>NC_063339.1:24464118-24499686 GCF_021869965.1 Rhincodon typus
TCCCGACCCGAAACGTCAACTTTCCTGCTTCTCTGATGCTGCCTGGCCTGCTGTGTTCCTCCAGCTCTATACTGTGTTATCTCTGCATTCCATTCAGGCCTGTAAACCTCTCTATCTGGAGTGCTGCCAGCCTTTTTAGCATCTCTCCTTTATCTATCGCTATGCTGTTCAGTTGCTGAACACTCACATTTTTAACTGGGCCATCGTCACCATTTCCTAATTTGGTAAAGACAGAAGCAAAGTACTCATTTAGCACTTCCTTGTTTCTTATGGGTTGTACTCTATCCTCCACTTATCTTTCATTTCTTCACTCGTTCATTCTCATCCTACATTTGCTTGAACGAGTGGCACATAATTGGTATTATAACACTATCCTGTCTCTTTGGATATAGGGACAGTGAGTTGCAGAGTGCCATAAGGTATTTGTTAATTGAATATTAACTATTTTTACTCATTTTTAGTGGTGGGCTTAACTGGTGTGCTCCTATAAAGAGGAACAGATTGAAATTGCTGTCATTGGGGGAAGAACTGCATCTATGTAATGTGTATTTCAGGCAATAAAAGTTTATAAGATTGTGTAAAGATTGGCTGCAGTTCTATCCTTTACCACCAGGCTTATTGCAGTAGAATAGCCTGGTGTCTTTGAGATGCTGCAGCCTCTTCTGGGAAGCATTGGCCACAGGTTCCACTGCCCTCAGGAAGCCAACACTTCATAACAGCCCCTATTTGTTTTAAACAGTGGCATAAATGTGCTGACCCCAGAGGATTTGGAAAGTTTGTTTGAGGTGGGTGCAGCAGCTTATGCACAGAACACAAGACAGTGGCAATGGAGAGAAGAACGAAATTGTCTGAAGGACATGCTCATGATTGTTCTAAGCTGCAGATTACAGCGATTCACATTAAAGGGAGTTGATATTACAAAATGAATGCTTTGTGGAGTAATTCAAGACTGTCCAAAATACCTGCCAACCAGATTGGAGCAGACTGTGACTCACATATGTACAATCATATATAACCACTCAACAAAATCCTGACCTGCCAATGGAGTTCTTGGGCTGGAGTGGCACAGGCTGGAGGAAACACAGGTGCTAGAGCGTAGGCAAAATCAGGCACCACCACAGCATTCCGCAACAGTAACAGGGACTCAATCCCGGGAATCCCAAGTATATCCAGCAAACTGGCCTACATTCCTCCTGCCATTGAGGAATCACTGAGAAACTGCATATGGTTGGGATTTGTAATATCCGAAACATACACCATTGTTAAAAGGAAGCACTAGACTTAGGATCTCTGCTACAATATGCTAGGCACTTTCAATTGGGTTTATCTCAAAGGGATTTTCTTCCTGATGACGTGAAAAAGTGGATTCTTGCTAAAGCATGAAATACTTTTCAAAGTTATTCTAAGAAACACTGACGTAGCAAACAGAGCTGGGAAAAAAATGCCATTCAGATATCCTGGTGTAGAGTGATAATGAAACTTCACAGATCTTTTTTAGTGAACAATGGACTTTCTTCAGATTGTAGTCAATGATTCTGTTGCTTGTTTAGTACCAGAAACATGTTCACAAAAGCAAAATACAGCAGATGCAGGAAATCTCAAATAAGAACAGAAATTTCTGAAAATAGTCAAGAGGTCTGGCAGCATTCGTAGTGATGGAAACAGAATTCACCTTTGAGATTGATGATTCCTGTCAGAACAGGAAGAAAATGGAGATGGATCAGGTTTAATAGAGGTGGGACCATGATGGAAGTATAACTGGAAGGTCTGTAGAGGGCAGGAGAGGTAAAAAGGAAAAAAAAGAGATGATGGTGCAAGGTAAAAAGAAATAGTACTGAGACAAGTAAAGGAACAAAGGTTGGATCCGGAGGAGATGTAAATGGGACAGGAGAAACTGAACAGCAAAGGCACAGTAAAATAGAGCAATGAACTGCACATGCTGGAGATCTGACACAAAAATAGAAATGGATGGAGAAACTCAGCAGGTCTGGCAGCATCTGTGGGGAGAAAGTACAGTCATTGGATCCAGTGACACTTCATCAAAACTGATAGCAGCTAGGAACAAGTGGTAGTTATGCAGAAGCTGAGGATGGAGGAGTTGGTGGAGGAGGGTTATAGGGGGTGGTTTGGAAACGGTGAGTGGATAGTTGGAGTCTACATCTGTGTCTTGGGCCTGCTGCAGTATTCCAGCGAGGCTCAGTGCAAGCTCGAAGAACAACATCTCATCTTTGGCTTGGAGACGCTACAGCATCTAGGACTCAACACTGAGCTCAGTAACTTTACAGCCTGTTTCTGTCCTTCCAATTTTTTTAGCCAGCCCCATATCCTGGTCTTTAATGACATGGATTGCTTTCAGGACAGCCTAATGATTCTCTCCCTCTCTCAGCTTATTCAGCTTCTCTTCTGTCCTGTCTTACTATCAACAATCCCCTTTCCAATCACTCTCTCCCTCTCTAGGCTCTGTCTCCAACTATCCACTCACCTCAGCTGGCCATGACACCAGCTTCTACATAATTACCACTTTTTCCTAGCCATAATCAGTTCTGATGAAGAGTCAGCAGACTAAAAGTGTTAACTCTGTTTCTTCAACACAGCTACTGCCTGGAATGTTGTCAGGGCCCGCAGCTATTGCACTATCCAGTGCCTCCAACCGTTTCTTGACATCATGTGGATTGAACTGAATTGGTTTAAGACTGGTATCTGTCATGCTGTGGACCACTGGATGAAGCCGAGATGGATCCTCCACTTGGTGCTCCTGGCTGGAGACTCCTGCGAATGCTTCAGCCTCATCTTTTTCACTGATGTGCTGGGCCCTTCCATTACTGAGGTTTGGGATATTTGTGGAGCTTCCTCCTCCAGTGAGATTTTTAATTTTCCACCATAATTCACGACTGGATGCAGCAGGACTGTAGAGCTTGGATCTGATCTGTCGGTTGTGCAATCACTCAGCTCTGTCTATCACTTGCTGCTCATGCTATTTGGCATTCAAGTAATTGTGTTTGGTAGCTCCATTGGGTTGAGGCCTCGTTTTTAGGTACAGCATGCCCTCCTGCACTCTCCACTGAACCAGGGTTGATCCCCTGGCTTGATGGTAATGGTTGAGTGGGGAATATGTTGGGCCATGAGGTTACAGATCGTGCTGGAGTACAATTCTGCTGCTGTTTATGGCCCACAGAGCAACATGTATTTCCAGCCTTGTGTTGCTAAATCTGTTTGAAGTCTGTCCCATTTAACACAGTCACACTGCTACACAACACAAAGGAGGACACAACGCTGCAGTCCCAGTTGAGCAACTACTTGGTCCTTTTTCTGATTGCTCTCCTAACTAGTTGCCATACCTTCATGCTGACCCATTGTAATTTATGTTTCATTGAAGAAGAATTTTCTGAAAACGAATTTGCCATTGTAGGCATCCATTGGTGGCATGTACAAGATGGCACATACAGTTTCTTTCTTGCACACCTTTTGGCACAATCATTGGCATAAAACAAGCATTTGTCCTTCATCAAAACCCCAATTAGAATAATAGTTCAGTGTTTATCCTTCAGCAACAGACTGGGCATTAACTGAATAAGAGAAGAATAATAGAAGAACACAGCAAGCCAGGCAGCATCTGGAGGAAAGGCGCAGTTACCCTTCTTCAGGACTGGATGTGGGGGCAAGGGGGAGCTGCAGATATCCCCCAACCCCCCCACATCCAGTCCAGAAGAAGGGTAATACCCGAAACATTGACTGCTCCTTTCCTCCAGATGCTGCCTGGCTTGCTGTGTTCTTCCAGTCTCCTGTTTGTCTATCCTGGATTCCAGCATCTGCAGTTTCTTTTTGTCTCTAAGAGATGAATAATATCTGGCTTTTTCACTTCATCCTTGAATAACCTAACTGTATAATTTTACTGGACTCATAAAGTTGTGGCTATGTGGGCAACATCTGGACAAAGAGCAACAGATCATTATGCCAATCCAGTGAAGAAGAATCAGCCCTTCTGAATGAACTGAGAGGCAAGGAAAATAGCCTTGTCTGTGCAAGATTCTCCCAGACTGTTACATGCTGTCTGAAGGGAGCTGTCACTCACCAACAAGGTGCTAGCCCAGTGCAGAAAATAATCCATTCACCTCAAAACAGCTGGCAAGGTCATGTTGAGACCTAGAGAGCTGAAATGTTATTGTTGTAGGTCCAAAGCAGATTGAGAGATTGCCTCCATTTGCAGATTAGGGAGGAGATCATGGTGAACTGTCAACTTTAAACTGAGTTTCACAAAACCATTAATGCAACAGTCAGTGAAAATTCCTGAGTGTACATCACTCTGATGGTCTACCTCCAGTATCTTGGATTTACATGTGAAATGATATCTGCATCAATCAGATCAAAGTGCAGTACTTTCTGAGTTAAGAAAGGCATTATCAGGTATTGTTATTCTTCTGAGGGCCCTACTGCAGTTTCTTGATTTGAACAATAATATGTTTTGTTCGTACTCATTGTTCATCTCTTCTACAGTTACTTCGGCCTTCTGTATTTTGGGTCACTAAGTGTGGAGAGAAAAAGTTTTGAAAGCTTCTCTTCTATCAAGAGGTCAGGGAGGGCCCATTGACAAGGGATGAAGGCGTTGTGGGCCATTTTTTATTTAGTCCTGATTGCAGCTGCATGCTTGCTCTTCACATCATCTGAGAGTACCCTTCACGTTGCACATTGACTAGACCCTAGAGTTTTGAGAAACCAGCAAGTCCTGTTCTACTTCTAGGTCCAATTTCAAAACTTGTAAACTGGGTTGGTCTTGTGTAAAAGAGCATGACAAATGTATGCTTGAATTTTGTCTGGCTTATGTTGCAAGTCTCCCTCTGTGGTTATGCAAAACTATCCTGTGCTGTAGAAGTTATAGGCGGTGGTCAATTCAATAGTATTTGAGAGCACAACACAGGCAGATTAGTGTGGTTGCAGGACGTATGTAAGAGATCACGTAGATGTCCAATTTCTCTGTGGCACATAAACTCTTCTTTCACTGTGCTTATAAATCCTATTGGTGTAGGGAGGAAGGGCATAAACTTTTTTTTATTCATTCATGGAATGTGGACGTTGCTGGCTGGGCCAACATTTATTACCCATCATCCATTGTCTTTGTTAACCAAAGTTTGGATATTGCCCAGATCTTGCTGCATTTAAATATGGATTGCTTCAGCACCTGAGCAGCTATAAATGGAGGTGAACATTTTGTAATTATCAGTGAACAATTCCACTTTGGACCTTATGATGGAGGGAGGGTCATTGAGGGAGCAGCTGAAGATTGTTGGGCCTAGGACACTACCCTGAGGAACTCTTGCAGAAATGTCCTGGAGCTGAGATGACTCCAAAAGCCACCACCATTTTCCTATGTGTCAGGTGTGACTCCAGACAGCTAAAGAGTTTTCCCCTTGATTCACGGTGACAGCACTTTTGTTAGTGCTCCTTGCTGCCTCACACGATCAAATGTGACTTTGATGTCAAGAGCTGTCACTCTCTGGAATTTCGCTCTTTTGTCCACATTTGAAACAAAGCTTTTGAACAATGAGGTCAGGAACTGAGCAGCCCTGGCAAAACCCAAACAGGGCATCACTGAGCAGGTTATTGCTGAGCAGGTGCTGTTTGATAGCACTGTTGATGACACCTTCCTTCACTTTACTAATGATTGAGAATAGACTGATAGGGAATAATTGGATGGGTTGGATTTGTCCTGTTTTTTGTGTACAGGACATACGTGGGCAATTTTCCATATTGTTGGGTAGATACTAGTGCTGTAACTGTATTGGAACAGCTTGGCTAAGCGAGTGGCAAGTTCTAGAACACAAGTCTTCTGTACTATAGCTGAAATGTTGTTAGTGCCCAGACCCTTTGGAATATCCAGTGCCTCCAATCATTTCTTGATATCACGTGGTGTGAATCGAATTGGTTGAAGACTGGTATCTGTAATACTGGGGACCAGTGGAGGAGGCCAAGATGGATCATCCATTTGACACTTCTGGCTGAAGATTGCTTTTTTCTCCACCCTCTTTATTCATTCACAGGATGAGGGCATCACTGGCTAGGCCAACCCATCCCTAATTGCCCAGAGGGCAATGTGGTTACATTGTTGTGGATCTGGAGTCACATGTAGGCCAGACCAGGTAAGGTTGGCAGTTTCCTTCCCTAAAGGACATTAGTAAACCAGGTGCTTTTTTTTCTTTCCCCCTCCCCCAACAACCTTAATTCTTAATTCCAGATATTTATTGAATTCAAATTCCACCATCTGCCGTGGCAGGATTCAAACCCAGGTCCCCAGAACACTATCTGGGTCTCTGGATTAAGAGTCCAGTAACAATACCACTAGGCCATTGCCTCTCCCATGCTGTGAATGCTTCAGCCTTATCTTTTGCACTGGTGTACTGGGCTATTTGATATACTGGGATATTTGCAGAGCTTACTCCTCCAGTGAGGTGTTTAATTCTCCATCACCATTCACTATGAGATATGACAGGATTAAAGAGTATAGAACTGACCTATTGATTGCGAGATCACCCAGGTCTGTCTATCACTTGTTCCTTGTGCTGCTCGATACACAAGTAGTCCTGTTTTGTACCCTCAGCAGGTTGACACCTCATTTTTCAGGTATGTCTGGTGCTGCTCCTGGCTTGCCTTCCAGCCCCTCCATTGAACCAGGATTAATCCCCTGCCTTGACGGCAATGGGAGAGTGGGAGGTATGCCAGCCATCAGGTTATAGAATATATTGAAGTACAATTTGCCTCTGCTTTATTAACTTGAGATGGTGCCCGACTCCATAACCCCACTCTTTTCTACTTCAGTTTTTCCATGGTAATAATCATCTGAAAATCCCTCCTGGCTCCTGTGATGCCCTGTTTCTGCATGTTTCAGACAAGTGAAAATCACCAGTGGGAGGCAGTGAAAGACAAAGTGCAGGTTTTTGTCCTGACATATCCAGGAAAACAGACTGAAAAGCTCTGCCAAATGATAAGCTTAAACTCACAAATCCCTTCAACTTCACAAAGCCTTCACCCCTGCCTTGATCAGATGATCCTTGCAGCAGCTTGGCTCAATATAACTTGTCCTGGCAAATGTGATGAAATTTAATGGAAAGCATTGAACAGAGTCTAATATATGAAACCTCCCAAACAAGGAAATAAACATTTGGTAATCTAAAAAAATCTAATGTAAAACAATTGTCCAACCTCAATCAAGACTCCTAAATTAAAATGTGTGTGACCTACTGGTGCTGTCTTCTGAGTATATGTTTAGCTTGCAGCTGGGAGGTACTTTGGAAAGACTGAAGCAGCTTATTTGCATGCACCAAAAGCAATAGTTTGTATTCAAATGTAGTAACAACCAATACTTTCACTTACAGACCCTATTCAGTATTCCTGAAATAGGTAAATGTAAGAGCTGTGAATTTAGAGAATTCAACTTCAACAGACATGTGTTAATACAGGTAAAGTTGTCATCATCCCAGAGAACCACAGGCCACTACTCTCTCACTGACTTGTAGTAAGTTTATATTAAGGGTTATCATGCCTCAGGAAAGAGTCTAGGTTGAGAAGGTTGGTGCTTCATGGTGACCTTAGCCAGTCTGGGGACCAAACCTGTGCTGTTGGTATCATTCTGTTTGTAAACCAGGCAGCCAACTGAGCTAAATTGGCAACATTGATCTTAACAGCAGGTTTAGAATATTATCCTGGCTTGTGTTTGGTGGCTGTTATTTTGTATTACAGCAAGGTGGAACTGTGCTTGGCTCCTGTCTGGCTGAAACTTTGCAAATAATTAGGAATCCAATTCATACCACTGTGGTGTAATAAGATTCACGTAAATCATAATGACATAACTGATCACGTAACTCTGACATCTGTAAAGACAGAAGGCTCAATTCGAGAGTGAGCATGTGAAAAAACAGGTTTTCGACACAATACTAGAGAGCTGCATTTGATAAACTATGATATACAGGTGGAAATAAAGGAGTGTTATACATGGGGTTCTGCAATAACGCGATAGATGCGTTCCTGTGAAAAGACGTGTTATAGAAAATTGTGCTATAGAAATAACAGGGCCTACAGGAAAAGGGGTGTTGGGGCTGACCAACAAAAAAAATACATAAATTGACTCAAAAATCACTCAAAAACATAACACAAAGGATAGCACAGTTTGAACAAATGTTGACTTCACATGTAATAATGATGTAACAGGAAATTTATCACCTTATCTTGACAAAATGTCAAGATGACTTGATGGGGGAGGAGGTTCTGAGGTACCTCTGTTGGTAATGCAGGGGCTGAGGGTTGTCATCATCATCATCATTATCACTCTGAGGTGCAGTTGTGGTTGCAGGGTTAGGGCGAAAAATACTTGATCTAGAAGTGGATGGCTGTGGTACCTTGTCTTCTGACTGTTTCCTGGGGGTTGGTTTAAAAAAGACATCCAGTTTTAGCTGTTTTTCCCTTTTTCTTCTTTCATGAAGAAGCAGTTCATTGGGTGCCAAAGAAGATCTTACTTCACAAACTGCTATCCTGCTGCATTCTGCATTGTAATCATCATCTTCTAATCACTGCAACTGCTTCTCAATTTCCCTCAGGATAGAAGACAAAACAGAAGTGGAAAGCTCTCATGGTGCTGCATCCTGGACTTCATTTTCTTCATCTCCAGCTTCCACTTCCCCTTCAGTGACAAGTTGTTGTAGACCAACTGTCGCGAGGTCTTCACAGTTGGACTCAAGCAGCTGTTTAACATCCTCACTCTCCACTTCTTCAAATCCAGCCTGCTTTGCAAGATCAACACAATGTTTTTTGATCCTTAGGAGCTCCTCTGATGGATCAAAGCTTTTTAAATCTTGAAACAAGTCTGGGAGAAGCTTCCGGCACACTGCACGCAAGCAGTCCTTACTGACATTACCCCAGGCCTCCACGATAATGTCAATTGCATTCTTGATGTTAAAGCTCTTCCAAAATTGAAGAATACTGTCTTTATCCCCCTCAGTGGCTGCAATCAGCCTCTTAAATGTGCGCCTTAAATAATAAGCTTTAAAAGCTGCTATTGCACCCTGGTCCACGGGTTGAAGGAAAGAGGTTGTGTTTGGGGTAGAAATAGCACTTTGATGTTTTCAGAAAGCTCACCAATGGTCTGAGGATGGCTCAGTGCATTATCCAGGATGAGGAGAATCTTGTAATCCACATTTTTCTTCCTGCAATACTTTCTAAAAACATCTTCGAAAACATCAACAATAAGGTCGAAAAAGTTTGCCCAGTCATCCAACCTCTTTTGGTTGACCTAAAGTAGATGCCTAGATTATCAGAGAATCCCGACAGTGTGGAAAAAGGACCTTCAGCCCAACAAGTCCACACCAACTCTCAGAGCATCCCACCCAGACCCATTCCCCTAATCTACACATCCCTGGACACTATGGGCAATTTGGCATGGCCAATCCACCTAACCTGCACATCTTTGGATCATGGGAGGAAACCAGAGCAAACCCACACAGACAGTCACCCAAGAGTGGAATTGAACCCAGGTTCCTGGTGCTGTGAGGCAGCAGTGCTAACCACTGAGTCACTGTGCCACCATTGACTTAAGGTAACCTTTCAAGGCTTATGGGATAGCAGAGTGGTACACCACTACAGGCCTATGCTTTAAATTTCCATTGGCATTGGCACCGAGCAGCACAGGCATACAATCCTTTGCCACCTTAAAGCTTGGAGTGTGTGCTTCATTCATAAAAATGTCACTTCTCGATGGCATTCACTTCCAGTATCAACCTGTTTCATCCAAATTGAAATTTTGATCTAAGTTGTAGCCTTTTTGGTCAATTAATGTATTTACTATGGAAGGGAATGCCATTGCATGCTCCTTGAATGGGCTGGTAGCTTCGCCACACAACTGTAGTTTATGAAAAGCACTTAAATGCAGTGGACATCTCTTAAAGGGAATGTGCACTCCCCTTTGGTTACAGAAGGACAGGCACAGTTGGATAGAGGAAAACGTTTGCTAGAACTGCAGATTTTGCCCACAGTTTCAGGAATGCTACTTCCAGGCATTGCCAAGAATAAGAGGTATTCTCTTTTTTCTCCAGTGGACAGGAATCCCTTCACGTGTCAACTCCACTGATAATGGGAAAAGGTGGGACAGGGAGTGAATGTCAGGATCTTGGGCTGAAATGTCAGTTCATTTTCCTCATCAGAATTGGCAAGGTAATAGTGCTCTCTTAACCTATGTGTAGCTGCACCACGTCCACCCTTCCTACTCAAAAGGTTCCTCTCACCATTTGCATTCACTCACCCACTGGATGGCTTATTCTCTTTCCCCCTTTGTTCTATTTTACCCTACTCAGTCAACTAGCTGAACAAAGCCTGGAGAATTCTCTGAAAGTGGTCTAATCCATGAATGCTGCAATGGCACTCTGAATATTGGAGCCTTGGCTGACAGTTCTGAACTCTTGTAGGCCTATTCACATTAGAATTGTCTCTGACAATTACTGTGGCATCTCACACTTCTACTACAGAACCTTACACAACTGCCATCGTGGCTCTGGGTGCCAATAGTGACAGGGGTCTGCAAAAAACAGAGGACGTTAATTTAATTTGGGTGTTCATTGCTTTCATTATGATTTCCAGGCGCTTTGGATGTTATGTACAAATCATGAATCAATACAGCAGGCAGGACAGTTCCAGCTGGAAATGAACATGCAACTTCAGATGACCTTATTTCAAAAATAAGACGCCAATTAACACCCAAAACAGGCAGCTTTGACATTGCACTGGACTTAAATCTTGCGATGTTAACTGAAGTGAAACTGACTCTACTTGAGTAAGTCTCATATTACTCTGCTGCAGAATCAGGTTATGTGTTAAGTTGCGTTATAATTGATGGTCATGTCTCTCTATTTTAGAGTCCTTTTAGTCTCAACATTATGTGAATGAGTTGTCCCCAAAATAGAGCTCATTCTATTATCAGCTTTTGCTGAACTCACTTAAGATTGGTCCATGTGAAACTATTTGTCAGCAATGTGTGTTGGCATGTGGTTTATGGATGTCACAGTTTGGCTACTAATTTACAGCGTATATGCTGACACAGGCTGGAAAATGTCACATCTCATGCAAGGCCATTTCCCATGGATGTAGCAAGGAATATATAGAAAGGAGAAATAAAACTGTTGGTGGCATCAGCAGAACCTATACAGAAAAGAAACTTCTAATGCGCTTAATCTTCCTTCTGTAAAACATGACTTTATGAACAATTTTCTTCTGTATGACCTGCACCCATATTACTGTGTTGTACTGTGGTTTTCACACTGTTAGAACATCCGTAATTGTTGTCATGGTAACTCAGCAGTGGTCACTGAGTGCCGAACTAAGTATAAGTTTCATATTTAAGGAAGTTAACTGAGTTATTCTTTTGCACTTCTGTTCTGTTTCCTTCAGTGATTTGTAATTTTTGTATAGTAGCTTTTTTATTCTTGACTTGGCAACAACATGATAAAGACCAATTAGCAGGTAATTCCTATTGCAAAAGTTGAATTATGCTCGCATTGCGATTTGTTAATGAACTTTAGTTGTTGAACACATGGAGCTCACTTGGCAGACAGTGTTAATCCCTTCTTGTAATAACATTTTTCTGCTACACAAGAGCAAAAAGACATAAACCTGGAGACCTATCGATGGTAGATTGACTTCATAACTTACTTTGTGTCAAAGAAAGGCACAAATCATTGCTATGGAAGCTTTGCAGAATTTCTTGAGATAGGGCAAGCCTCCAGTGCAACATAAAGACAACACAAGCCAGTGAAAATAAATTGTACGTCGTCTGGAGTGGCTCATTGTCAGTGATCACAGATTTAATCCCCCAAGCAAGTGCGACTTGATTCATTATACTACTCTTAACTAATTGACAGATCATCATGACACTGAAGTATTAACACCGCTTTTCTTTGGTTGAGATGCCCACCCAACTCCTCCCTCTCTGAACATTATATCAGATGGAATGATAGTATTATAGGGAGGCAATGGCCTAGTGGTATCGCTAGACTATTGATCCAGATAATGTTCTGGAAGTCTGGGTTTGAACCCCGCCATGACAGATGGTGGAATTTGAATTCAATACAAAACATCTGGAATTAAGACACTAATGATGACCATGGTCAGGAAAAACCCATCTGGTTCACTAATGTCCTTTAGGGAAGGAAACTGCCATCCTTACTTGGTCTGGCCTACGTGTGACTCCAGACCCACAGCAATGTGGGTGACTCTTAACTGCCCTCTGGGCAATTCGGGACGGATTGGCCTAGTCAGTGATACCCACAGTCTGTGAATAAATTTAAAGAAAAGAGAAGTTCCCACAGCTTCCCTCACTGATATTTGTCTAACAATTTAACACCACCAAAAAAAAAAATTGATTTAGAGATTACCACATTGCTATTGGTTAATCTTGCTGTGCACACATTGGATGCAGGAAGAAACAGCTTTGAAAGAAATTTCAGACAATCTTCCAGGTTGTGAGCGGAGGATCCGCAAACAAGCAGGACATTAGGCATGGAGAGACAGTGTGATGTGTTAGCCTCAGGATGCAGTGCAGAACTCTCAACAGTAGCAAAAGTTCACATATCAATCAGTAACACATGACAATACAGCTATGTTTCTCTGAACATCCATCACCTTCCCTCATTTTCAACAATTGCTTGCCCTTTATCACCAATCACAGGGACACCTTAGACTATTTCTCATTCCCATTACACATACATTCAACGCTTCATTCCTAATGGAGGGATGGGTGATGTCTCAGAATTAAAGCCTTGTGGCTGTTGATAGCCAAATCTGTTGCAGATGCCTACGATGATCGCACATCAGTTGAACATTGCTGGAGTAAGAGCAAGCTTTTCTGGTTGAACTTAACTGTTTACAGTGGAAGCGATAAAATCCGGGAATATTAGCACACATTATGGAAACTGGAACCAAATAATAAATAAAAGACACATGCTTCATAGTGCAGTTCAGTTTGATCTATTTCTGTACATTTGAATGTGATGAGGAACATGGCACTGGCATAAATTCAAAAAACCATTGATGTGTAACCACAACTCCAATGCCAAATTCAAGCAATATACAACACTGATTAGCACAAGGTTTCACGCTAGCAATATCTAGAAAAATGGTCTATATCCTCTCATCCCTGCACTCAGTCAAGATCCCTCACATCAAATTTAGTTATTTTCATACTATCTTGCTCCCTGCTTCTTGTTTTGAGGTTGACACAGTTGAAATCAAAATAACTCCGCACAGGCTGGTATCCCATCACCAATCACCCCTTATTTACACGTGCTTAGTACCTGACACTGTTCTGGCCTCCTCAGAGCCAGCTCTCAAAGTCAGCAGAACCTCTGACACTCCTGTTCTTATCTTTCAGCCAGGGCTCCCTGATTGGACCAGTTTAACAGCCCCAGTCAGGGAACTCATATTCTATGAGGTCCACCTGGCTGACCTCGTTACAATCCCTACATCCCTCCCCCTCCGTCTAAGTCTAGGGACATGGGCCCGTTCTTTTACGTGTAGCATGTACTGAGGTGTTTTCACACTGGGTCTGGTTCCTCCAACTCAGCCTTGGATACGGGTGATGTATACCGGACCACAGCCCATCTCTTGCGCCTGGAGTGTCTCCAAAGAAATTCATCCTCTCCTTCAGGCGGTAAAAGATCACGGCTGCGACATCCACCATCCATCTCAACCTCTGAGGTTTTTCTAAGGCTAGACGGAGGGGGAGAAAGCACGGTTGTGACAGCCTTTCCGACCGTTCTGAGGGGATGGGTATGTGTTGCTCCTGCCCTGTTTGCACGGTTGCAACATTCATGTGGTCCACGGCCTTGTGCAGGACAGCCTCACCTACCCGAACTTCGTATGTCAAAGGACCTGATCACGCATCGACCTTGCCTCTTACCATGCAGCGTCTTTCTGTGGTGTCAGCACCAAACTTTGCCCCTTGAAGTAAACTGTCTCTCTTGTTTAGAGGAGTCTTGTGTCCAGCACTGGCATTCCTTATGCTGTTTCACCCTCCCCGTCCAGGTCCAGGAAGATCAGATTTAACCTGGTGCCGAGTCTTCTCTCCATTAGCAAGTCTACTGGTGCTATCCCTGTAGTTGCATGAGGGGTGGTCCGATAATCAAATAGGAGCCAGGACAGTTCGATATTGAGTGAAGCTGCAGGCTGTTTCTTTAAGGCTGCCTTCAAAGTTTTGTCAGTTGTTTCCACCAGACCATTGGACGATGGATGGTATGGAATGCCACTTGACTTTAGGAAACACTCCAATTCCCTGCTGGAAAATGATAGTCCATTGTCTGTGACTAACACTTCTGGGACCCGGAAGTGTTGGAAAAGATGCTTGCAGCTTTTCTATCATCGTCTTCGTGTTTGACAAATGAACTCTACGCACGTCCAACCACTTTGAGTGGGTGTCCACAATGGCTAACAATGTTGAGCCCATAAAAGGGCCAGCATAGTCAACGTGTAACCAAATGCAGGGTTTACCTGGCAATTCCAATGAATGTGGGGGAGCTGCTGGTAATTGTTGTCCTTGTTGACACTCTGGGCACTGCCCCATCAATGTGGCTATCTCTGTAACCAATCTCAGCCACCAGACATCACTTCTCATCAACATCTTCATTTTGGAAACTCCTGAATGACTCTGGTTCAGTTCAGTCAGTTTCTGGCAGTGACCTTTGCTTTGGACAGTTACTCTTGCTCCCCATGATAAAATATTTGTTGATCTGGTCTTGCTGGGTCCAAAATGGTTTCAATTCTGGTTGTGATGGTTCTTTTGTTTCCCCAATCACCACCAGCTGTTTCAGCTTTGCCAAGACCGGATCCTTTTGCATTCACAGTCTGATATTGTCAGTAGTGACTAAAAGGATGTCCGAAAGTTTAAAACCAGAATAAACTCTTCCAGTGGCAGGATCACAGGTGGTGTGCTGCCAGTGGGAGGCAGCTCAAGGCAACTGCATTTGCTACTTTCCCTCCAGACGGTGTTCCAACTTGTAATTGTACACACTTAGAATGAGAGCCCACTGCTGAATTTGGCCTGAAGCTATGAGCAGCATGGTCTTGTCCTCTTCGAGTAGATCTAGCAGGGGTTTGTGGCCTGTCACTTTTATAAATTTGTATGTATGTAAAGGTGGAACTTGTTTATACCAAAGATGACTGTCATACCTTCCTTCTCTAGCTGGGCGTATTTCTGCTCTGCATCAGCCAAAGTCTGGGAAGCATACGCTATTATGTGCTCCTATCCAGTGATCCATCTGTGTGCCAACACTACCCCAATACCATATGGGAAGCATCACATGCCAGCACTGGCTTTTGCTTGGGATCATTATGTGCCAACACCTTAGATAATGATAGCCGCTTCCTCCCTTCCCTAAAGGCAACATCTTGGCTACCCGACTCTTTAAAAGGCTGCCGGTCTTTCAATAGTAAATGTGAGGGTGCCAGGATAGAAGCCGGTCATGTGATTTTCCGTAATAATTCGCCAATCCAAGGAAAGACCTAAGCTCCAGTACAGACATGGGAGGTGGGGCACCTTTATTTTCCAACGGGCGCAACTCAGTCTTGTTGACTCTGTAGCTTGGAACACACGTTTTTCCCTTCTAAGGTGTACGCCAGTCTTGGAGAAACGTCAAAGCACTATGTCCAAGTTCTCTAGGTGTTCCTATTGGTCTTTCCTGTGATTAGCGCGTCATGTGGATAAATGGCAACCTGAGGTAGACCTTGTAAAATGTTTTCCATCATCCGCTGAAAAATGGCACAGGCTGATGATACCCCAGATTGCAGTCACGTAGACTGGTACAAACCCTTATGGGCATTAATTATAGTATACTTCTGGGAATCCTCATCTAATCGCAATTGCAGGTACACATGGCTGATGTCCAGCTTCGTGAAAAACAGACCCCTGTTAACTTTGCATATAGGTCCTCTCTGTGAGGGATTGGGTGTTTATTCAGCTGCAAGAAGTGGTTTACCGTTTGTTTAAAATCCCCACAAAGGTGAATCGATCTGTCAGGCTTCACAATTGGTAAGACTGGGGCTGCCCATTCCGCAAACTGGACTGGTTTGATGATTTCTTCGCTTTCCAACCTTCTGATTTCTGCCTCTGCTTTCGTCCATAAGGCAAATATCACTGGGCGGGCCTTGCAGAAGCATGGAATTGCTTCCTGGTCAACACACAAGGTGGCCTTGTCTCTTTTGATAGTTCCTAGACCTTCCAGAAAAATGTCTTGGTATTTAATTAGGACTTCACTCATGCAGCCATTTTCCAATTGCAGAATGTTGAGCCAATCAGGGTTAATCTCTCTCAACCAACTTTGCCCCATCAGGCTTGGGCCTGAGCCTTTTACTACAATCAGTGGTAACTGAACCAAGCTGCTTCTTATAAGAGACCAGAACGGAAGTTGTACCCTTAATCTGTACAGCTTCCCTGGTATAGGTTCTCAGTCTAGCCAAGGTCTTACGCAAACTTAAGGTTTGGAGTCCAGAGTGAATTTTGTTAAAGAGCGGCTCTGCAATCACTAATACAGCAGCACCAGTATCAACCTCCATTAGAACCGGGTGACCATTTAACCAGACATTTATATTGATTGGTTCTGATTTGGATGTTGCTAAACAATTTAACTGTTCCGAGCCCAGATGTAGGTCGACTTTCAAGGGTATGCAGTCTC
Organism: Rhincodon typus; assembly: GCF_021869965.1. NCBI lineage: Eukaryota > Metazoa > Chordata > Chondrichthyes > Orectolobiformes > Rhincodontidae > Rhincodon > Rhincodon typus. The sequence continues at coordinate 24,480,816 of NC_063339.1, forward strand.
CTAGATACTAGCCTATGAGTTCCCTTAATCAATTCAGGTCTACATGCTGGCAGCAAATGCAATGGCTTATCAGCCCAGATCCTGAGGAAAATGTTAACAATTTCGCCGAGGTTTGGCTTTGTTTTGGGGTTTTGCTGTGGGCTGACCTACAGTCCCTCTGTTCAGGATATGTTCTGAGTGGGGCAATGCAATTGTCTTCACTCAAGTGGTGTGCCCCAAGCTCAGTCAGCCTGGCGAGAGTGTCCACTTGCATTGGCATCCTCTGGAACTCATATGCTCCACTTGCTGCATTTTCTAATGACAAAGCCAGTTGTTGCGCCTGTTGGAAGTCCAGGGCATCAGCTAGTAGCTGCTTCTGCACAGTTACATCATTAATCCCACAGACCAAACCAAAGTCACATGCCTCTGCCAGGCATCTTAACCTCAACAAGAATCCCGATACAGATTTCCTTGGTTCTCAAACTGCCACGTAAAACCAATAGCATCTCAGAACTACGGGAGGCTTGACGTCATAATATTCCTATATAAATCCATCAGCTCTTGAAAGGTTTTCGTATCTGGTGCCTCAGGGAAAGTTAGGCTCCTAATACCCAAAAACAACTGCGGGTCCACAAGCTGTCAGGAAAATTACTCATTGCTTTTCATCTGCCCAATGTTATTTGCCTACGTTCTTTCCATATACTGGGCCCAGTCTTCAACGGCAGGATCGAACAAGTCAAGCTGCCCAAATAATGGCACGATGCCAAAAATACTTACCTCAACTCAAAACCAACTGTTGCAAGGAAATTTCTTCAAGACCGTATTGTTTTCCTCTCATCGTCACTGAAATAACTCCACAAAGGCTGGTATTCCTTCATTAAGTCACCCTTTATTTACATGTGGAAAGTCCTTGACACTGATGCAGCTCTGAACAGACCAAATGAGGGAGCTCATATTCAATGAGGTCCACAAGGCTGACCTTGTTACAATCACTACAGGAGTCGCACTGTGAACTCCATTAGACACAACTAGCAAAAAACACCACTACATAAAGTGTAAATGAAGAATTTACAAATTTACACCACAATAAGTAAAACTTACACTACAACTTTAATTGGAGTTTGAGGAGAGAAAATGAAATATCCAACTGTAGACTACCAAAAGTCATCATAAATTTTGGTAATCAGTCATTATTTGAAATCATGGGAAGGGAAAATTGAACATTGTTGGGCTTCCACTTTACACTATGGCCATCAAAGCAACAACAACTTATATTTTCTACAGATTCCTTAGTGTAATAAATATGGCACTTTGCAGGAGCAGTCCAAATGAAAACAGAACACTGAGCCACATAAAGAGATATTACATTAGATGACCAAAGGCTTGATCAAAGAAGTATATTTCAAGGAATGTCTTAAGGAAGGAAAGGTTAGGTGGAAATGTGAAGTGAAAGAATTTAGAGTTACAGGACCGAGGTAATGTAGGCACAGCCATCAGTGGTGGGGCAATTAAATCGGGAATGCACAAAGGCCTAGAATCAAAGGAACAAAGATATCATGAGGAATTGGAGCAGATAGGTGAGAAGGAAGATGGATAGGTTAGGACAGGTCAGGGAGGCGGGACATGGGACAAGGCTGGAGTTGGAGGGATTTTGAAGCTGGTGAAGTCAATATTCAGGCCTTTGGGCTGTAAGCTCCCAAGACAAAATTTCAGGCTTTGTTCCTCCAGTTTACATGTGACCTCACTCTGGCAGTGGAGGAGGCCAAAGGTGGACATGTTGCCAGGGGAGTGGGAAGGGGAATTAAAACGGATGGCGACCAGAAGGTCGGGTTGGTTGGTGTGTGCATGGACCTATAGCTGCCTATGCAATTTAATACAATCATGGCTCATTTTGGACTTTGACTGTCCTGACTGCTCCCCACATCCCTTCATTCACTGAGAGATCAAACATCTATCTCTTGAATATAAGATTAAAATGCCATAGGCCCAGAAGGCTGTTCTCTCATTACAGAGAGATGACTGGTGGTGAGTTTAGCCTGAGGGTCATCACACCTCAGTTAAACGGCAAGACTGGGAAGGTAGGACCTCTGCCAGAGCAGGAATTGAACCCATTCTTTTACATTGTAAACCAGCTAACTGAGCAAACCAACGGTCCACCACTAGGGTGGAAAATTCCAAAGATTTACAATCCTTTGAGTGCACTCATTTGTTCACACCTCCAGATTATGACTGGTCCCTTATCCTGAAAATGTGCCCCTATGATTTAGATTCCCTGGTCAGGATAAACAATTCCCCACAGTCTACACAATCAAACCTCTTCAAAATCTTATACTTTTAATAAGATCATTTCTCATTCTTCCAAACTCCAAAGAATATAGATGCAATTTACTCAGCTTCTCTCATAGGACAGCCCTGTCATTCCAAATTAGTGAACCTTTGCTGCCCTGGAAGACGACAAGATGAGCTCAGAGACGGCATGACAGGAGATTGGACAGGAGCTAAGGAAAGATGTGAGTTCAGAACAAGGGCAGAGAGAAGACTTACAGGAGGCTTGGCAAGTTGGGAGGGTGGAAACAGCAAAGGCCGCTGAGCAGTTAGTCTCAAACAGGCCTAACCACCCAAACCAGACCCAACCCTGCCTCCTGATTGCAGACATCCCTTCCATCTCTTGCCACGGGTTGCCCCATTTGCCTCACAAACTGGCCTCCAATGTCAGTCCCTGGGGCCGGGCAATTCTTGGAAGTGGAACACCCTCCCAAACAGGGACAACATCCATGGCCTCAGTCATTTAATTCCTCGTTGACCATCAAATACAATCATGGCTTCCTGACCTGGCTGAGTCTGGCTCACCCCTGAATGTTCAGCCAGTGGGTAGGACCAGTGCCTCCACAGAAAAGCTACAGTCACCAGTTTAAATCCTGTAATGGTAGCTAAGGAAACTACTATATATATTTGAGTAATAGTTGATCACTACAAAAATCAACTTCTGATTTTTAGCTAAATATCCCTATATATTTTGTATACCACAGTTTAGGGCAAAGGAGCTATCTGCATGATACTTAGAATGGCATGACCCTTCCCTTTCCTCTCCTTACCCTGACCCACGGGCAGCACTGAAACTGCAAGCCCAGTCAATGCCACCTGCTGCTATGTCGGGGTTAGAAGTGATTCCCTGCTAAAAACAGGGAAAGAGAGACGGCCAATAAATCGCTGCAGTAGGTGCCGCTCCCCCCATTACATTATGGGATCTTTTGAGAGCCCTATTAGGCATGACTTGGGGGTGTGTTCTAATTGAAATTATGCCCATTGAAAACACTGCCTGTGTAAAAATTGACCCTTTAATGTTTTGCCTAAAAAATTGAGATTCAGAAATTGGATTTTTGCACAAGTGAATACAGTAAGCTCAATTTTAAACTTTGAATAAAATGATAGTTGTAGTGACTGTGATAGTATTGGATGTTCATAAAAATCCACCTGGTTGCCTATTTTGTTAACAGAAGGACATCTTTCATTCTTACTCATTCTGACCTCTACGTGACTCTAGACTCACAGCAATGTGAATGACTTTTAACTTCCCTCTTAAATAGACTATTTGACCAATTACATCAAACCACTGTGGAAAGATGGAGTGAGAGTAAAACTGGATGGACTGGCTGGCAAAGGTAAAGTCACCAGAGTCTTACTAGGCCATGGGGGCTCTCTTAAAAGAGTGAGAGAAGACTGATGATTTAACCTAAGGTTTGCCATGTTCCAGCAAGGAGAAATGTTGAGGAGGAGAATCTGTCATACTAACATCAGATAGGTGTGGGAACTGAACCCACACTGTTGTCTTCAGTCTGTATTAGAAACTATGCTGTCCAGCCAGCTGAGCTAAACCACCCCCTTTCCAGCTAACATCAGCACAGGCTATGTTGAAGACACAGTTAACCCCACAAAGGCTTCTTCACCAACTTGTTGGGACTTGTGCCAAAATTGGAACTGCTCCAATAGATGAGCCAAGCAACAACCTGGTATTTTCATGATTCATTCTTTATGGCCAATGTCCCAGGCTAATCCATATGGGATTAATAGCAGGTTCTCATTTCAATCATGACTGAATTTCCCCACTAGTAATATCCTGGGAGTTACAATTGACTAGTAACTTAACTAGTTCAGCCATAGGTCAAGAGACTAAGTCACCAGTAGTGAGTAGCTCACCTCCTGAAATCTTAAATTCTATCTGACACCTACAAGGCATAAGTCAGGAGTGTAATGGATGCTCTACATTAGCCTGGATCAATACAGCTTCAACAAATGCCAGAAGCCTGACATCATCCAGGACGAAACCGCCTGTTTGATCATTGGTCCAACCACCACCTTAAGCATTCATTTCTTCCTCTAGCATCACACTGTGCGTGCAGTGTGTACTACCCACAAGATGCACTGCAGAAAGTCACCAAGACTCCATCAACTGCACCTTCCAAGTCTGTGATCTGTATCACATAAATGGACTACATCAGAAAGTGCGTGGGAACAGCATTACTGACAAGTTATCCTCCAAGTTATTATGCCTATATCCCAGGAGTAAACAAAAAACTATAAAAAAACCGAGAACCATGACATCAATATCGCTCTCACCCTGCTGCTCCTCCATGTCCTTCTGATACTGGTTTTCTTATCAAACAAACAGCCAGCTTTTGAAACCACGCTAGTTGTTAGGCAGGAATTCTGTAGAAAAAATATTTAAAAGGCACCCTACTGTTAAGAACTGCAGGATATTCATAACATCTGAACTTCTAGGTTTCCCACCTATAATCTCTCTTTCTCTGGACCAAATGCTCCTCAGTGATAACTTGTTGCCCACCTCTTTGAAAAAAGCTTTGGTGCCTGACTGGACCGCATATTGTATGTGACGTTAGTTAGAACAGTAACCAGCTTTTGCTTTATTGAGCATGTGCAAAGTCATTGATAAGCCAACATCTCCTCAGAGCAGCTACAGTGTCAGATGATTAGGAAGTTTCCCAGTAATAACTTGATATGTCATAAAATCAATTGAAATGAACAATGCATTAGATATGGCTTTGTACATTTCCAAATGTGACCTTAATCACTGAGCTTTCTCAAGCTTTAATTTTTCTACATCCCATCAATTTCTCCACTTCTTTCCTCAGGATATCTTTGGTATGGTTACCAAGCATGAACATCAACTGCTGAAAAATCATGCACTACTTTGCATGTTTTGATAATCATAAAGCAACCTATCGTAGACCTCCTACAGCACGGAAGTAGGTCATTCAGCCCATCGAGTCTGCAATAACCCTCTAAAGAACCTTCCACCCAGACCTACCCATCCCATGGCTAATCCACCTAAGCTGCACATCCCTGGACACTATGTATTAGTGTGCAGGGGACACAAGTTTACAGATGATGCAAAACTCAGAAGCATTATCAACTGTAAGGAGGACAATGTAGACACTTAAATGGACTTTGACAATTTGGTGGATTGGGTGAATAGGTGGCAGGTAAATTTCATAACAGAGTGTATGAAATTATACATATAAGGCATTAGTTAGACCTCAGCTAGAGTATTGTGCACAATTCCTTAGGTCTAGCCATACTGACTCTGTCTTTGAATCCCCTGGGACATTCTCTTTCTGTAGCACTACACTTTTCTCCATAACCAATACTGCCACTCACCATTTTGTTTCCTTTCCTATTTTCTATGAACGCCATGTAACAAGGAATTTTTAACATCCAGTCCTGCCCTTCATTGAGCCATGTTTCTGTTATTGCTACAACATCATTATTCCACATGGAAATTTGTGCCTGCATCTTGCCAAACTGATTTATGAGACTCTATAGATTCACTACAGTCAGTCCAGCTCCGAAACAGAATCTATTTCTTTCTTTTTCACAATGCCACGTATTAACTTAATATTCCCTATTATATTGATCACTGAGAGGCTGTAGATTGTGGTAGTACTTTTTACTATCACTCCACCTTCAAAGTACTAGCATAATGCTCCATGTTTTATACATACTAGCAGACATCCTGTTGCATTACTCATAATAAGTCAACTGGGTGGCAGGATGTAAACATCATAGATTAGTTATAACAGGAACTTCATTGACTAGAATATACATTTGGAAAGTGATAGTTGAAAAGGAGGAAGGCAAATTGTATTGAGAAGAATTTTGTACACCAGTATGTTTCTGGTCCAGCAAAAAAGGAGGCACTGCTAGACCTTAATCGTGGGAATGAGGATGATCCAAGTAGAGCAAGTATCAGTGGGGGAGCATTTTGGGTACAGTGATCACTGTACAGTACGGTTGGGGATGGTGGTGGAAAAGGACAAAGGTAAATCCAAAATAAGAATAATTAACTGGAGGGAGAGCTTACTTCAATGGAAGAAGAGCAGAGCTGGGCCAGATGGACTGGATCCAAAGGTTGATGGAAAAAGAGTAGAAAATGCGGACTGTGAAAAAAGACTAGCAGCGAACACAAAAGGAAATCCTGAAGTCTTCTACAGGCATATAAACAGTACAAAGCTGGTAAAAGGCCATTTAATGACAAAAAAGTGGATTTACACAAGGGGATAAGAGCATGATAAAGATGTTAAATGATTACCTTGCATCTGTCTTCATGAGAGAATGAGATACTACCCAGACAGTGATGTCAGAGGAGGAAACACAGTCATGAGAGGGATTTAAAATTAACAAAGAGTATTGGACAAGCTGTCAGTGTTTAATTTGATTAGTGAGTGGGACCAGACATGATGCATCCAAGAAAGGAAGTGAGTGGAAATTGCAGAAGCAATAGTTGTTATCTTTCAATCTTCCATGGACTCTGTGTGGTGCCAGAGGACTGGAAACATACCAAGTTAACACCCTCGTTCAAAAAAATTTGTAAGAATAAGCCCTGCAATTACAGACCAGATAGTTTAACTTCACTGGTGGGGTCACTTCTTGAAACAATTATTCTGATAACATTAATAGTCAAAATGGAAAAATATGGTTAATTAGGAAAGGCCAGCATGGAATTCTTAGGAGAAAATTGTGTTTAGCTAATTTGCTGGAGTATTTTGAAGAGGTACCAGAGAGACACAATGCAGGAAGGTTGTTGATATGTTAGTTGTGGATTTCCAAAAGGCATTCGATACATTGCCGCACAACAGACATTTAGGAAAATTGTTGGTCATGGAGTAAAGGAGGCAGTAGCTATATAGATAAGAAATTGGCTGAAGGATACGAAAGAAACAGTAATGTTTAATAAACATCATTCAACCTGGAGGAAGGTTTGTAGTGGAGTTCCCCGGGAGAGAGGTCACTTGCTTTCCCTGACATAAATTAATGGTCGAGATCTTGGTGTGCAGGGGACACTAGTTTACAGATGATACAAAACTAAGAAGCATTGTCAACTGTGAGAGGGACAATACAGATGTTTAAAAGGACATTGACACATTAGTGGAGACAGTGAATAGGTGGCAGATGAATTTCATTACAGAGCGTATGAAATGATACATATAAGGCATTAGTTAGACCTCAGCTGGGTTATTGCGCACAGTTCCAGGTGCGACATTTTAGTAGAAATATGCATGCATTAGAGAGAATGCAGGAGAGGTTTACAAGAATGGATCCAGGGATAAGAAATTTCAGTTATAATAGATGGGAGAGGTTGGAACTCTTTTCCTTGTAGGAGAGCCGCTGAAGAGAAGATTTGATAGAAGTTTTCAAAATTATGAGGGCCCGGAAAGTGTGGATCAGGAGAAACTATTCCCACCCACAAAAGAATTGAGATTGAGAGGGCACAGGTGTAAGGTAATTTGCAAAAGAAGCAAATATGACTTGTGTAAAACTGCCTGGGATTCTGGTGAAGATAGGTTCAATTGAAGCATGCAAGAGGACATTAAGTGGTTATTTAAACGTAAACAATACTCAGAGTAGTGTGGAAAAGCAATGTCCCTTCAGACACAACAAGCTCAATGGTTTCCTTCTGCACCACAACAAGAATGTGTGTACCTGTATCCTATCTTACTGTCGCCCAAGGAAGAAGGCAATCCTGGAAATCAATGCTTCCCAGAAAGGACAAGGAGCATGCAGCATGCAAGATAGCAAACTAATTGCATTTGGATCCAAAGGACTATTGCCAGCACAATCCAATTATTTCAACGTAGCAGGTGAAACACTTGCTCTAGTATTCAGCATCACAAGATTCGATACATGCCTGTTTAGTAGGCAGATCATGTGGAAACTAGACACAAGTCACTGGAAATTACTTAGCACAAACCACTGACAAGTGCATGCCCAGACCACACAAATTCTAGTAGAAGTACAGGGACATGACTTTGACGCCTGATATAGAACTGGTACCAAAATAACTACACAAATGTACAAAGGCTAATTACCGCTGGCAGAGATTGTGTTTGGCAGGCAAGTTAGACCAACCTAGCCAAGTCATCACCTTACCACATTCTCAGAAGTACAGGACAGACATCAAAAAACAAGACAGAATGAAGATGGTGCATGACCGAAATGCAGTTCTGCTTAATCTTTGTATAAGGCAGGTCATAACCGTAGAGGTACACAACCCATCCATGTCAGAGTTACACATCCCACACAGGGAACATGGTCACCTGCAGCGTTATTCTAAGTGTGCAGTCAGCCTGCATTCTGCAAATTCAGAACAACAATGGAGCAAATTGAAAAGAAATGAAAACTAACTCAGTGAATTGTACAACACTCCATTTCTGCATAAAACACACAAAAGTGCTTGGATAATGAAGTTGAGAAAGATCATGATGACAATAATCAACACGTTAATACCATGCAAAATTCCCACATATCTACAAGAAGAGCACACCAAAGTGTGCAGTTTAAATCTCTGGAAGGTTATACAATCACAAGGTCCAGAAGGATTGTCAAACTGACTCCTTACTCTTTAAATGTTTCAATTATTATTTCCGTGTAAATAGTTTTGCAACTATTCCAACGTACACATTTTCATTCTTAGTTATATCTTAGTGAAAAAAAGAGTTGGTAATGTTATTGATTTCAGAGATGCATTGCTTTAAGGGCTGGATATGTGAATGAGTCAAGGAGCAAGATGAAACCACATGACCAAGTACTATGTACAGTGCAGCAGAAGCAAGATGGAAGAGGATGCATACACAGTTATCTGTAACTGTAACTTGTACTCTGAGCTGATAAACATACATAAATGAAATTTTCAAGTGAACAATCCATGCTCCTTAATCTGTTACTTACTGATAACACAAGAAATGCAACAAATAGTGTACTATTTCTTGAATGTACTATAATTAGTTCACTGTGCTGAAATGTAAAGTGTTTGTGGTTATTTAGTTATTCTACTGACCAGATCTTACAACATGATAAAACGATCAAGTTATATGCAATTATCACAGCAAGCAACCTGAATAGATATAGAGAGAATACTCACTTGATTTATCTTCCTTTATTGAGTAATCTTGAATGTTAGGGATTCCACCAAGTCCAGGAAAATTCACTGAAAGTACCATGTTTGAGAGGGTGCAATCTTTCCTCACCATGAATCTCTGGAAATAGGAATGAATTGCTCTAAATTGTCATGATTAAGTGATAGGAAATAAGAAGGTGCAGATAGAATGGTCACCCAGTATTCAAATCAAGCTTAACTGGTTAAAACAATCCCCAGAAACCTAACTATTGGAGAACGTGCCCACGTCACTATCCATTTCATGTTTTTACTGATGTGTAGTATCAGTGATCTTAACTCCAAAATGCTTAGACGTACAGCACAATTATGAAAAAAAAAATTCCATCTGTCAAGAGCATGGGTGGTTCCATTTGAAAGAGCTCTGCATCACTGGTCTAGAAATGGAGCATGACAATCACAGCTAACACCTATTTTCCTGTAAACTGAAATAATTCACTCAATGTTGCTTTTCAAGATGAACGTTGCAGGTATAACAAAGTGGGGAGTGCAATCTGGTCTATTTAAACTAAGTGGAGAATTCAACAAGTGGAATAGGGTCTAAAAACAGGGTATGGACTTTGATGTATGATTATTTTGTGTCCATCCGTATAACACCTAGTAGTACGTAAAATTTGTGCGGCTTGTTGATTTGAATGATTTTAGTGTCTAGCCAATCACAAAGTTGATTGCTTGGATGAGTGCATGGGGGGCTGAAATTGCGACTGATTCACAGCACTTGAAGGATAGACGTACTGACGCTGCACAGTTGTGCAAGAACTGAATCTGAGCTGGGAAACATTGAAAAATACTACAACACAGGAGAAGAACAGGTTTCAAACGTTTTGGACACTGCACTGAATAAGATGGTAGGGAGGGAACAAAGGGAGAGAAATACTTGTATTCATCAGAAGCCACAGAGTCAAAGGTTATTGGGGGTAGGCAGGTAAGTGAAGTTGAGGCTACAATCAGATCAGCCATTACTTACTGTAATCCCAGCAGGCTGGTGGGGCTAAATGGCCTACTCCTGCTCCTAATCTGTAACTCAATCAAAATCATCAAAATGTATCCTACATCATTATCTCTACATATTTCCTCATCACCAATATTAGGCTAATTGTGTGATATTCTAGGTTCAACGCTACCCCTTTTTTGAACAGGGGTTTGTAATTCTCCATACCTGATGATACCAGCCCCATACCCACTGAGAGGATTGTGGCCAAAGGCTCTCCAGAGGCCTTCTTACTACTTCTGGGAATCCAGGATCTGGATTCAAGTGACCATTCTGCTTTGAGTACTGTCAACCTTTCAAGTACCATGTCAGTGACTAGCCTACATTAAAGCATCCTCTTCTCTAGAGGAAACAAGCACTAATTACTTATTTAGTACCTCAGCCATAAAAAGAAATTTCTTCAGTCCCTAATCAGCCACACCCTTTCTTTGACTTCCCATTCGCTACTTATGTTTATGAAAGACTTTCGTGTTTCCTTTTATACTACCACTATTTTCATAATCTCTTTGGTCTCTAACTCCTTATTTTTAGACGTCCTATGCACTTCTTTCTCCAATCATCTTGGCTCTTTCCTATTAGGAATTTACTTGTTTTTTCTCTGCCCCATTTTAACATCTGTAACTTTTGTCATTTGGCTGCATTAACTTTGGAAGTGTTTTCTTCCCACGGGAGTATATTTACTCTATTCATAGGGTCTCCTGTTTGAAGGTATTCCAATACTCAATTGCTGCTTGTCTACCAAATTCAGAAGTAAGAGTTAAAATCTATGATAGACTGCATTCAAAGTAATGCAGGCAGGAGGCAAACTTCCTGCTGCCTGCCAATTATGTAGATGATGCTGGTGAATGGTGCCATGTCTCAGCAGGAGGTTCAAGTTTGTTTGAGCTCAGCACCACTTAAACCTAGCCTGCACCAGCATCAGACTGCACCTTTTAAAAATGTAGCATAGTCTAGCTGTAGCGGGAATCAGAAATCATGAAAGAGGGGCTGGAGGTTAGGGAGAGCCTTCAGAAATAGTTCAACAAGTCAGCAAGTCTGTGCCTTCGTTTTCCAAGGCAGTGCCAGAAATGCACTAAGAAGGCAGCAGGAATAGGTAACCATCATTGTCAATGCCAACAGTTGAACCTCAAGGAACTGGAGTAAGTAGCACATGTTTAATAACCTTGTTGGAGTTGTCTAGTTCAGTCTACAACTGTACCACTGGGCTGACGCATTGCTCTATTCATTGCACTCTGTTCACCAGTTTATCAACAACCTTGATCAAACACAACTCATACCTCAGTCATATTCTTAACTCACTATTACCAATTTAGCATGACGTTCTCACAGCTATTCAGTCATGGCATGCACATCACTAAACCACATTGCACAAAACTCCCTGACACACTTCCCTTTCTCTTGCAGGACAAATTGAAGGCAGTGGAATTTAACTAAAAGAGGACAGGCACTATTGCATGTCTGCCTCAGTGGAGGAAACAATGCTGGGAATCATTAAGATTCCTATAATGTGGAAGCAGGCCATTTGGTCCATCGTGTCCATACCGGCCCTCCAAAGAGCGTCCAACCCAGACCCAGCCCCCTACCCTATCCCTGTAACCATGCACTTACCATGGTTAATCCAATTAGCCTGCACACCGCTGGACATTATGGGCAATTTAGCATGGCCAATCCACCTAACCTGCACATCTTTGGACTGTGGGAGGAAACTGGAGCACCCAGAAACCCACACAGACACAGGGAGGATGTGCAAACACCATACAGTCACCCAAGTTTCGAACAGAACCAGGGTCACTGGCGCTGTAAGACAGCAGTGCTAACCACTGAGCCAACATGCCACCCATTGGTGTGCCTGTAACTGAGGCAGAGGCTGTCAAAGGCAGTGGAAAGTTCCCATCTGATCCACCCTCTTTTATCCCACTCTCTGCCTCTGGTCACAATCTCTGTTAGCTGCAAGCTATAAGTGGTGAATGTGTGGACTGCTTATTTTTTTCTACCTTATCACAGATCTCATCACAGTCTGACCCTGTGCCTTCCTGTCTGATTTGGAAGAACTGTAACCATGTCAGGCAGTGGCAGGGAGGTGTGAAGCCCAAGAGGAGCAGGGGTTTATTATGATGAAACACATTTAGTCTCACACCGACAGCTACCAGCTCAGACACTGGCACTTTCTGTTGTTTACAAAGGAACAGAACTGGGATTTTGTGAGTCATGGTTCTTGAGTGGGTTGCAGCCAGGATGTGGGAAGGGGTTATTTAGGTATCAGTCCCCTCAGATGGCGAGTTCACCTGCTGCAGAGGACTTTGATGGAGAATTCTGAGAACAAAAGCCCGACAGGGTATTGTCATGGAGAATGGAGGACTCGGGCATCAATTTGGAACAAGGCTTTGTGCAGAGTTTGGTCAGTGTCCTTTTTCCAGCAAGGAAGCGGTGGTCATTGCCACGAGAACGTACACAGGACCCGATCATGATTCAGTGACTCACTGTGTGTTTCAGCTGCTTGTTCTCCTGCCTCTGAGTCAGAAGGTTCCACTCACAGAGCAAAAAAACTGAGGCTGACATTTCAGTGCTGCACTGAGGGAGCTCTGCTTGGTCAGCAGTGCTGTCTTTTGGATGAGACTCCAGCTGCCTGCTGGGGAAGATGTAAAACATTCCATGGCACTTTTTCAAAGAAAGACAGGCCTTGTCAATGGCTAATATTTATCCCTCAATCAACATCTCAACAAGCTGATTATCTAGCCATTACTACATTGCTAGGTGTGGGAAACCTGCCTGTCTGCAAACTAGCTATTGCATTTCCTGCATTGCAACTGGAAACTGCATGCTGGAAAAGAAACCCATTTGATGTAAAGTATTTTCAGATATCTGATGGTCACTAAAGGTGTTACACAAATGTAAGCTGTTCTTTTTTCATCATTATGTTTCAGCCTCCATTGCAGCACAACCAGACACAATGCCTTATTGCCGCAATGAAAACTCAGACTTCTACAATCTCGCCTGAAAGCACTCAGACAGCTGTCATCCTGGCTACAAGTATCGAAGTTCCTACAGAACACTCATCCATAATGCATTCATGGCCCCTTTTGCTTTGTGTTTAAAGCTGTGATTATCTTGCTTGAAATAACTCTTCAGAGGCTGGCATCGCACCACCTGTCTACCATCTCCAAGGCAAAAGTCAGGAGTGTGATGGAATACTCCCCAATTGCCTGGATGAGGGCATGTCCAATACATTCAAGAAGCTTGACACCATCGAGGACAAAGCAACCCGCTTGACTGGCACTACATCTACAAGCATTCACTCCCTCCACCACTGACGCTCAGTAGCAGCAGTGTGTACTGTCTACAAGATGCACTGCAGAAATTCAACAAAGATCCTCAGACATCACCTTCCAAACCCACGACCATTTCCATCTAGAAGGACAAGGGCAGCAAATATATGGGAACAACACCCATGTTCAAGTTCCCCTCCAGGCCACTCACCATCCTGACTTGGAAATATATCACTGTTCCTTCTCTGTCGCTGGGTCAAAATCCTGGAATTCTGTCTCTAATGGGTCAACCCACAGCAAGTGGACTGCAGCGTTTCAAGAAGGCAGCTCACCACCATCTTCTCAAGGGCAACTAGGGATGGGCAATAAATGCTGGCCTAGCCAGCGATGCCCACATCCCAAAAATGACTTAAAAAAAACCAATCACCCTTTATGTAAAATGCATAGCCTTTGACAATAGCACTGTCTTTCACTGAGTCAGGCATTCTGGGGGCCCAATATCCCTGATCCTCACCCTTTTATGTCAGTCAGGGCTCCCTGATTGGACCAGATTAATAGCCCCAATCAGGGAACTCATATTCTATGAAGTCTAGCTGGCTGACCTCATTACAATCACTATGTTGCTTACTATTGTAAGTGAGTAGTTGACTTTTGTATCCATGTGTGTGTGATACTGTAAACTTCAAGACTGTTTTTAAGAGGGGGAAGAGAGCAGTTGCATCCCACATCCCACCCCTAAAGGAAAGTAAGTTGAAAAGTCTGTTCTAGGGCCAGGGGTTTGAATCCCACTATAGCAGACGGTGACATTTTATTTCAACAAAAATCTGGAATAAAAGGCTAGCCTAATCATGATGACAGTCAATTGTTGTAAAAACCTGTGCAGAGATGTCTTGATCCTATGAACAAATTTAAAATAAAGCTTGCTACCAAGCTTAAATCTCAAATAATTACATCGCTCACACTACAAATTCATTAAGACGGCATTTGGCATCTAACATGGTAGAGGACAGCATATGTAGCACAGATGCCATTTTCCTACTAAAATAGCACATGAATCATTGAAACTTCTGGTGCAATGAAGTGCAATTTCTCCCACTGAAATTAATCTTTCGCCATTTAAGTATTTTAATTCTTTATTGTTCCTGTTCTTTTAGAGTGGTATACAGTCATACAGCATGGGAACAGACCCATCAATCTAACCAGTCCATGCCAAACATAATTCCAAACCAAATTAGTCCCATCTGCCTGTGCTTGACCCCATGTCCCTCCAAACACTTCCTATTGATGTACTTATCTAAATGTCTTTTAAACGTTGTAACTGCACCTAGATCTACCACTTCCTCTGTAAGTTCATTCCACGCACAAACCATTCTCTGTGTAAAAATGTTGCTGCTCAGGTCCTTTTTAAATCTTTCTCCTCTCACCTTAAAATCCCCCACACTAGGGAACAGATACCTGCCATTCACTTTAACTCTACCCCTCATGATTTCATAAACCTCCCTAAGGTCACCCGTCAACTTCCTACATTCCAGTGAAACAAGTCCCAGCCTTTCCAGTGAAACAAGTCCCAGCCTTTCCAGCCTCTCTTTATGCCACAAACCATGCACTGCCAGCAATATCCTGGTAAATCTTTTCTAAACCTTCTCTAGTTTAATAATATCTTTGATATTATCCTATTTCCATAACTATTTTAAACCTAAGCCAAAAATAAACTTTAAAATTCCAATTGCTTATTATTGTTGTGTTTTAGATATCTTGGAAATGGCTCTGTAAGCCATCTTCAGTTTCTGTAGACTCAGACAGAAAACTGTGAAAGAATCTCTGCTTCCTCTTCAAAACCATTCACAAGCATGGCAGTGTGCTCTAGAGATATCAGTACTCTTACGTTAATAGGAACAAGATGATGTCTATTGTAGTGTTTACAAAATGTTATCTGAACAAAGGAATATTAAAATCTATAGCAATTGGCTTTGTCTGCTTATGTATGTTTGATCTTGGGTGGGCATAATATCAGATTTATTTTGTGTTTTAGGAAAATTAATGAATGTGTGTTTTCCTGTGTGTGCGTGAGTGCACATGGCTTTTTTAAAATCTCATTCATGGGATATAGGTATTGCTGGTTGGGTCAGCATTTATTGCCCATCGCTAGATATCCCCGAGAAGGTGGTGGTGAGATGCCTTCTTCAGCCACTGCAAGCTATTTGGTGTAGGTAGACCCACGGCGCTGTTAGGAAGGGAGTTCCATGACAATGAAAGAATGGCAATACATGTCTGCAAGGTGAGTGGCTTGCAGTGGAACTTGGACGTGGTGGCGTTCCCATGTACCAGCTGTCTTTGTCCTTCTAGACTGTAGAAATTATGCATTTGGAAGGTGCTGTCTAAGCAGCCTCAGTGGATTTCTGCAGTGCACTTTGAGATGTGCACACTGTTGTACTGAGCATTGGTGGGGAGTGAATGTTTGTAGATATGATGTCAATCAAACAGGCTGCTTTGTCCTGGTTCATGATGTAGTTGGAACTGCACCCATGGAACTGCAAAGTGGATTGTATTCCATCACACTCCTGGCCTATGCCTTGTAGATAGTGGACAGGCTTTGGGGAGTCAGGAGGTGAGCTATTTGCTGCCAGATTCTTAGCCTCTGACCTGCTCTTGTAGCCATTGTATTTATACAAGTCCGGTTCAATTTCTGGTCAATGGCAACTCGCATTGACAGTGGTGATTCAGCATGGTAATCACATCGAATGTTAAAGGGTAGTGGTTAGATTCTCCCTTACTAGAAATAGCAATTGCCTGGCATGATCTTGCTTGTATGTCTTTTTGATCCTGTGCTTGTTTGTAATTGGTTACTTACCTCTCACTGTGTACATCAATCCCAGTATGTCAGACCAAATGGTACATAGCTGCGTTCACATATTATTACAGCTATCTGTGTAGAATGGAATAAGCTGACTTGTCTAATTGTTTTGATTTAATGCTACTCAATTCCTTAAATGTGTCATGCTACAGCAGTTGCAGTGAAAATAACAAAGTAACCATTGTAATTCTCGGTGTAATGAAAGACTCCCCAAAAATAAAGCTGTTAGATATTGGCGAAAGCTTACAGTTTATCGCCATTGATAGAAGGAATTTCCTCAGTCAAGAGAAATGGAAATTAGAGCGATCTATAAAAGGGCAAGTTTCTGACAAGAGGCAGTCATGTAAACTACTATTTTTTAAATACCAAAGTGCATGTAAAAACTGTAAGATAAATTAGCTACACAGTATGGAGCTGTAGCAACACAGGAGGCCAGGCAGCATCAGAGGAGCAGGAAATTTGACGTTTCGGTCCAGGACCTTTCTTCAGAAATGGGGAGGGGGAAGGGAGCTCAGAAATAGAGAGAGGAGGGGTGGGGCTGCAGAAGGTAGGAGGGATGGTGATAGGTGAGTGCAGGTAGGAAGTGGTCGGGATTGGTCAGTGAAATGGGTGGGGTGGATGATGGACAGATTGTGTCAGGTCAAGGAGGCGGGGATGAGAGGGAGGGTTGGACATAGGATGAGGCCAGGGTGGGGAGATTTTAAAACTGGTGAATTCCATGTTTAAGCCATTGAACTGTAGGCTCCCGAAGTGGAATATGAGGTGTTGCTCTTCCAGTTTGCGGGTGGTGTCATTGTGACACTGGAAGAGGCCCAGGATGGACATGTCACCCAAGGAGTGGGAGGGGGAGTTAAAATGATTTGCAACCAGGTGTTGTTGTTTGTCGTGTACAGAGTGCAGGTCTCTACGAAACGGTCTTCAAGTTTATGCCTGGTCTCACCAATGTAGAGGAGGCCACATCGGGAGTAGCGGATACAGTAGATCAAGTTGACGGATGTGCAGGTGAACCCCTGTATGATATGATAAAACAAACCTTTCATTTCAGACAGGGGTTCACTTGCATATCTGTCAACTTGGTCTACTCTATCCACTGCTCCCAATGCGGCCTCCTATCTAAATCTAGATTAAAAATTTTCAATGACTATAGTAGGCAATGGACTAAGTGCAGCTATATGGGATTAGTGTAGAATCCCTACAGTGTGGAAGCAGGTCATTCAGCCCATTGAGTACACACCAACCCTCTGAAGAGCATACCCTACCCTACCCCTGCATTTCCCATGGCTAACCCACCTATCCTGGGTAGGTAACTTAGCATGGCCAATCCATCTAACCAGCACATCTTTAGAGTGTGGGAGGAAACCAGAGCAAACCCACACAGACACAGGGAGAACAGGCAAACTCCACACAGACAGTTGCCTGAGGGTGAATAAGATGAGGCAGAAAGTTCTAGAGTCACACAACCCTCTCAGAGAAAACAGTTGTCCTCATCTCTATTCTGAAAGGATTATCCTTAATTTTAAAACCATGTCCCCTACATCTGAACCGTCCCACCAGAGGAAATACCCTCACTAAGTCCACTTTGTCAAGACCATTCAAGATCGTCTACACATTAATCAAATCACCCCCTGCTCTTCTAAACTCTAGAGAAACAAGCACAAACTATCCAAATTATTCTCATAAAACAGTCTATTCATATAAGGTGTCAATCTAGTAAGCGCCTTCTGAATTACCTCCAATGGCAGTTACATCCTTTTGAAAACAACCAAAATAGCATTCAGCATTTGAGACGTGGTCTTATCAATGCCCTGCTTAAAACATAGCATACTGACCTTGGTATTTCAATTTTAATACCTTCCCCATGACAGGCATCAAGCTAACTGATCTGTCATTTCTTGTTTTCTGCCTCCCTCCCTTCTTGAATAGAGGGACTATATTTACTGTTTCCCAGTCTGATGGAAATGAATCTAGAGAATTTTGGAAAATTAACACCAATGGAACTATTATCTCATTAGCAATCTCTTATAGTCTCTTGGAATGAAATCCTTCTGGACCCAGAGGCTTGTCAGCCACAGTTCCATCAGTTTGCTCAGTACCACCTCTCTTGTGATTGCAATTTTACATAATTCCACTCTCCCTTCCACCTCCTGATTCACAGTTATTAGTAGAACATTTCTTGTATTTATATAGTGAAGACAGAAGTAAAGTATTTGATCATTTCATCTGTAATTTTGTTATTATCTACAAATAATCCAATTCTCATTCTCTAGATGACCAACACTCACTTTACTTAATAAAAACCAAAAGAATTGCGG
>NC_063339.1:24500086-24604601 GCF_021869965.1 Rhincodon typus
GCAGCATCTGTGAAGGAGAAAACAGAGTTAACTGAGGAAGGGTCACCGGACCCGAAACGTTAACTCTGTTTTCTCCTCCACAGATGCTGCCAGACCTGCTGAGCTTTTCCAGCAACTTTGTTTTTGTTATTCACTTTACTTACTCTTTTCCTTTTTAAATAACTGTAGAAATTCTTGCCATCCATTTTTTGCACTCCTAGCTGTCTTCCTCTCATAGTCAAATGTCTTCCTCCTGATTAATCTTTTAGTGATGCCCTGGTGTTCTTTATATTTTGACCAATCATCTTATCTGTTACTCATATTTGTGAAGTTATATACTTTTTCTTTGGTTTGATGATTTCTCTAACTGCTTTAGTAAACCATAGATGGTGGATACTCTATTTGGAATTCTTTGCTTTTAGTAGGAATGTTATTTATACTTATTCAGAAATGATCTGCCACTAAATCTTTACTGATTTATTGCTAAGCCAAGTACGCCCATTTGTTTCAGCTAGCTCAACTTTCAAGCCTACATTGTTGCTCTCATTTAAGTTTAAAATACTAATCCTAACCCAATCTTCTCTCTTCCAAATTAAATGTAAAATTCAATCATACTGTGGTTGCTGCTACCTACAGGTGCTTCACTGTGAAGTAATTAATTAGTCCTGTCACATCACGCAATATTTTTGTGTAATGTAATCTGTTCTCTGGTTGGTTCCAGGATGTGCTGCTTTCAGAAGCTATCTTGAAAGCATTTTAGGAACTCCTCATCCAGGTTACCATTACCAATCAGATTTTCTCCACCTTGTCTGTAGAGATCGTAGCACAGTATTTAGCACTGCTGCCTCACAACACCAAGGATAGGGGTATGATTCCTGCATTGGGTGACTGCGTGAAAGTTGAATGTCATCCCTGTGTCTGTGTGGATTTCTGCTGGGTACTCTGGTTTCCTCCACAATCCGAAGGTATGCAAGTTAGGTGGATTGGCCATGCTAAATTGTGCCGTAGTTTCCAGGGATTAGGGGGTAATGATCAGGCTGGGATGCTCTTTGGAGCAATATGCAGACTCAATGGGCCAAATATCTCTGCCTGCACAGTAGGGATTCTACAATTAAAGTTGCCCATGATTATTGCTGTCCCTTTATCACAAGCATCCAATATTGCTTCTTCTACTTTGTTTCACATTGTAGATTCTGTTAGGGGACCAGTGGATCAATTCCACTAACGACAAAAACTGATTGTATATCCTGATCTTCTGAATCAAAGTCATCTCTAACTATTGGACAAACACTATCCTTGATTATCAGTGCTGCACCCTACCTTTACCCAGATTCCTATTCTTCTTGAATGTGATTTGCCCCTCAATATGCAAGGCCAGGACTTTTGGATACAGAACTGGCTTGAAGGTAGGAGACAGAGGGTGGTGGTGGAGGGTTGTTTTTCAGACTGGAGTCCTGTGACCAGCGGAGTGCCTAAAGGATCAGTGCTGGGTCCACTTTTGTTTATCATTTATATAAATGATTTGGACATGAATATAGGAGGTACGGTTAGTAAATTTGCAGATGAAACTAAAATTGATAATGTAGTAGACAGCAAAAAAGGTTACCTCAGAGTGCAATGGAACCTTGATCAGATGGGCAAATGAGCCGAGGAGTGGTAGATGGAGTTTAATTTAGATAAATGTGAGGTGCTGCATTTTGGAAAGGCAAGTCAGGGCAGGATTTCTACACTTAATGGTAAGGTCCTTGGGTGTGTTGCTGAACAAAGAGACCTTGGAGTGGAGTCACAGGTAGACAGGATAGTAAGAAGGCATTTGGTATGTTTGCCTTTATTGGTCAGTGTATTGAGTATAGACGTTAGGAGGTCATGTTATGGCTGTACAGGACATTGGTTTGGCCACTTTTGGAATACCACGTTCAATTCTAGACTTCCTGTCATAGGAAGGATGTTGTGAAACTTGAAAGGGTTCAGAAAAGATTTACATAGATGTTGCCAGGATTGGAGGGTTTGCTATAGGGAGAGGATGTATAGGCTGGTGCTATTTTCCCTGCAGCGCCAGAGGATGAGGGGTGACCTTATAGGGGTTTATAAAATCATGAGGGGCATGGACAAGGTGAATAGCCAAGGTCTTTTTCCCAGGGGACGGGAGTCCAAAATTGGAGGGTATAGGTTTAAGGTGAGGGGAACAATTTAAAAGGGAACTTTGTCACACAGAGGGTGGTGCGTATATGGAATGAGCTGCAAGATGAAGTGGTGGAGGCTGGTACAATTACAGCATTGAAAAGGCATCTGGATGGGTACATGAATAGGAAGGGTTTAGAGGGACATGGGCCAAATGCTGGCAGATGGGACTAGATTAATTTAGGATAAATTAGCTATTATAAATTAGGATAAATGAAACTAGATTAATTAGGATATCTGGTCTGCATGGATGAATTGGACAAAAGGTTTTGTTTCCATGCTGTACATCTCTATGATTCTATTACTATATGACCTAATTCTTGTCATCCTGTAGCTATTTCTCTGTAATGGTTGTCGAATCATATTTATTTATGTCAAAGTGGCTATCATTTTGTTAACATTGTTATGAATGCAACGCACATTCAGATACAGAGACTTTAAAGCTGTGTCTTTGTTATCTTTGTAACACAAGGCTTTATTGTTGGTCTACTTCTAGAATTTTTCTCTGTCCCTTGCTACCGTTCCCTGACTCTCACCTCCCATGTTATTATTTTCCTCTCTTGTCTTCAATACATCACGTTTGTTTACACATTTGATCTTTTGACCACGCTGTTGAGTTTACAGCCCTCTGTACTTCTCTAGTTATCTAGTTTGCAAAAACACAACCCAGCGCAAAGCAGGCTATCTGACTGACATACTATCTACCACCTTCAACATGTATGCCCTCCACAGTTGCAGCAGTATATTTCATCAACCAAGGCTGTTTAGACAGCACCTTCGAATCCGTGACCTCTACCACTGAGAATGATAAAGGCAGTAGTGACATGGAATTACCATCACTTGCAGGTGCCCCTCCAAACTATTCACCATCCTGACTTGGAAATATATTGCTGTTCCTTCACTGTTGCTGAATCAAAATCCTGGATCTCTCTTCCTAACAGTTCTGTTGATGTCCTTACACTCAAGAATTGCAGCAGTTCAAGAAGGTCAGCCCAATAGCACCTTCGCAAGTGCAATTAGGGATGACGAATATATGCTGGCCCAGCCAACAACACCCACATTCCATACCATCAATCAGTAAATTAAAAAAAAAACACTCATTGAATCAAATAACTTTTTGGGTAATTATATGCTGTCATCCAGTATAAAATTTTATCACAAACAAAAACAGAAATTGCTGGAAAAGCTCAGCAGGTCTGTGGAGAGAAAGCAGAGTAATCCTTCCTCAGACCCTTTATTACTGGTTTTGTAATCGTAAAAAAGATATTTAATAAAGCATGAATGAAATGATCAATTTTGTTAAGTTTTGAAAATGCTAACCAACCTGGAAAAGGGGTGGAACAAGATAGAAACTTTGTCTGTTTCTCTACCATGTTACAGTGACAATTGGTGCATGTCTAACAATTCATTCCCTTTACCTGGACCTTAGATCCTGCAGGACATTTGATTTATTGCAGCAGGTACTCCTCCTAATGTTTTAGCCATTAGTGCAAGCTGACTATGTATCTCTTTTAAGTTGACTTACAATATATTATTCTTATTCTAAAGAGAAAAATGATTGTTAAATAGGATTTGTGTATCTGAACGGTTATAGCTAATACCACTGTCCTCCTTCCAAATCTGCGACAATACAGTCTCCACAGACTTCTGTCTCTCTGTTGAGTAGTCCAGGAGCACCAATTAGGTATTCTTCCTAACTTCCGTCAGGATCAGCACATTTAAAGCATCAAATCTTGGTGAATGCAGATCATTTACATTACGTAGTTTTTAATAAAATTCATCATCAAGGTCTAAATTTTTTACCACCTCAACTCTGAGGCAATACCAGTAGCAGATGGTGGAGTACAGGGCATCACAAAGTGAATTCATCCTCATGGCCCATGAGAATAAATCAGGTGAGCACTGGGTGCCATTCAGACACTCTGATGCAGTTTGCCTCTTTCTGCTGTTGGAAATTTAGCCAACTATGAGGCCCGCAGTAAATCTGGGAAGGGTTACGGACTGGAGTAGGAGGGCACTCTGCGATAAGACAGCAAACCTGCCATTCTTTTGCAGAGCCAGGAGAAATATTCTGGCTCCTTCCGATTCCACAAGATACATCAGTAGGGACAATCTACAACAGTCCAGGTCGTAGGATTCAGCAACATTTCTGGCATACGCCAGGTGCATGATGGAATAGACTGTATCCACGTTGCACTGGGAGAGCTATATCACAATTGTGCAGAATTCGCCAGCAGAAGATATTGATAGTGATCTGTAAAATACTCATTTAGATGCAAGCAGTTTGCATCAGAGATGCAATCTTTGTTGTTTTGGTTTCTGTTCAATTTTGGTTTCGGTGAATTAAAGTTAATGCTGTGTATTGTTTGATGGCCTCCCTGTCTATGACCACCCCTCAGCGAACAATGATGAGATGCTGGGTTCCAGTGGGTCTGGCGGACACACTACTGGTAAAGAAGATTCTGAGGTGTGATGTGGGTTACAGACTGGTGAGATATGCAGCCTGGTGCTTAAACAGCGATTGGGGTAGGTATGTGAAGTTCACATCCAAGTGAGTGTCAACCGTGCCACCTCAGCGCCTTGAGTAACACTGGGTCATGGCTGTTGTGCCACTACATTGATGGTGAATGGTGATTCTGGACTGCCAGCAGTTGCCTGGGTGTACAGCCTAGGTACTACGTCCAGGAGTGAGGGTTTGTTCCAGGATATCCCGGTAGTAGCCAGTTCATCAGCTACGGTGAGTAGGAGAATTGGGCTAGCTTTGGAGGAAAGGGGAACCATAGGGGTGTGGTGGGCAGTTAATAAGATGAATTTGTGATGATAGTAGGAGTAAACTTACCAGGCCTATTGGAGAAAAACTCCATGAAATTCAACAAAAATAGGGTATGATTCAATCCTTTATTTCCCTTTCCACAGATGTTGCCAGACTCGCTGAAATTCCCAAGTTTTCTTTACCCAGCCTAAGAATCCCTAGTTCACTCAGTATCTTAATGCATTCCAAAAGCTTAATTTGTAGTAATAGCTCCTTAGATATTTTACCAAATGATGGTTGGGCTTAGGGTTATTGGACCCAAAGGCAGCAAGTGATAAGTGTCTGTGTCTTTTTTTTTCAGGTGTTGAATTCGGTTGGTTTGTGTAGTAATGGCTCTTTCAGTCACTAAGACTGTTAGGACAATGCCCAGAATGATACACAGTACTCATGTGGGGTCAACCCTGTACTCTACAAAGTCCAGCCTTGGTTTCCTATGCTTCCTCTTTGACTATAACCAGAAGAACTGCTTACCATAGTTGCTGCATTCCCGCACTAAAGGTGACAACGTACTATACACTAGCACTTCCACATCCTGCCCCCTCTGGCCAGTCACAGGCAGCAGTAAGTCGATGCTCATGGTGCAGATATTGAAATTGAGCATATCTATAGTATAATTGTTGTAGCACTAGCATGATGAATAATATGGGTCCCTACACTCAATCCGGAATTTGCAACTAGACATGGAGAAGTCCCAGCCCATCACATTGCCACAGATACAGCAGAAATTCTGGAATCTCTCTGCTTGTGTTTTTGGCAAGTCAAAATTGGATATTTGCCTCCTTCAAACTTGCCCCGAATATTTATCTTTTTGGCTTGTGAGTTTGGAGACAGCCTAGTTAATGCCATAAAGTAGAAATGTTGACCAGATGCAAATTGGCCAGTTTGGAGATTAAGCATCTTTTCAAACTTCCTTCTTTTCCTCACATGATTTATCGCCTTCCTCCTTTAATCATCAGAATAATTTAGTAACTGACAAGTGCAAATAAAAGACAGCAAAAAAAATCTCATGGATTTTGCATGAGAATTTCAATTTGGAGTCTGCTGCCTGTTTGGGTGAATATGAAAAGATCCTATGGCAGTATTTATGGGAGCAAATTTCTTGTTTACTGCCAGATATTCTACACCATAAAATCGTCTACTCATTTAAATGGGAATGCCAACTCAGCCTGCTTGAGATATGCCAACCAACAAAATTCCCAACTAATAAACAACTAACCTCATCTCAACCAGAACAGGCGGATTCCAGTGGGAGATAAATTAACAGATAGATTTAAGCAGCAATCATTACTGGGGCTGAAACCAACACCAATTACTTTACAATTTGGCTTCTGTCCTAACTGCTTTTATCTATATTTAGACTAGCAGTTACTTAGTCTCATTTTTGCATTCATTTTAAAAGAAATATTTTGTACAATTAATTTAGTTTGAATTAATTTATTTTATATTTAAAAGCAAGGAAGATTTTCTAACTAACAGTTGCAACCATATTAGAATTATTCAATCACCTGTGGTCCCTGTTTCATATCATAATTCATCCCAAAATGACTTTGCCTGTTTTTTTGATAATTTTTGGAGGTTTGTGCTATGTAAGTGCAGTCACAAAGTGTTGGGGTATTATGTCTGTGAATGTGTCAATCAAAGCAATACTTTGTTGGAAGAATCGGAATCAAAAAAATAGTACTTTTCTTTCTGATAATAGCACTTTTCCTCCATGAATCTTGTCATGGAAACAGATCATGACTCCAAATTACTTACGGATATATTGAACTCCTAAGTACAACATGTGTTTAAAAGAAAGAAGATCTATAAGTCAAAAAATAGCTGAGGTTGTGAATTCACTGGCTTTTGAAAATCCTGTATGAATTACACTGAATCCAAAGAGGAATCTTGGAATGTCACACTGAAGAGTGTCCAGAAAACTTCAGATAGTAACATTAAAAAAACTGAACTGTGATCTGGGTGAAAGACATGTTTGTGTTTTATCATTCCAGGAGTGCATAACAAAGAGGGTTAAAAACCAAATGCAAATTCTGGTCTCTCCGTGCTAGAGAGCTGATGGGCTAATTTGCTATAACGAGGTGTAGAGCCGGATGAACACAGCAGGCCAAGCAGCATCAGAGGAGCAGGAAGGCTGACGTTTCGGGCCTAGACCCTTTTCTGAAGAAGGGTCTGCAGTTCCTACTATTTCTGAGGCTAACTTGCCAGCTTATGTGTCCATTGTACTCAGGTCTGCTGTGATGGGGAATAGCTGAGAATTTCTGCTAAACATCCAGGTGTTTGCAGGCAAAAAGAAATAAAGTCACTTTTATTGCTGAAAATAAATCATCAGCAAAACCGCTGCTGAAGGAAACTGGACCATCCCTATTCAGCTAATGGCAGAAACAAGAATCTCTAAATAATCACTCTACTGCCAAAATCAGTACTAGCAGAATCATCCACCTTAATAGCCGCAATGTTTCACAATCGATTCATCACGGAAAAGCCAAAGTCTGCTTTGTATATTCAGGTTTCTTTTAAATCTTTTTTTGGTCTCCCCTCACCTTTCTCAACTGTGTATATGTGTGTCATGTTTCATTGACCTTTATCGCATTTTAGCAGCTTAAAAAAATCTAACTTTTTCTTTATCTCAAGAAAACCTGTTTAAATTGGATTTTTTTTTCAAAATATTAATATATTTGGGCTGACAAAAGGTCTCCATGAAAGAAGGGCTCCTTTTTTATATTAACTTTGTTGCAACCAACTGAGGGAAGGGTTGAGTAAAGAAAGGAAGTCAATTCATTGCTCCTCATGCAGGAACATATCCATTTGTGAGTATCCCATTCAGGACTGTAATTAATAAGGGATGCTTGCCTGGGGTCCAGTTGTAACAGTAACCCCAGGTTATCGAGTATGAAATAAGCACCTTTGGACTTCATCTAATGTTTCCCAAAACTTATATATCAAAACATGCTTTGTTTTAACTGTTTAATTTAGTGAACAATATAATGTGCTGTACATTATTCTTTTGCTGGATAATACTGGGTCCCCATGTCAGTTAGCACAGTATACTACAAGCAGCAGAAAAATATGGGGTGATATTTAAAACAACCCAGGAGGAAATATTAGTAAAATAAGCAAACAATAGAGACTGGTTTCCAACTCATCTAGTACACTTCAAAAAGTGCCATTATGACTAATGTGTTAATTTCCAAACACAACAGGTTTATTACTGGATTTTCTAATGTGTAATGTCTGTTTTCTGGTCAATATTGGCCTATTAACAAAAGGGAAAAAATGGTGATTTTAAAAATGAGTAACTGTTGAGCAAGTGATTTCATTAGGGGTAAAAGAAAGTTTGTAAACTTCTATTGTAGAGATAGGATTTAATGATAAGACTCTGAGGTATGCTCTGATACAACTGTGATCCCGGTAGTCATGTGCTAGGAGTCTTCAGGAAGGCAGGAACTGGAGCAGCTTGGAGCACAGATGTCGAAGAACCTCCTGCATCAAGTGCAAATAAATAACTCTTTGAACAAACATTTTGGGGTCTGGCCTATGTTTATCTGAAAGGGAACCCTTAATAGTACAACTATAATCTCTCTCACATTCTCTGCATATACTACATTTTTTCACAGATCATGCATTCCTTTTTGATGGTTGTTTCTTGGTTTGACTAACAAATAAAACAGCTAACAGATAGGCAGAAGGTTCCTATGGACAGCAATGAGATTAACAGACATTCTAATCTCTTTGAAGGGTTTAGGTGAGCGAGGCTAGAGGAGAACTCTTCGCTCATCTTCACCATGGTGTTGAGAGACCACTTGCCTTCACCTGAATGGGGAGAAGGGGTTTAAATGTCTCATTGAAAGACATTATCTCTGAAATTCCAGCAATTTGTTATGTGCCTTCCTTGGTCAGGCACTTACCTCTCTGGAAGTGGGCTTTGATCATGATTTTCTGACTCATGGGCAAGAGGGCTCTATCAAATGGCTGGTACATTATATGAAAAAAGGAAATGTAAGAATACGAACCAATCATAATGTTTCTGTGATAACATTTCTTTACTGAATCTCGAGCAACCTGTGAGCTAGTTGGTGTCTTCACAGCCCAGCTGGGATTGTGAATTTTAAAGTCCGATATCATTCAACAGGAGGCCACAAACCACCAATTTACCAGCCAGGCTCTGCACAATTGCAGAAATCATTGCAATGATTTCTGCAGTGACGTGATGCAAAGAATATTTTAGGGATGAATGGAGGAGGATGCCCTCCCCCTCAATACGTAAAGGATGTGACAAGTTTAGGAGAACATGACGGAGACTATTTATGGTGTGGGGCATGTGAAAGGAATCAACCAATTTACGAGAAGGACACACAGGTGTTCTAGACCCTTGCAAGAAAGCAGCAGCTCTATATGGGGCAGAAAGTAGTAGTTTAAAAAAAATGTGGTACAAATGCTAAAAACATTTGAAACAAACACTGTGGTTCAGTGAGATCAGTATGGTTATGCAAATTATCTCATACACTGTATAGAAGAATAAAAAATGAAGTTAAAAAAAAGTCCCTTGGGTCACTTCACTGTGTCTCAATGAGCGCTACTCTTACACTGAAAGCAAAAACAATCCTCAGATAAAGCTGGTGGACTCCCACCCTGGGGACAAACTGCTGCCAATGCGTCTCAGAGATCTGGAAGACTGGTGGAAACTGGAGCATTGCATTGAACTTTTGTGTATTGTATGCACTGTAGTCTTCAAGTTTTCTGTGATTTATACAATATTTTACACGATGGTGTCTATAGACATGGAGATTCTGCTCAACCATATTGTGCACTTAATGAGGGTACAGTGCCATTTGGTGATATTTGTTTAGTCATACCTATTGTCAGATAGCAAAGAGAAAATGCTAACCATATATCTGAAAGTGAAAAGACACGACTGAAATGATCACTACCACAAATACAGACTTTTAGATAAAGTAAATGGTAATTCAGAATGAATCACAGGTTGAGGCACCAAACTCTGGCTGAGAAAGGATAGGAATGTTTCTCCTGAACTGCACAGGAATGGAGGCTATAGTAGGGCCAAAACGGAAGGTGCTATGGTACCCAACATACTGCTGTGCTCCAAATAAATGACGTTTGGAGCTACAGTTTGCATCTGTTATCCATCATTGTGCAAAGACAAATCTCATAGGGAGAATGCATACGAGCAAATGTGAGGCATGAACTGCAAGAACCTAGAGTTGCCTCTGGTGACTATATTCATTGAAATAAGTGGGAAAAGCAAGTAAATATCCTACAAGTATGGCATATCTGGAATACTGTAAATATTGATAAGGGCAGGGCAGTACACATTGTTTATATGGATTTTAGTAAAGCCTTTGGCAAGGTACTGAATGGTAGACATATTAATAAAGTCAGATCACATGGGATTCAGGGTGAGCTTGCCAATTGGATACAAAATTGGCTTAATGGTAGGAGACAGAGGGTGGTGGTGGAGAGATGTTTTTCAGACTGGAGGCCTGTGACCAGCATTGTTCCACAGGGATCAGTAGTGAGTCCAGTTTTGTTTGTCATTTATAGAAATGATTTAGATGAGAATATCGTAAGTTTGCAGGTGATACCAAAGTAGGTGGTACAGTGGACAGTGTAAAAGTTACCCAAGATTGCAAACAGATCATGGTCAATAAGGTCAATGGGCTGAGGGGAGGCGGATGGAGTTTAATTTGAATAAATGTGAGGTAATGTATTATGGTAAAACAAGCAAGAGCAGAACTTATACAATTAAAAGGAGGGTCTTGCTTAGTGTTGTAGAACAGAGCCACCTAGGAATTTAGGTACATAATTCTTTGAAATTTGCATGACAGGTAGACAGGGTAGTTAAGGCATTTAGCATGCTTTCCTTCATTGCTCAGACCTTTGAGTATAGGAATAGGAACTTCATGCTGAGATGGTTAGGCCTCTTCTGGAGTACTGTGTGCAGTTCTGGTCACCCAGCTATAGGAAGGGGGATATTATTAAACCGGAGAGAGTTCAGAAAAGATATACCAAGATGTTGCCGAGAATGGAAGGTTTGAGTTACAAAAATAGGCTGGGAATTTTTTCACTGGAGGTTGAGGGGTGACATTATGGAGGTTTATAATATCATGAAGGGCATAGATAAGGTGAAGAGCAAGGGTCATTTCCCTAGAGTCGGAGAGTTCAAAGCAAGGGTATTTTTAAGGTGAGAGGAGAAAGTTTTAAAACAACTTTTTTACACAGAAAGTGGTTCGTGTGTGGAATGAACTGCCAGAGGAAGTAATGGATGCATTACAATGAGAACATTTAAATAACATTTGGATAAGTATATGAACAGGAAAGGTTTGGAGGGATGTGGACCAAACACAGGCAAGTGGGACTAGTTTAGTTTGGGAACATAATTGGCATGGGCTAGTTGGACCAATGGGTCTGTTTTCATGCTGCAAGATGCAATCCAATTAATTGGTATCCATGTCACTGACAGTTTTTTTTTCCCAATACCCAATCATACATTTGTAATACTTCTAAACAGAGCCACAGAGGTTTCAGGGAAGAAGACTGATGTTGCTGCTGCTGCATCATTGTTAGACTTATACTGGATCGTTTCCATCAACTGCAGTTCACCGGCTGGTAATGCAGTTACCGACTACAGCTAGTTATTCAACTTAGAGAGACCTGGGAGCACTAAAACACATTGAACACTGAAAAGTTCACCACATGCAAAAGGCAAACGTGTCAATTAAGTATGCAAATTGCCACCATGAAATGATATCCACTTTGATCGCTTTTACTGATTGGTAGTCTACAATTTATTCACTACAGAGAAAAGTGCATGGAACATGTTGAAAAAATATTTACATTGCTAGCTCCTAACATGTTCTCTGTGGGTGCCTGCGTTAACTCTGCAGTATTACAGCAATGAATGGTGACCTTTACTGCTGCTTGGAGGAGCCATTTACATTGTTGGAAGAATAATCTATGATGATAAGCGAACAGGAGGGAGCGTTTGCAACAAACTACCCAACCAATTAAAAGGAATTCCCCAAAGAACGATCATTCTGAAATGGTTTAGACAACTCAATCTGACCCACTGGCATAACTGACCCACAGATTTAAAAAAAATGTCCAAATCTAATCCACAAAGGTTTGATTTCAAACCTGCTGATAAAGACTGTAATCAGTTAACTTATGTTTAAAACAAAAGTTAGTTGATGAAATCTGATCAGTTTCTTTTTGTATCTTTTGTACAGATCGATGGGGAATAAATGATTTAATAGAAGCAGCCCAAACCCCTCCTCGTACACAGACGACATGACCACAACGGCTGAAATACACTTACCCCTGGTGGCTCCCGTTGGAGTATTTCTTTGACTTTTTCTTTCCTGGTGTTGAGCTGAAGCCACACTGGACAAGTCCTGATGAGTTTATCTGGGATGCTGATACCTGGAAACGGTAACGTCGGCGAAGGGATAGTGGCTGTGGGAGGTTGACCACATTCATCTTTCGCCTCTAGCAGTGAACTAAAGGGACACAGAACGTAAGCTCGCTGCATTATAGATAGAGTTTATGTGGCGATGGGACCGGTCACATCAGCACACTAAAACGGTGTTGACAGTTCGATTCTTTGATACAACTGCGCGGGTGAAGTCAGACTTTGCAAAGTTGAATTTGCACGTTAATACACAAATATGTAAAATGCATTAGGAGAAAGCTCCTGGGATAGCAAGATGCTTCATTTCTCTTTGTTAAAAAAAAGCTATGACCAGTCTGTTAAATGTTAAGCTACATACCCTGGCATGTCTCCAATTTCCACTTCTTGCCCAGATGTTCTCTCCATCATCGCTTCCCTCGATCAGCTCCACTGTGCAGACCCATTTAAAGAAATGTGCTGACTTCAGCACTCTCGTTTCCAAACTAAACAAGAACTCCACATTTCAATCAGAAGAATAACGTAGTTAGCCTCTCAGTCAGAAAGATGGCGTTGGATTGTGCAGACTTTGAACACTAATAGACGTAGAAGTACAGGAAGGCGTGTGCTGTGGGTTTTCTTTCTCTGACTTCCTGTATTCTGTGAACAAACGGGGGATTCTGAGGAAGAAGCAGTTCCAAATGGTCAAGCTTTCAGTATTACTAACTTAAAGCTTTCCCTGGCTCGGAATTTTACACAAAATGTGGGAGGAGCACTGACATCATCTGGCAAGTTTTAGAGCCAAATCCCTTTCCAATCTGGCAGAAGCGTCCCAAGTTAAATAAGAAAATGTGTTTTTTTTTGGTTTGCAGATGGGGCCACATTGCTATGACTATTCTGGTGTCATTCAGCCTTTAAGAGTGAGTAAGCCTTCCTTCCTTATCCACACCCCCTCCTCCACCCCCACCCCCACTCCCACCCTCATACACGACAAACAGTTCTTTTCCTAAATAAGACCAGACCGTCGCTAAACTTCCAGCATGTTCCAATCAAACCCAGGCACTGGAAGTCTGTAAAGTTTTGAAACTGCCTAATTTGATTCAGCGACGTAGAAAAGAGAGCTGCATCAGCACATTTCCTAAGAACAAACCCAAACAAAGTTTGTGTGGTGAGACAAAAGGTTTTCAAAACACGTTAGGAGATAAAGTGATCGGCTACAAAATATTATGAGCAGAAAGAATGTGATTTACTTTAAAAATAGAGCAGATCTTTTGGCGTCTTGGATGATGGAAACTAAGTATCCTTTACATAAGCAGCTCCAGGCAACATCTGTTTCCAGGAGTAGCAGTTGAATTCCTTAAACGCTGCGCAAAAGGAACCTCAGACTTCGCTTTGTTATTATTAAACCTCAGCAGCTTGGACATAAATAAAGGAACTAATTTAAACCTTCTCTCTAAAGAAATGGGTCACTCTGATTTGTGATCATTAAATGAATAAATACTGATTCATTTTTATTTTTGTTCACTCCATGCAAAGTTAATATTAAAATTCTGAGAGCATATTTTACAAGTCTTCAAATTGATTTTTGACAGTAACTGCAATTATAAAGTTCAGAAATATCCTTCTTTTTCACTATGTGTAAAATTAGTATTGACCACAAAAGAGAGATCACCGGCTGCAACTATGCTTTCAAAACAAAGCTAAATCAATTCTACAGTGAACTGGAACTCCAGCCCTCACATTAGAGTTGTAGAGATCTACAGCTCAGAAAAAGGACCCTTAGAACATTCTGTACTTGCTGGTCAACAACAGCCACCTAACTATTCTAATCCCATGTTCCAGCACTTGGCCCATAGCCTTGTATGCCTTGGCATCGTAGGTGCACTTCTAAATACTACTTAAATGTTGTGAGGGTTTCTGTCTCTACCACTCTTATAGGCCGTCAGTTCCAGATTCCTACTAACCTCCAGAGAAAAAAAAATCCTCATATCTTCTCTAAACCTTCTGCCCCTAACTTAAAGCTATGTCCCCTGGTCATTGATCCCTCCATCAAAGGGGAAAGTTCCTTCCTGTCTATCCTGTCCATGCCCCTCATAATTTCATACATCTCCATCATGTCCCCTCTCAATCACCTTTGCCCTGAGGAAAACAACCCCAGTCTATCAAACTTTCTTCAGAATTGAAACTCCCCGGACCAAGCGACATCCTCGTAAATCTCCTCTGCATCCTCTCCAGTGCTATCACATCCCTCCAATAATGTGGAGTCCCAAACTGCATACAATACAATTTACCTGTGACCTGAACAACATTTTACACAGTTCCAGTATAACCTCCCTGGTCTTAAACTCTATGACTCAACTAATAAAGGCAAGTTTATGATATGCCTTCTTAACCACTTTATCCACCTGTTCTGATACCTTAAGGGACTGGTGTACACACATGGCAAGGTCCTTCTGATCCTCGGTGCCTCCCAGGGTCCTGCTGTTCATCATGTATTCCCTTGCCTTGTTTGTTTTGTCCAAGTGCATCATCTCACGCCTATCTCTTTGCCACTCATCAGCCCATCTGACTAGTTTTTGTCCATGACTGTCATAATCTGTAACAACATTTGAACTGACCTGTGTCATTTGTATGGGTGGAGAGTGGAGAATTTGTGCGAAAAGGGTGTGCATTTTTCACCTGCTGCCTGGACATTTATCTGGACTTAAACATTTTTATTCAACCTGTTCAGATATGTTATAACACAACTCTGCTGTAGGTGGGACTTAAACCTGGACCTTCTGGCCCAGAGGTATGGACACTACGTCTGCACCACCAGGCACCTATCACTTTGAGCCTCCTTGCTATAGAACAGACAATTATAGAAACCAATTGCAATCAACGAAGATGAAAATTCGGCAGTTTCTATATTATAGCCATTTTACACTCAGAAGGCAATTTGAGAAACTATCTTGACGTAAGTCCTGCTAATGAACAGGGTAGGAAGTCTGTCCCTAAGCCTGGTGGTGAAAAAATAACTATCAAATTATCAACACGTTTTTTTTCAGTGACTCCTGTTTTTAGTCAAAGTTCTGTTTTTACTGCAATGAGACACAGATTCAAACTTAAAAGAGGAAAGGTGAATACTGAGATAACAAGGTGTAGAGCTGGATGAACACAGCAGGCCAAGCAGCATCAGAGGAGCAGGAAGGCTGACGTTTCGGGCCTAGATTGTGCCAACATGGTCACAATTCGATCGTTCACTTCTCAAACATTATTCTGAAAGAAAGGGCATCAAAGTCTTAAGCTGAGTCCTCTGACTGTTTCAACCTAGTTTTGTTCCCTGGTTAGCTTGGCCGTCCAGTTGCCTTTCAACCAATCGTGGCTGTTGCTCATTTGAGATGTGAATTGAACCTGGTGCTGGACAGGGCTCTTGTTGTACGGGAGGCCTGGGTTCAAGACCTACTCGCTCCAGAAGTGTGCAATAACATCTCTGAACAGGCTATTTAGAAAATGTCTAAACTACTACTGGTTGTTCTCCCCAACAATAGCACAGTATCCTAGAGTCATAGAGTATAGAAACTGACCTTTCAGTCCAAACAGACCATGCCGAATATAGTCCCAAACTAAACTAGTCCCACCTGTCTGCTCTTGGCCCATATCCCTCCAAACCTTTCCTATTCATAGAGTCATATGTACTGATCCAAATCTCTTCTAAATGTTGAAATTGTATCCACATTCACCACTTCCTCAGGAAGTTCATTCCACACGTGAACCACCCTCT
Organism: Rhincodon typus; assembly: GCF_021869965.1. Taxonomy (NCBI): domain Eukaryota; kingdom Metazoa; phylum Chordata; class Chondrichthyes; order Orectolobiformes; family Rhincodontidae; genus Rhincodon; species Rhincodon typus. Next base: position 24,516,224 of record NC_063339.1, read on the forward strand.
GTGTAAATAATTTGCCCCTCATGTCTTTTTAAAATCTCTCTCCTCTCACCTTAAAAATGTGCCCCCAGGCTTGAAATACCCCATCCTAGGGAATGGGAGGAATGGGCAACAAATGCTCGCCTTGCCAATGATGCCAGTGAATACTGTGCAGCTTTTAGTTCTGAATGTACGTTGTCTCATTAGTCAATGGCAGGCAAAAGGCCCATGAGTTTTCCAACCTGGATTAGCAACTTGCCTTGCTAATGGTAGTTAGGGAGGGAGGGTTTTCTTTAGTTTGTGGGATGTGGGCATCATTGGCAAGGCTAGCATTTGTTGCCCATTCCTACCATTCCCTAGGATGGGGTATTTCAAGCCTGGGGGCACATTTTTAAGGTGAGAGGAGAGAGATTTTAAACAGACATGAGGGTCAAATTATTTACACAGAGGGTGGTTCACATGTGGAATGAACTTCCTGAGGAAGTGGTGAATGTGGATACAATTTCAACATTTAGAAGAGATTTGGATCAGTACATATGACTCTATGAATAGGAAAGGTTTGGAGGGATATGGGCCAAGAGCAGACAGGTGGGACTAGTTTAGTTTGGGACTATATTCGGCATGGTCTGTTTGGACTGAAAGGTCAGTTTCTATACTCTATGACTCTAGGATACTGTGCTATTGTTGGGGAGAACAACCAGTAGTAGTTTAGACATTTTCTAAATAGCCTGTTCAGAGATGTTATTGCACACTTCTGGAGCGAGTAGGTCTTGAACCCAGGCCTCCCGTACAACAAGAGCCCTGTCCAGCACCAGGTTCAATTCACATCTCAAATGAGCAACAGCCACGATTGGTTGAAAGGCAACTGGACGGCCAAGCTAACCAGGGAACAAAACTAGGTTGAAACAGTCAGAGGACTCAGCTTAAAACTTTGATGCCCTTTCTTTCAGAATAATGTTTGAGAAGTGAACGATCAAATTGTGACCATGTTGGCACAGAGCTGAGAGGATCGTGCAGATCGCCTGTAGGAGGCGTGCTGCATTGATGCAAAGTGTGACTTCTATCTCTCTTCTGTGGAATATGTAGCAAGATCTGTAATACAAGATCCCTGATCAACAGAGACAGTAAGAACTGCCGATGCTGGAGTCAGAGATAACACAGTGTGGAGCTGAAGGAACACAGCAGGCTGGGCAGCATCAGGGGAGCAGGAAAGCTGACGTTTCGGGTCGGGACAGCTTTGATTGAAGGTCAAATAGAATCAAAAAGTTACAGAGTTTTTACAGCATGAAAAGAGACCATTTGGCCCATCATGCCATTGAGCATCCATCTATTTTAATCCAATGTTTTGGCAGTTGGCCTGTTCCTTGTATGTTATGGCATTTTAAGTGCTCATCTAAATAGCCTTTAAATTTCCTGAGGTTTCCTGCCTCTACCACCCTTTTAGATAGTGAGTTCCTGATACCCACAGTTGCTGGGGGAATTTATTTTTCTCAAATCCCCTCTAAATTTCCTGCTCCTTAACTTAAAACTGTGTCCACTGGCTATCGGCCTCTCTACTAAGGGTAAACAAAGGTTTCTCCCTATCTGGCCTGCCTATGTCACTTAGAACTCTGCACACCTCAGTCGGATCTCCCTTCAGCCTTCAGTGCATTTTCCATTTCAGAGGACCAGCCTGCCTTTAGGAAGGGCAGGCTAGATGTGCTGTGTAGTTTGTGACCAATGCTTTTGGGCTCCCCTCCAGAGCACAGATGCAACTGACAATTTTAAGAGGTAGGAAGGAGCTTGGGATTGACAGAAAAAAATAAATGTTGCAGAAATAAGAGTGCCCAAATAATACAAGCTGACAAATCTCAAACAATGCTGCAATGAATATATTTCTAAGTTTGTCTACACAAGTGGCATAACACTTATTTGTCTCTGGGTGTTCACTGTACAATCACTGTTTCCATGGTATCTTGTCAGGTGAATTATTTGAGGGTGTTTTAAAACCTTAAGGTTGGATGTGTTGGTGGCAGATGTGAAGATAAAAATCTATGACCCACCTTTGTCACCCACTTCTAGTATTAAATCAGGCAGGGTAGTGCCTATGTAGCTGTCAGGAGGCAGGCAAGTGACTCAAACTTTTAACAAGACCTTAATTAAGCTTTTATTTTAAGCCCATGGAGGCTGGCATTCCCTGGCTTTGGGAGATGAAAGAGGCTGATTGTGTGTTGATTAAAATTCTTTGTCATCCAGGTGGGATCGAGACAATGAAATGATGGTAGTTCAGACTTGGATTGCACTGATTCCATTGGAGAGCTTGAAGTGGAGGACAAGACAATTCATTCATATTCCCAGACATAAGACATGCCACATTGAGTTTTCTCATCTGCAGTGCTAGAATGGTTGGTTAAAGTGATTAAATAATCTCTGAAATATGTTGCAGTTTTACAGATAAGCCCGAGCTAATGAAATTATTTATCACTGTGACCGAATTGCAATTTAAAAATGATTTAAGATTCACAATCCGTATTTGAAAGCATTTGCTGGTCCTTAGTACAAGTTTATTTGAAATATTCACATTTCACAGTAGAATGCGGAGTAAGAACTGTGTGAACACTTTTTGCTAATTTTGAGAAATTATGAGACTCTTTGCTTTAGTCAAGTTCCTCGGAGTGACAATAACCAGCAACCTGTCCTGGACTTCCCACATTGATGTGACGGTCAAGAAGACACAATAAACGCCTCTTTTTCCTCAGGCAACTCAGGAAATTTGGCATGTCCATAAGGACCTCACCAACTTTTACAGATGCATAATTGAAAGCATATTGTCTGGATGCATAACGGCCTGATATGGCAACTGCTCTGCCCAGGACCATAAGAAACTGCAGAAGGTGGTGTGCACAGCCCAGCCCGTCATGGAAGCCAACCTTCCATCCATGGACGGTATTTACATGGCTCGCTGCTGCTGAAAGGCTGTCAACATCATCAGCACCCCAGTAATGATCTCCTACAACCTCTTCCATCAGGCAGAAGATACGGAAGCCTAAACACATGCAGCAGCAGGTTCAGGAACAGTTTCTTCCTGGCTGTTATCAGACTGATGAACGGACTCTTTAGCCTCAAATAACACTGATCTTGCTATCATTGAGATCACCGAGTGCACGCCCTGTGCAATATAACCTGTATGCCTCTGTCTAAGTCTTTTTGATCTGTACAACCTTGCTTACTGTGATCTACCTGTACTGCTCACAAACAAAGTTTTTCACTGTACTTCAGTACATGTGACAATAAATCAATCAATCAATTATGTACAATACCTAGCCCCAACAAAAAACATCTGTTGTCAATTGAGGATGGAAAGGATGATCTAAAACTTCCCATTGTCTTTGTAAAGTATCAACTCATGCTCAGCCCCTCCCCTTTTCTGAATTGGCTGAACCCAGGAATTTGTCCTCTGGGAAGTGATAGACATGGATTTGCATTTGACCACTTCATGACACATCAAGCTAAATTAACAATGTACTGCTAATATTAATTTAAAAATTGTATACTTCAACATCCATTTCTCAGGCTACAATAGTGCACAATGTGCCAATGTTACACTGTTGATAGTATGACCAAACAAAGTGCTGAACAGACAGCGGAATGAAAATAGATCCAATTGTGGTAATGCACTTAAAATAGCCACATCTTATTAGAAACAGTTAAATTCTACTCCATGCTGTAAGCAGAGACCACTTGGTGGTTACAAATGGCAAAAGTGGATTGCAATTTGTTATGATTATCTTCCTGAACCAAAGGCATGAATCTTCTGATCTGGATTGGAATCCCTAGATTTGCCCCAGATCAGACAAAATGTTAAAATAAAACAGAAATGCAGTTGCTGAAAATCTGAAACAAAAACAGAATTTGCTGGAGAAACTCATCTTGAGAAGAAAATAGGAGGATTCTGGGTAATCCAAGATGGAGGATGGGACGTAATTGTGGCCGTAAGAGCTGCTCCTTTTCTCAGGTATTTTCAATCTTGCAGCTGATTTCCTTGTATTCTGGGAGTAGTAATTTTGCTTTATAACCTGTTGCATTGTTTTGGAGCTTTGGGACAAAAACGATCAAAACAATGGCACTTTAAAAAGGAGGAAGAAAGAAAAAGGTAGTGACCACATGGGCAGTCATTCAAATGGAGAAAGAAACCTACACTGCTGTCTGACCCAGTAGCAACCTGTACAGCTGCTGCCTTTACTGTCTGGTTTCAAGTATCTCTGGACATCAGAGTTTGTTCTGAGAAAAATAAACAAACAGTGAAATTTACAGCTGACTTTGGAGAAAGCTGTGTGTGGGAACTCACAGCATGAGAGCAGCTAAGTGGCTTTTTAAAGTGTAACCTTACTGTTTTTCTTTTGTAAATCTACAATAGTGAGTCGAGTGGGTTTTTTGATTATATGTTGTTTTTGAGATCTGTCTCTTGATTAAACTTTAAAAATATAAAAACATAGGTACTAGCTAGCCGGGAGCTGTGTATTTAGAACATTAAGACTGTGTTATTTTCTGGGGTTGTAGATTGTTAAGGTGCAAAAATGGCCTTTAGTAGACTGATGTGCTCTTCCTGTTGGACGTGGGAGATTAGGGAGAGTTTCCAAGTTACTGATGATTATGTCTGGAGGAAGTGTGTTTGTTTGCGAATCCTACCAGATCACACAGATCGGTTAGAGTGGTAGTTAAAGGCATTGAGGAATTTACAGATGCTAGGTGGTGTGATGGATGACAGTTGCAGGGAGGGAGATAAACTAAAGATACGGTCAGGTAAAGGGGGACCTCCAGGAAAGTTAGGACAGGGAGGCACGTAGTGCCAGAGTCTCTTGTGGCTATCCCCATCTCAAACAAGTATGCTGTTTTGGAAAATGTAGGAGGTGATGGACTCTCAAGGGGAATGTAGCATGCACAGCCAGGTTTCTAGTACCAAGATTGGCTCTAGTGTAGCGAGGGGTATGCCAGGTTCCAAGCAATCGATTGTGATAGGGGGCTGTCTAGTCAGAGGCACAGACACACATTTCTGCAACCGACAGCGAGACATCAGAATAGTGTGTTGCCTCCCTGGTGTTAGGGTCAAGGATATCTTGGAGAAGGTGCAAAATATTCTCAAAGGGAAGAGGGACCAGCAGGAGGTCATTATGCACATTGGAACTAATGACATAGCAAGAGAAAAGGACGAGATTCTGAGGAGAGAATATAGGAAGGCAGGAATTTAAAAAGGGTAGAAATATCTGGATTACTCCCAGTGCCACTAGCTAGTGAGAGGAGGATAGAGCAGATGAATGTGTGGCTGAGGAGCTGGTGTAGGAGAGAAGGATTCGCATTTTTGGATCATTGGAATCTCTTCTGGGGTAGAAGTCATCTGGGACGGGTTGCACCTGAATTGGAAAAGGACTAATATTACTGGCGGGGAGATTTGCTAGAGCTGCTCAGGAGGATTTAAGCTAGCAAGGTGGGGGGTGACAGGGGTGTGGGTGGGACCCAGGGAGATAGTGAGGAAAGAGGTCAGTCTGAGACAGGTACGGTTGGGAAAAGTCTAACAGACAGGGCAGGCAAGAACAAAGTAGAGAACAAGGTAGGACTGATAAATTAAACCACATTTATTTCAATGCAAGAGGCCTAATAGGTAAGGCAGATGGACTCAGGACATGGGTAGGAACGTGGGACTGCGATATCATAGCAATTACAGAGATGTGGCTCAGGGATGGACAGTACTGACAGCTTAATTTTCCAACGTATAGATGCTACAGGAAAGATAGAAAGAGGGGTAAGAGAGGAGGGGGAGTGGCGCTTTGACTAGTGATAACATTACAGCTGTATTTAGAGAGGATATTCCTGGGAATATATTCAGGGATGTTATTTGGGTAGAACCGAGAAATAAGAAAGTGATGATCACCTTACTGGGATTGTGCTATAGATCCCCCAATAATCAATGGGAAATTGAGAAACAAATTTGTAAGGCAACCTTAGTTATCTGTAAGAATAATAGGGTGGTTATATTAGAGGATTTTAACTTCCCAAACAGACTGGGACTGCCATATTGTTAAGGGCTTGAATGGAAAGAAATTTGTTAGTGAGTACAATAAACTTTTCTGATTCAGTATGTGGATGTATCCACTAGAAAAGGAGCAAAACTTGACCTACTCTTGGGAAATAAGGCAGGGCAAGTGACTGAGGTGTCAGTGGGAGAGCATTTTGGGGCCAGTGACCACAATTCTATTAGTTTTAAAATAGTGATGGAAAAGGATGGACCGGATCTAAAAGTTAAACTTCTAAATTGGAGGAAGGCCAATTTTGATGGTATTAGGCAAGAACTTTCAAGAGTTGATTGGGGGTGGATGTTTGCAGGTAAAGGGACAGCTGGAAAATGGGAAGCCTTCAAAAATGAGATTACGAGAGTCCAGGGACAGTATGTTCCCATTAGGGTGAAGGGCAAGGCTGGTAGGTATAGGGAATCCTGGATGACTACCGATGGGTGGAACCACAGGAGATGAAGGAGACACTAAATGAATATTTTCCATCGATGTTTACTGTGGAGAAGGAAATGAAAGATAGGGAACGTGGGGAAATAAATGGTGACCTCTTGAAAAATGCCCATGTTACAGAGGAGGAGGTACTGGACATCTTAAAATGCATATAAGTGGATAAATCCCCTGGACATGATCAGGTGTACCCTAAAACTCTATGGAAAGCTTGGGAAGAGATTGCTGGGGCCCATGTTGAGATATTTGTATAATTGATAGCCACAGGTGAGGTGCCGGAAGACTGGAAGTTGGCTAAAGTGGTGCAACTATTTAAGAAAGGTGGTAAGGAAAAGCAAGGGAACTATAGACCACTGAGCCTGACAAGGTGGTGGGCAAGTTGTTGGAGGGAATTCTGAGCAACAGGATTTACATTTATTTGCAAAGGCAAAGACTGATTAGGGATAGTCAACATGGCTTTGTGCATGGGAAATCGTGTCTCATGAACTTAATTGAGTTTTTTGAAGAAGTAACAAAGGGGATTGGTAAGGGCAGAGCGGTGGACATGATCTATATGGACTTACGTAAGGCATTCGACAAGGTTCCTCATGGTAGACTGGTTAACAAGGTTAGATCACACAGAATTGAGGAAGAACTAGCTATTTGGATACTGAACTGGCTCAAAGGTAGAAGACAGAGGGTGGTGGTGAAGGGTTGCTTTTCAGACTGGAGGCCTGTGACCAGTGGTGTGCCACAAGGATCAGTGCTGGGTCCACTGCTTTTTGTCATTTTTTAAAATGATTTGGATGTGAACATAAGAGTTATGGTTAGTAAGTTTGCAGATGACAGCAAAATTGGAAGTGTAGTGGACAGTGAAAAAGGTTACCTCCGAGTACAATGGGACCTTGATCAGATGGGCCAATGGACCGAGGAGTGGCAGATGGAGTTTAATTTTGATAAATGTGAGGTGCTGAGTTTTGGAAAAGCAATCAGGGAAGGACTTATACACTTAATGGTAAGGTCCTAGGGAATGTTGCTGAACAAAGAGACCTTGCTTTGCAGGCTAATAATTCCTTGAAAGTGGAGTTGTAGGTAGATAGGCCAGTGAAGAAGGCATTTGGTATGCTTGCCTTTATTGGTCAGTGTACTGAGTATAGGAGTTGGGAGGTCATGTTGCAACTGTACAGGACATTGGTTAGGCCACGATTGGAATACTGTGTGCAGTTCTGGTCTCCCTGATATAGGAAGGATGTTGTGAAACTTGAAAACGTTCGGAAAAGATTTACAAGATATTGCCAGGGTTGGAAGGTCTGACCTATGGAAAGAGGCTGAATAGACTGGGGCTATTTTCCCTGGAACATCGGAGGCTGAGGGGTGACGTTATAGAGTTTATAAAATCATGAGAAGCATTGATAGGGTGAATAGACAAGGTCTTTTCCCCAGGGTGGGTAAGATCAAAACTAGAGGGCATAGGTTTAAAGTGAGAGGGGACAGATTTAAAAGGGACCTAAAGGGCATCCTTTTCACACAGAGGGTGTGCATGTATTGAATAAGCTGCTAGAGGAAGCGATGGAGGCTGATACGATTACAACATTTAAAAGGCATCTCGATAGGTATAAGAATAGGAAGGGTATAGAGGGATATGGGCCAAATGCTGGCAAATGGGACCAGATTTATTTAGGATATCTGGTGGGCATGGACTAGTTGGACTGAAGGGTCTGTTTCCTTGATGTATATCTCTATGACTCTATAGCTGATGAGATCTTTGATATAGGTGCACATAGAGAACTGTTACGAAGTTCCAGGATTTTGAACCAGTGACAGTGGATGTATACTTCCAATCAGAGAGCGTATTGAAGGGGTTCTTGTAGTGGTGGTGTTCCCATTCTGGACCAGAAAAACAAGTTGCTAGTTTACCTTCGCAAAACTTCTATGGCCAAGTGTTCGAGGCAAGATCCTTCATAGTGAAGCAGTGCAGCAGACTGAGCAGACAGAAGTTGAGTGGATCATTGCAGAAAACACCTTTTTTCAGCTATAACTGTAGTATTCCATGTCCAAAGATCCCAACGCTATTTAGACAGTGACTAAGAGGCGTTAAGTGTGTAAGCTGAGTGAGGGGCAATGTGGTAGGTGGGTTGGGAGTAAGGATGCCAGTTGGTTAAGGGATACAGGTACCAGGTTGGTGGATAAGAAGATAGGTTGAGTCAGCTGTTGAGTGCATGCTTTCAGGACTGGGTGGGGGCTGGGGTGTTCACAGCTGGAGGAGTTTCAAGCCAGGTGAGTGTGGAGTGTAGGTCAGCTGTTTGTAGTGGATAGGCTAATGGATTGTTAGAGATCAGCAGGGTCCTGGTGTTTGCAGGGATGTGACAGTGGGGGTGGTCACTGTCTGCAGTAGGGGATAGAGGTTTAGGTAAACTGATCTGGAGGAGTTGGGAGTGGATCAGTGTAAAATCTTGGGGAATCCAATGGGAAGTCGGGGCCAGGGACTGTAAGTTTTATAGTTAGCCGTTCTTAATCCCTGTGATATTTCTTGGGTAATTATTAAGAAAAGTGATGCTCCGAAGTTCCACTCTAATTCCGAGTTGGGAACATTTTCAGAGGGTTCCAGACATGAGTAAGTGCCCATCAGAAATTTAAACTTCCTAGAAAATCACTGACTATTTCAAGACAGGAAAATCTGAACAAAAAATCCGTGGAAAATCAGTGTTAAAGCATTAAAATAAGCAGACACTTTCAAAATGTAATGCTGAAAGTTTAAATATGCATTTTGTTCAACAGAATCATGAAATCTAGACCCAAGGTCTATTGGCATTTTTCTTGGCTTAGGTAGAAGTTTAATGCTGCTGACAGGAGTATTCAGTGTTGTCAAGGTTATAATGATAATAAAAAATGGGACGTAGTAACACTCTGTAATTGCCATGTCAGTTCAAAGTCCCTTCCAGTTGGAAGAAACACAAGAAAATTGTTATGGGTATTGATGATATAGCAAAACAGGTTGTACCCAAAGTTATTCACACAGCCAACATAACCTGACTGGGAAATCATCATATTTTGTGTAAGTTTGGTTGATATGTTGCATGTTAAAATACATCTTTCAAATTGACTTTCACATGTTGTTATTCCATTTACAGTGCGCATTTATTAAGGTCCTTGATACTTGTCCAATCATTAAATATGTACATGCTATATTTTATTGTTGCTATTTACTAGAAGGTTTTTTTTTCATCCCATTTAAGTCTTAACTACTGAAGCTATTGACAAAGAACCAGAAGTGAGATATGGACAATTTTGTTTCTTTGCAGTGAATAGTTAGGATCTGGAATGAATTACCCAATGGACTCACGGAAGTTAATTCAATATATCCAGGGGAAAAAAAAATCACAAGGCTATGGGAAAATGACAATGGGACTAATTTGACAGCTCTTTCAAAGAGCTGGCAGAGACTGGATGGGTCAAATGGCCTACTTAACAACATAAGGAACAGGATTAGCAGAAGACTATAGGACCCTTGAACCTGTTCTGCCATTTCACAGGATAATGTCTGAATAGTCAATAATTGAGCTTCTTGTAGCCCTCTGTAGGAGAGAATTCCAAAGATTTACCATGCTCTGAGTGAAGCGTCATTGCAGTCCTCAGTGACCAATATCTTATGTTGAGATAATGATCCACAGTTCAGCTTTTCCAACCAGGGAAACAGCAACTCAACACCTACCCTGACAAGCTCTCTTTGAAGCTTATATGTTACTTTCTTCTAAATACCAGAGATGAGGGCAATTCTATTTAACATTTCCTTGGAGGACAACCCTTCATCCTGGGAATCAATCAAGTAAACTTTCAATGCACTTTCTCAAAAGAATCTATTCTTTTCCTAGGTAAAGAGAGTAAAATTGTATGCTCCAATCTAGATATTGTCTGACCAAAGCCCTGGATGATGACTATACAGCTTGGCTTACTTTGTACTTTAGCTGCTCTGCAATAAAAACCCACAGGGTACTGCTGTGTTAAATATAAAAGAAGACCTAAATTTTTTAAATACCAAAATGTATTGCTCTCTTGTGGGGAGGTGATGGCCTACTAGTATTATCACTGGATTGGGAATTCAGAGACCCAGGCAACATACTGGGACCTGGGATCAAAATCTGCCATAGCAGATGATGAAATTTGATTTCAATTTTTAAAAAATCTGGAATTAAGAGTCTAATGATGCCCATGAATCAATGGAAAATCCATCTGGTTCACAAATGTCCTTTTCGGGAAGGAAACTGCCATCCTCACCTGGTCTGGCCTACAAGACAGTAATGCCCTTTTCCACTGAATTTTAAAAAATGTCCAATTTGTAATTTATTTTGCCTTCTGTGCTACTTAATGCTATGATTTTTTCCTGTTTAAGTTTACTTCTTACCAAGGACAATGGATAGCGATGAGGACTGTCAGAGGATACAGCAGGATATAGATTGGTTGGTGACTTCAGCAGAGAGATGGCAGATGGAGTTTAATCCAGAAAAATGTGAAGTAATGCATTTCGGAAGGTCTAATCCAGATGGAAAATATGCAGTAAATGGCAGAACCCTTAAGAGTACTGATAGGCAGAGGGATCTGGGTGTACAGCTACACTGAAAGTGGCAACGCAGGTGGAAAAGGTAGTCAACAAGGCATATATAGCATGCTTGCCTTCATTGGCCAGGGCATTAAGTTTAAAAATTGGCAGGTAATGTTGCAGCTTTATAGAACCTTAGTTAGGCTGCATTTGGAATACTGTGTTCAATTCTGGTCGCACACTACCAGAAGGATGTGGTGGCTTTGGAGAGGGTACAGAATGGGTTTACAAGGATGTTGCCTGGTATGGAGTGCATTAGCTATGAGGAGAGGTTGGAGAAACTTGGGTCGTTCTCACTGGAACGATGGAGGTTGAGGGATGACCTGACAGAGGTCTACAAGATTATAAAAGGCATGGACAGAGTGGACAATCAGAAGCTTTTTCCCAGGGTGGAAGAGTCAGTTACTAGGGGGCATAGGTTTAAGTTGTGAGTGGTAAGGTTTAAAGGTGATGTACAAGGCACGATTTTTTTACACAGATGGTGGTGGGTGCCTGGAACTTGCTGCTGGGGAAGGTGGTGGAAGCAGATACAATAGTGACTTCTAAAGGGCGTCTTGACAAATACATGAATAGCATGGGAATAGAGGCATACAGTTCCCAGAAGGGTAGGGGGTTTTAGTTATGACAGGCAGCATGTTGGTGCAGGCTTGTGTTCCTGTGCTGTAATTTTCTTTGTTCTTTGTTGTTCTTAACCCGTCCTGCCATTGGATAGCAAGAGGATGCACTGTTCCTGAATATCTGGCTTGTGTAAGAATCCATCATCACATTGTCCGATCCATTTCTCAGTGATGTTTTGATCTTCCTTGTTTTAAAACACTTGGCAATACTATGATGCCTTGGTTGAGATCCAAACTGTGCCTGTTGAATCATACGCCAATCCTGTAACACTCGATCATAAGAAATAGGCACGGGAATAAACCACTTGGCCCTCAGACCCACTGTTCTGTTCAGCAAAACCAGGAGGAATCTTGTACAGCTTCTGTGAACAGGAAAACTTTATTGCAGGAGGCCCAAAACCCTGCTCCAGAGGGCAGGATGAAAGTTTGTATTGAAGATCTTGAAACTTTAAAGGACGATTGGCTTTCCAAAGGCTAGTGCTAGGAAACATTTATTTGCATGTCATACACCCTCACTAAAAGGCCAGCTCATCAGAATGAAGTTCCTCCTCTCAGTTAAATTCTCCCTGAGTAAGCGTTTCCCAACTTCTGATAAAGAATGCATGGGACTGTACGGAAACGGACTCTTCGGTTCAACTCGTCAATGCTGACCAGATATCCTAAATAAATTTAATCGCATTTGGCCCATATCCCTCCAAAACTTTCCTATTCATGTACCCATACAGATGCCTTTTAAATGTTGTAATTGTACCAGCCTCCACCACTTCCCCTGGCAATTTCTTCCATACATGCGCCACCCTCTGCGTAAAAAAAGTTGTCCCTTAGATCCCTTTAGAATCTTTCCCCTCTCACCTTAAACCAAGCCCTCTAGTTTTTGACTCCCCCACCCCGGGGAAAAGAATTTGTCAATTTGCCATATCCATGCCCCTCATGGTTTTATAAACCTCTATTAAGGTCACCCCTTGGCCTCCAACATTCCAGGGAAAATAGCCCCAGTCTATCCAGCCTCTTCCTATAGCTCAAGCCCACCAACCCTGGGAACATCCTTGTAAATCTTTTCTGAACCTTTCAAGTTTCACAATATCCTTCCTGTAGCAGGGAGGCCGGAATTGCATGCAGTATTCCAATAGTGGCCTAACCAATGTCCTGCACAACCGCCACATGACCTCCCAACTCCTATACTCAATGCAACTACCAATAAAGGCAAGCATTCCAAACGCCTTCTTCACTATCCTGTCTACCTACAACTCCACTTTCAAGGAGCTATGAACCTGCTCTTTGTTCAGCAACCCCAAGACCTTAATGTTGGACGATGATAGGCTAATTTCCATTACGCATGGAGGATGACCAAGGCCAAGAAGGCTGGTGAAGAGTGGAATGAAAGCAGAATGACTGGGTAAGAGTGGAAGGCCTATCATGTTTAGCTATAAGCACTGGATAGCTGCAGGTAATGCTCCTGGCTTGCAGGGATTGAATGCTCCTCTGGTTACTGTATACGGTTACAGCACATTGGGGCCCTTGAAGTAATGGTAGGGACATTTCTGCCTGCCCCCATCACAAGATTCAATATATTCTCATCCGTACATATGTAATGAGATGATGACCGTGTAATTGTGCAAGACAAGCCACACACTCCAGTGAAGCGACATTAGTTCCATGCCCACTGCTTTCCAAAATGGAAGATTCTGAACACCATTTCTGACCCGATCATGGCATGTCCTGAGTGCCCTCATCTCTTCATGGTTAAGAATTCCAAAGACTAACAACACTCTAAAGAAATTCCTTCTCATCTCCCTTTTCAAAGATTTCCCATTTTCAAACTGTGACCCCCTAGTTCCAGCCTCCTCTTCAAAGGGAAGTATCTTCCCAGCAGACACTCTGTCAAACTTCCTTGTAGTTAATCTGTCATCCTTCTAAACTCTAGCGTGCATAGGCCCAACCTGTTCAACCTTTCCTCATAAGCCAATCCTTTTTCCCCAGGAACCAGCCTAAACCTCCTTTGAACAGCCTCCAATTTAAATAAGAAGACCAAAACTTGGATGTGCACCCTCTAATGTACTATACCATTATTGAAAGACTTCCTTACCATTACATTCCAGTCCCTTGCATTATAGGCTGTGTCAATGCACCAATGTATGATATATACCTTACGTTCTTAGAAAGAAACAGTTCAGTTGCTTTGACACACAGATGTATTAATAATCTTTATTTAAAGGTGCACCTTGCATTACATGTCAAATATTATTTAGGGATTCATAAATCAATATGCATTTGCTTGATAAAGAATTTTTTTGTAGGTTGCTCTGTATACAACATGATGTTCCCATTCTGTTATACTCATGGCAAGATAATACATTCAAATAATTACATTTTGTATATAATATAATCTCAGATTATACACAGGAACTCACATCAAGTGGCATTCACAGTGTATTAGGTCACATTCATTCTACAATATTCTAAATATACTTTTGAATAAATATTTATTGCATGACTTTTACAATTTACACAAGATATTGCCATCTTTATAAGAGAATATTTAGATAAATATAGAAATCAAAAGTGTGAGGAGATGATACTAAATAGTTTGAGATTAGTTCTAAACTGTACACAAGTCCAGAGAAAGCAACTAATCACAACTCACATCAACACGTTGCGTTCCCGAACTGGAAATGGGCCTGTGCTCTTTATTTCTTTTAGATCCTTTTCAGATTAGCTCTGGAGTGAAAGATAAATTTAACAGAACTAAAGAAATAACCAGCATTTGAACAGCTGCTCATCAAGCCCGAAAGTGCTTCACATTCGGTAAATGGACTCATTACTGTTGTCTCGGAACAAGAGCACACAGAAGATCACATAAACAGCAAAGTAAATGAATGACTAATGCTTGTTTTGGTTAAAGGGTATGCCTACTGCTCTTGAGTTAGCAGTTTGATCCTTAATTTAATGTAGCAAACTTTGCTGATCTTGCAACTAGATGACAGGATCAATGCCACAAATATGGAAAAACTCAGCAAGTGAAAAAGCACATCACATTAAGGAATCAACCTGATTTTGATATTTTGATGTACCCAAGGAATAAATGGATATAGCTGTCGACCCAGGAAAGCCAACTCTCATGCCTCATTCAGGAAGTGCCTTCCTTACTAAGAAACATTCCTCTAGCACTGTATGAGATTATCAGCCAAGATATCTACTCAGGCCCTGCAGTGGGATTTGAACCCATGACATTCTTGCTTAGAGACAACTGTGCTACCAACTGAACCAAACTGACCTTGACAGCTAGACACCACAGAGATTCTTTTAATCAGTTGGGAAACAATGCCCTCCAAAGACTCAATGGCTGCAACATGTGCTCAAAAACTTGCATCTTCAACTGCTGCATGATTGTGACTTTAAATGGTCTTTTAAAAAGTATTTGATAACCTTTATGTTCGAAAAACAGAGAAGGCAGAAGGCAGCATGCCCACTTTCACCACATTAACATCGTATGAAAGTGATATATTCTGAATTGGAGGCAATGTTTCCAAATGGTGATGTCTTTGCAATGTTCAATATTATTTCAATGAAAGTTTGTCAAATACAAGTATCTGTTGAGGCAAATAGTCCTTATAATTCCTTAATAGTAGCAGCATCAATACAAGTCTGAACCCAACATCTGTTAATGGCCTATTGCTGATAAAAATGACATAAAATTCTAATAAAAGTCTGCACAAAGTTACAAGGATTGCTTTAATGGTAGCCTTGAAAACTATAAGGATCTAAAATATTAAACTGATCATGGACATTAAAATGGCAATGAAATTATTTTGTGACAATGAGCAATTTTTCAATTTTAATCAAACTTTCAGCATCCCATTTCAAAAAACAAGAATTGTTTAAAAGTTGTTTTCCATCCATCATTTCGTATTTAAATAGAAATTGAGAGATGTACGATGAACAATTTTGCTTAAGCCAGCACATTATAACCAGAGATAACACAGTGTGGAGCTGGGGAACGCAGCAGGCCAGGCAGCTGTGATTTTCTGAAGAAGGGTCCCGACCCGAAACGTCAACTTTCCTGCTCCTCTGATGCTGCCTGGCCTACTGTGCTCCTCCAGCTCCACACTGTGTTATCTCTGACTTCAGCATCGGCAGTTCTTCCTACCTCTGAGTACGTTATAACTAGATATTTCTTACATTTTGTATTTCAGAGTTAGCTCCTTTTAGACTATGCCACAAGAGATTTTAGTTTAGAGACAAACATTGTACATATATAGTATTACTCCCCCTTGAGAGAGAACTGTTTTAAGGTCTGATCTCAGTCAATATGTTCTGAAGTATTTAACCATGCAGCGTTTAGGAGTCAGAATAAGGCTCCTATTTAGGTGGTGCTTTGAGCCAGTCTAAACAAGTTGCTACGAACTGGGAAACAACATGGATTTTTGTAGCGCCTGAAGGATAAGATACTGTTTGATTCAAATTTAAACTATACAATTTAGAGTGTACCATGAGGAAATGGCTAATTTATGGTTCACAGCGAGTAGGAGAAGTTGCAATCCTATTTTTTCTAAGTGATTAGAATGAGTGTTGAAAGACGAATTCAGCGTTAATATATTCTGTGCAAGAAGGATAAAGTCCTCAGCTGTGACTGAGAGACTCAAAGCAGGAGAACAGTGGTTTCATCATCGATATCCATGTGAGATTTACAAAATAAACTACTAGTTTCATTTTACTTGTCGGTTTTTAATGAAAAGTTGGATAAATTCATGTTATATTCAGTACTTCCAACAAACACCAGAGTTTTGTAGGCCTTGCATGGATAACAATGAAATCTAAATAAGACAAAACATACCATACAGTAAATGAATAACAAAATATTAAAGATGTTTGAAATTCGAAACAATAACAGAATGTTCTGGAGACACTCGGCAGGCCTGACAGAATCTGTCGAGGGAACACAAGTGGTATGACCCTTTCTCATCACATAACATCTTGAGCAAAATTGGCTTTGGAAACTTCAGCAACAGTGCAGAATCCATGAATTCTTTAAAAAATACCTAATAAAATATCCAGTGTCCTTACATAACAAGCTTTTAATAAACTCCCCTTTACAGAACTTACTCAAAATATCAAACCCCAAATATAGTAAGAGCACATGCCAGAAAAATACTATTTCTCTTTCTACACCTGATCCCATTTCAACAATATAATCATCAGCTCCTTGATCATAGCAGCTTAAATATAATCCTCTACTAATTATAAAACTTTACATTTTGAGAATCTCATAATATAACCTTGAACCTTCATTTGTAGAGAGAAGACCTTCATTACATTGAAATCTTATCTCCACCCTGCTCACTAGTTCTCACTAGGCCCGTCACTGATTTCAACAGTGATGTCCATAGTGACGTGAGCTTGAGAAATCAACTTAGGTAGCTTGAATACAACAATGCAAAACTAATTAAGACAATCTATGATATATATGTAAAAAGGTGCCACTCTCTCTTTACACAATCTCACTCACCCAACCACTTAATTTTAGCTGTGCTATTGATTTCTTGATTTTTTTAGTGCCATTTTTCATTTCGCTGATAAAACCCAGGTAGTTGACTGTGGTATCTGAGGGAAGCAGATCTGCTTCCTCCACTTGCCTGGTATATTCACTGTAATTTTATGTGGCTCATTCTTCTTTTGTCAAGGACACCAAGGGTTGGGCAGTTAATACCAATTTACCAGTGCCACCCATATCCCAAAAACAAAGAATTAAAAATAAACATTTCTGATTTTAACATGATGTTTTCAATAAATTTCCTAAAGATTTGTTAAATCCAATTCACAATGATTACGGGAGAAGGGTGTATCCATGATGGATTAATCATAACAGCGAATGTAAATAGAATGTACTTAATGAACCAATTTCACACTGCAGACTTTTAATTTGGTTGCGAGCTGCATGTTGCAATGCCGCAACTAAAAAAAAAATTATTTTGGTCTGGGTTTGTTCACATTGGAGGGTTATTGGTTCCTATAGAAACAGTTTGCTTTCTCTTGTTAGAATGGAGCATACCTGCAGTTACAGTGCAGTGCCACCTGCTGTGTCTATCAATCTGTAACTGTTGTTCTGATTCATTTCCAATTGTGTGTGGGCCCACTTTCTCCTCTGGTAGGATTGTTTGGATGTTGCAGGGCGGACTGAAGAATGACCTCACAAGAATGAGTCCTGGGAACAATTTGTGTTTTGTTTAAGCTTGAACTAATTATATCTCCTTCCCCTGCCTGTTGTGTGGTCCCAACATACAGCCATTTTCCACCAACTCCAACTGTGATGTGTGTGCAAGCCATTGGATCATACTTCCTTAGATTTTCTCTTGCCCATTGTAGGGAACTGGGAAGCATGCATTACTTCACTATAATATTACTGTTACGATCAGGTATTTGTCAAGTCAGCAATCACAAGACCTCAAACCATACCTTACCATCCCATGTCACCATGCTGCCCTGTATTTACCAGTCAATACTATCATTTCAATGTACCCTATGTTAATAAATCACAGGATTGTTCCCTATCTCAATGATTCATGATCAGGCATTGATCTTGCAAGCTGTGACATGAACACATCAAACTTATCAACCCACCGATGACTCACAACTTATGTAAAACCCAGATCAGCATTTTTACAAAACAGCACATGTTGAAATCGAAACAGAAAGTTGCTGAAAATACGCAACAAATGGTAGCGTCCAAGAAAAGGGAAGAGTGAATGTTTTGGGTCCAAACTTCTTTTTCGTTGGAAACGAAAGCATTAGAAATGACACAGGTCAATCAGCAAGTAAAAGGGGAGATGGTGAGAAAAAGACCATAAGGGAAAAGTCTGTGATAGGGTGAAGAGATTAAAAGGGTTCAGGTACAAGACCAAAGTGAGTGGTAATGGGAGAAGTACAGGAACAAAAGTTGCATCTTGAGAAGTGTAAATGGCAAGATGTTGAAAAGTGGCAAAAAAAGGAAAAAGAAATGAAAGAGGAAAAATGATCAGAAAGGGAAAAAGGAAACAAAATGGTACAGAGGTTATGATATAAAATTGCTGAATTCTTTGAGTCCTAAAATTAGTCAAGGGCCCAGGTGAAAGATGAGATGATGTTCGTTAAGCTAGTGTTGAGCCAAATTTGAGCAGGTCGAGGACAGAAAGGTCAGAGTAGGAGAATTAAAATGATAGGCTAACAGAGCTCAGGGTAATAGATATGGACTGAACAAAAAAGCAAAATAGCTACCCAGTGGGCATTTGTTTCCCCAGTGTACAGGAAATTTCATTGAGATCAGAGAATACCATATATTAAACTGGAAAAACAAAAGCATGTGTAAACCACTGCTTCACCTGGAAGGAGCATTTGGGTCTTTGAACGATTTGGAGAGAGGATGCAAGAGACAGCAGGTGTTCCATTTCCTGTGCTTGCATGGAAAGGTGCCCAGCGAAGGATAGGGAGTGTGGAAAGGCGATTGAGCAATGAGTTAGAGTATCACAAAGGTCACAGCTCTATCAGGATGCTGAAAGTGGAGGGAAGGGAAAGATGTGTTTTGTGGAGGCATCATATTGGACGTGGCAGAAATGGCCATTAATATAAAAGTTGATGGTATAGAAGATTAGATCAAGGGGAACACTATCATGGGTCTGAGACAGAGGATGAAAGTGTGAGAACAGAAATAGGTGAAATGGAACGAATGAGTCTGAGGACCCTGTTAATCATGGTGATGTGGTATCTTCAGTTGAAGAAAGAGGAAAACAGAGGTGTTAGTATCTAGGTTATAGAATCAGAACAGATGAAGAAACTGGGGGAATGGAATAAGCCGTCTTTACAGAAAACAGGCTGTGAAGAAGCGTCATCAAAGTAATTGTGGGAGTCAATTGGTTCTTAAGGTGTGAAGCATATGAGGTATCAGATTCCCAGCTCTGCCAGCTTAAAGGTTGGAGGTTGCTGGGAAATGCTGAGTGGAACAGCAGTTGTCTCAGAGCCATTTAATGGTCAATTGAGCATTAGTAATAGGTTGGAGATGGGATTTACATCTGTCAGAAATAGGAAGGTCCAGCTCAGAGAGTTGCCAGCCAATCTTGGGCCAGATTAGGATCTGAGTCAATGTTTGGGTAGGGGGTTTGTTGGGTGCTAACTTGGCAGGCCACTGTGAAGGGGGCAGGGGACTGGGGCTTTAGAGGCAAAAGAATCCCTACACTGTGGAAGCAAGCCATTCAGCCCATCGTGTCCACATTGACCCAGATCAGCATCCTACCCAGATCCAACCCATCCCCTATTCCTATAACCCTGCATTTACCATGGCTAATCTACCTCACCTGCACATCTCTGATACTATGGGCAACTTAGCATGGTCAATCCACCTAACCTGCACATCTTTGGACTATGGGAGGAAACCA
The DNA here is from genome assembly GCF_021869965.1 of Rhincodon typus. Taxonomy (NCBI): domain Eukaryota; kingdom Metazoa; phylum Chordata; class Chondrichthyes; order Orectolobiformes; family Rhincodontidae; genus Rhincodon; species Rhincodon typus. The sequence goes on from NC_063339.1 coordinate 24,536,292, forward strand.
GAGCACCTGGAGGAAACCCATGCAGACATGGGGAGGATATGCAAACTCCACATTGACAGCCGCCTGAGGGTAGAATTGAACCCGGAACCCTGGCTCTGTGAGGCAGCAGTGCTAACCACTGAGCCACTGTGCTGCCATGGTTGTGGTGATGGAGGAAAGGGGGTGGTTCTGGGGAGAGACATCCTAGAAGGGAATACAGCAGCGAGTAATTCACCTCCTGACTCCTCAAAGCCTGTCCACAAGGCACAAGTCAGGAGTGTAATGGAATACTCCCCCACTTGCCTGGATGAGTGCAGCCCCAATAACACTCAAGAAGCTTGACACCATCCAGGACAAAGCAGCCACTTGATTGGCATTAAATCCACAAACACTCACTCCCTCCACCACTGCTCAGTAGCAGTAGTGTGTACTATCTACAAGATGCACTGCAGAAACTCACCAAAGATCCTCAGACAGCACTTTCCAAACCCATGATCACTTCCATGTAGAAGTCAAAGGCATCAGACATATGGGAACACCACCACCTCCAAGTTCCCCTCCAAGTCACTCACCATTCTGACTTGGAAATATATCGCTGTTCCTTCACTGTTGCTGTGTCAAAATCCTGGAATTCCCTCCTAAGGGCATTGTGGGTCAACCCACAGAAGGAGGAATGCAACTATTCAAGAAGGCAGCTCACCACCTCCTTCTCAAGGACAACAAGGGATGGGCAAGAAATGCTGACCATCCAGCGATGCCCACATCCCACAAATGAATAGAGAGAAAAAAAAAGGGAAAGAGAGAATTTCTGATTGGTTCAGGGGGCCCAATAAGGAAGGTTCTGCATCTCACTGACGCCCCCCACTAATATACTGAGCAAGGACGTCTGCTGGGCTGGGGACTCGAGATGGACCTTTCTGCAGCCACTTCAATTCCAAGGGCAGGGGGATATGGCTGTTAACTGGGAGTCAATTGTCCACTCCAGGGCCTCATTTGCCTTCCTGGCAGGCAGTTGCCCCAGTGCCACTAATATATTTGCAGTGTGGTAGGCATAAGCAGGCAGACAGCAGACAGACCACTTCCCCAGCCCACTGAATATTAATCAATGGTCATTCCCAGACATGCAGACCAGAAGCATATGTTACGGAAAAGAAGAATTGGTGATGGATTATGAGAACGTGGGCAAAGGGAGGAAATCGTAAGCAAAGTCAATTCAATTTCTCAGTTGAGGGCAAGGTAATACCACTGACAGAGTCATCAACAATTTGGAAAAAGACAGGCTGGAGCAAATGATGTTCTGCATATTTCAATTGCAGGCTTAGCAAGGACCTTGCATGCATCCATAGCAACAACTTTTATTTAGAAGAATTTATTGGCCCATTTCAAACTGTTTCCAATTCTAATGAAAGGCCACAGACCTAAAATGTTAACTCTGTTTCACTCTCCATTGATGCTGCCTGATCTGCTGAGCACTTTTCCAGCATTTTCTGTTCATGCTTCAGATTTCCAGTATCCACAGTATTTTACCTTGTAAAGGAAGTACAACGTCAGCAAAACTAAAGAACTGATCATTGACTTCAGAAAGAGGAGGAGAACATGCCCCGATCTACATCAATGGAATTGACTTTGAGAGGGTGGAGAGCATCAAGTTTCTTGGAGTGACGATAACTGACAACCTGTCCAGGACTTCCTACCTAGATGCGACAGTCAAGAAGGCACAACCATGCCTCTTCTTCCTCAGGCGGCTCAGGAAATTTGGCATGTCCATAAGATTCCTCATCAACTTCTACAGATGCACCATTAAAAGCATACTGTCCGAGTGTATGATGGCCTGGTATAGCATCTGCTCTGCCCAGGGCTGTAAGAAACTGCAGAAGGTCGTGTGCACAGCCCAGACCATCACAAAAGCCAACCTTCCATCCATGGATTCCATTTACATAGCTCACTGCTGCAGAAAGGCTGTCAACATCATCAAAAACCCATCGCACCCTGGTAATGATCTCCTACAACCTCTTCCGTCAGGCAGAGGATACAGAAGCCTGAACACGTGCAGCAGCAGGTTCAGGAACAGCTTCTTCCCGGCCGTTATCAGACTGATGAATGGACTTTCTAGCCTCAACTAACACTGATCTTGCTATTGTTGATCTCATCTAGCACACACCCTTTTTTCTTTATTTTTTTATTCATTCACAGGAAGAGGGCTTTGCTGGCTAGGCAACATTTATGGCCCATCCCTAATTGCCCAGAGGGCAGTTAAAGGTCAACCATATTGCTGTGGGTCTAGAGTCACATATAGGCCAGGCCAGGTAAGGATGGCAGTTTCCTTCCCTGAAGAACATTGGTGAACCAGATGGGTTGTTTTTCCCGACAATCAGCAATGGATTCACAGTCATCATTAGATTCTTAATTCCAGATATCTATTGAATTCAAATTCCACCAACTGCCATGGCAGGATTCGAACCAGGGCCCCGAGAACATTATCTGGGTCCAATGATAATACCACTAGGCCATCATCACCCCATCATGTGTGCAATGTAACCTGTATGCCTCTGTCTCAGTTTTTTACAACCTTTGATCTGTACACCCATGCTTACCATGGCTTGCCTGTACTGCTCATAAACAAAGCTTTTCACTGTACTCCAGTACACGTAACAATAAATCAGTCAGTCAATCAAGTGGAAAACTCAACATTAGTTTCATAGGGAATTTTCTTTCCTGAAGGCACGAACACATGCTGGGGATCAGTACCATTAGTGTGAAAAGTCCTCCAGCCCTGAATCATAGTCTGATCTGACTTCAAGCAGCAAGACTGTAGAGTTTACCATGAGAGAATGTCAGAGCTGGGTGGAAACACTGACACACTTTATAACAAGGATTGCTGCACAGTAATCAGCAGAGGGGACCCAGAATGATTTATTTATTCCTTCAGAGTTAAGGAATGAAACAGTGATTTGGTTGTGTCATTTGAGATTGACCAATAGCTTAAGAATCAATTATCTGGGGCTTCTCTGGCTTATATGGGTCCATACCAGAGTATGCAATCCATTTATCCATTAATCATTGGGAACTATTTCAATGACTATGGTAATCCTATTATGCTAACATTGTATTACAGCATTTTTTCAACTTGCTTAAAATAGCAGGTTGGTAAGAATTATGCGTATCATCTGAAGATGTCCTTTTAGACTGAGAACCTTTGGGACCTGTACACAGTGAAATGCTCATTTATAACACCAGACCTGTGCAGTTTTCTCTGTATCATACTGTGTGCATTGCTTGTCCATCCCTGGGCTGGTAAAGAAACTCAGAAGGTGTAACTACAGTTCAACAATCCGTTGTGCTCTCAAACAGAAGGACTCATAAAGACTGAAGCAATAAAACAAAAAAATTGAAAAGTTTTAATTGGCGTTTCAGTGTGCAAACATTCAGTTTTTGAGCACAGCCTTTTTATTGCCATGATACCATCAAAATAGTGTCAAAAATGTGAAAGCTAGATTGCGTTCACAATAAAATAGTATTGGATTATGTGTGGAACACCCCCACCACCCTGCTCACCAGAATCCCTTTAAAGGAAGAATGTGTGTGCATTTGCAGATAGTAGACAATAGGCTCAATTCAAACTGGTCACAGTAGGTCAAAATGTGACACTTTGCCCTGTATTTTCACCACGACAGGCACTCCATTGTGTTGAAAATGGTGAACGCACTCAGAAATTTCAGGTCCTGCCCTCCAAACATGGCACATCCCTTTTTCAAGGAGAGGGGAAAAGGTCAAGTTGACATTCATACATGCACAGAGACAGCTGGCCAAGTCAATCATCAGCTGCTTCCACTCCTGTGCGACTTTGGTTGCTCAGGAGCATAAAACCTTTTTTGCAGACCAGGCCTGATTAGAGCAGACCTCAGCTCTATGCACTCCTCTGAATAGGAATACAGGAACACAAGTACGCCACTCAGCTCTTTGAACCTACTCTGCTATTCAATACGATCGTGGCTGATTAAACACTTCAATACCCTCAGTCACCCATCCCCATAATCCTATACACCACCATTAATCAGAAATCTATCAATATCTATCTTAAACGTACTCAAAGACAGAGCCTCCGTAGTCCTCTGTGGTAGAGAATTCCAAAGGTTTACAGCCCTCAGAGTAAGAAACAAAATCCCCTCATCGCAGACCTAAGTTGCACACCCTATCCCAGGTATCTTTTTGGAAAGATCAGGTATCTTTAGGATATTGTCCTAGACTGGGCAGATGTCCTTTTTTTGAGGTAAGGTGACATCCAGAGGAAGTTCAATAACTTTTGGAGAAGGTAAGGTGCTGTTTTGAATGGTTAAATGTAGGCATGAATGTGCACAAAAATATATAGAACTCTCAGAATCAACTGTAAAGAAGATATGTTAAAAGTGGCAAGAGGGCCTGTCAAAAAGACGTCTTAAAATGTTGGGAGGGCCTATCAATGGGAGAATACCCGTCAAGATCAACTTTCAAAGAAAGCTTTCAAGCTGTGAAGGGCAACTAAAAGTTCTGTCATTTAAACTTTGAAAAATGACTTAGAGTCTTTAAAGAACATTGCTTGTTATTTATGTCTGTTGACATCAGCCTGAGGACTTCCAGTAAGGGATTATTGCTGCATTAGTGATTTTACAACCATCCATTATGATGTAGGGTGTCTGCCACTTCACAGTGTGATTGACAACTGCAACTAGATATCGACATTTTAAATGAATTCCAATGCTTCTACAGGATTGAGTTCATGACTGAAATGCTTATCCCCATAAGACATTATGGCGTTGAAAGAATGTGAACGGATTTTTATAAAAGAGAATGTTTCTCTCAATGTAGTGAAGACTTCAGTATATTCTTAGAATGTTATCTCCTCTCTGGATGAATCCTGAGATCTGAGCATGGTGGATACCAGGTGAATTGACACAATAGGTGTACCATAGTGGGTGAGGAACATGAGCTGGCACCAAGTTATCATGGATGTTGTAAAGAGCAATGGAGGTGGTTGTAGGGACAAAGGCTGGCAGGCAGGGTATGGGTGCAATGGTGGTAGTACAAGCCATGAAATGGCATGGGTTAGCATGGTGCATGTTTGAATGAAGAAGTGAGAGGGTGTGAGGGCTGAGGAGTGTCATTGCACAAATTCAGGCCTTCTACACAAGCCATCTCTGAACCTGGCAGCTTCCAGTCCCACTCCAGGGTTGCCCAGCCTCAATTCTAACATAGCCTGCTCAGCAGACCAAAAGTCCATTGTCTGGGCATCCATTTCAATAAGAATGTTTTGTGGAAACGGGAATGCTCCTGACTTGTGGAAGAAAATCTGGGTTTTGTTTTGAAGATCTTCTGCTCATGTAAGAAGCATGCAAAGCAGTTCAGCAGTAAGTTAGTCACTGACAGGGAAGTTATTTTCAGATATTCCTTTCTGTGTAATACATAGTTTTGTGGAGTGAACAATTAAGTCTATACATATGTTTAAATATGTCTGCTCATTAATCATTTTCCAGGATTGCTATTTAGTTCAAAGCTTACTAAGAGCAAAATGCAGATTTGCCAGAGATTTTTTTAAAAAGCCATTATCAGTCTTACACTAAAAACTGTAAATATATGCTCAAAGTTAATAATAGAAACAAGAACATCCTTTAAAAGATGTTTTCAAAGATGTTACTAAACAACATATAACTAAATCCTGTTGCTCTTATTTGCAAGAAAGATTCATCTGCTCTTTGCCCATTGCCTTTCATTCAAAAAGCAACCAATAAATGTGAAAATATACAAATTAAAGGGTTAACATCCCTTTTCTTTAGCTTTCCAAGGCTGTAATGAAAGACATGTTAAAAATATCAAACAGTTCTATTCAGATTCTTGTTATGTATGGCAGTGAGAGTAACATACTATTTATATTGCCAAAATACCATAAAATTGATGTAGGAACTATATTGCACTTTACAATTCAGTCCAAGAATAAATTCATCCATGTCCATCATAACTGGAACAAATGAATTAAATGTTTAAAAATGTGTACACAAAGTTCTTCTTTTGATAAAAGGAACTCTGTCTTTAGTATGCTCTCTCTATATATGTATATGTATATATAACATAATATCAAAATACATACGAATCAAAATTTAAACTTAAAATCAGGATATATACTTTGTTATTAAAATGTACAATAACATTAGCATCTTCCTTCATTATTGAATTACAATCACCAAATATACAAATAATCTTGTTCAAGTCCATACAATTCCAATATATACTCTTTAAATTACCGAACAGAGACAATCTTCCACACATATTGTGGCCTATTAAAAATTAGGTCAGAACGGGCTGCCTAATATATTCTTTCCCACACAAAACATATGTGGTGAAGTTTCTTGAAAAATAAAGTGATTTGTAGCACTCTTGCTGTTTAATAAATACATTATAACTTTGTGCTTGTGTGCACAAGCAGGAGGCTATAAAACGAACAGGAAATCCAGATGAAACTCTCCTCCGGATGTTGTAGACAAGTCAATAATTTACAGGTGTACTTCTTAAAAGCTCCATACGAGGGAGCCAGAACTCCTTATTGGACTTCAATACACAGCAATCAGTCAGCAGGCTTTTTTGTTCCAAATATTAGCTTTGGCTCTGTGGGGTAAAAGCTCATTTAACTTCCAAGATAGTCACAAACCATTCTTTATGCATGAAAGAAGGAAATGCAAGAACAGCCAGAGAAAAAATTCTGTTCGATGATCTCCGGTTGCTGTCCAATCTGCTTAAATGCTGTCTTGGCACATTGGCAGGTTGACAAAGGTAAACACATTGAATTCGATCATTATTGAGAAACACAAGAAGATAGCATAGAGGATGAGCACATAAATACCAAGCTTTTTATCCAGTTTCCATCCATTCACATGGATACCAGCCACCTAGAGCCACAAATATAAATAAATATATGTACACACAGTTAGCATAGAGCAAAGGATAGGAAATCACATTGTCCTCAAGTCAGTAACCTCTGTTAGAAACTGATAGTTTTCAACATGATGTTAGCCTTTTTATCTGAGAATCAATTAATAATTTACTTTCCAGCATTTAATTACATTGAGCCCTTGAAATAATTTTCACACTTATGACAGGTAAGCAAATATTTCAATGAAATGTTAAGTGGTTAAAGTCTGTCCACAGTTAATTATAGTTCTCTAAATTAGCGACTATTGCTCGCCCATTTCCCAAAATATATGAGACTTGGCCTTGTTTTTAAAGTAAAATGCCACACAGTAATGCCCAAACCTATTGTAGTTCCCTTTATTCATTAATGGGATGAGAACATTGATACATTTATTGTCCATCCCTAATTGCCCAGAGGGCAGTTCAGAGTCAACCACATTGCTGTGGGTCTGGAGTCACATGTATATATGCACCACGCCTCACTCCAGCTCAGTGCTATCTTGTGCTTGCCAGGGATAGATCCAAGGCTTTCTGGGCTTCCCATGCCAGTGCCAAATTTAAAACCCAGTTACCCCAATTCTGGTCAATCACTGCCAGCTAGACTGCCCTGTGTCCGATGAATTGCCTCAGAAATGGCTGACAGAGTCACATTGGCTCCCAGGTTTGCTGTCATAGGCATGGAGGTTCTCCGCAAATGTTCCTTGCCACTTCTCAACTGAAACCTTAATATTGTCCAGATCTTGTTACATTTGGTCAAGGATTGCTTTAGTATCTGAGGAGTGAATCATCAGCAAATATCCCTGCTTCTGACCTTATGAAGGAGGGAAGGTCATTGGTGAAGCAACTAAAGGTGGTTGGGGCAAGGACACTGCCCTGTGGAATATCTGCAAAGCTGTCCTAGAGCTCAGATGACTGACCTCCAACCACTATGACCATCTTCCTTTATGCTGAGTATGACCCTAGTCAGCTGTTGATTCCCAGTGACAGATACCTGACTCGGGTAGACTTTAAATGAGGATAAGATTTTGCTCAGCTGTGACACCCTCCATAGTCAAATAGCTGGCTCTCAATGTCCCATTTACAGAGTTCGTTCCAGAATACAGTCCTAGTTTTTGCTGGGACTACATCAGAAGATTGCGATCAACAGTGAACCAGTTATTCTGGTTGCAAGCTCAAGTGGACTTCCCACTGACAATAATACTGTAGAATTATATTTGCATCCAAGGGTGTGCTGACCACAATGATTTTTTTTAGACTGGTCTGATTATCTCACAATCTTCCAAGTCATGGTATTAAATTGCACACAGGTTTTGGAACGATAAATAGAGATATCAGGCTGGTAATTATGAGTGACAGAAATCAAAGAAACCTTCAGCCTCCTAAATACTGTTGAATAGAGATGGAATATTGTTTTCAGATGCGGGCTATTGCAAATTCTCAATGATACCTCAGGAGAGGCACATGAGACCACTAAATACAAGACTGCCAAGCTGCTAAATTTAACATTCAATGATAAATAACACCGAGAACAGATAATCAAATTCTTGGATTGTTAAAATGCAGCACAATAATGGAAACTTGGGTAATACAAGTCCCAAACTGATGAATACAGCTTCCAGACTGGTGAAAGCAAACATTAACCTGACGAGTACAGCTCCCAAGCTAACAAATGCACTATCAGCATAATGAGCACAGCTCTCGCACTCAAGAATGTAGTCATTAGATTGATAAATACAGCTCACAAACTAATAAAGCCATCATCAAACTGATAAACACAGCTCCCAGATTATCAATGACAGCCATCAGCTTGATAAAACAAAATGCAGTAAGAATTAGGACTATTGAGGATGCTTAACTACTACAATTAGATCAAGATGTGTTTAAGGAGAGAATGTCTGCATAGAAAAAGATGTTTAGCTTAGAAAAGTGTACTGCTGCACATGTGGGCAGTTAAAATATTAAATACGGTCACATTTTAAAAAGGAAAAGAATAAATCCAGTGGTGAGGGAAAAGAGAACAAGATACTTATCAATTTCTAAACGTCTATGGCTCATCCCTTATTGCTAAAATAAATAAATTTATGAGGTATATGTGCTGTTCTATTCAATATAATTAAAAGGATACAGTTTGGCCTCACTCATGAGCTTGGTGAGGCCTCACTTAGAACTGTGTGCAACAATGGGGAATATTGCTTTGGAAAATGCGCAGCAGTGCACCCACTGGTTTAAGTTCCAGTGTAAAGCTCACTTAGCCAGGTAAGCTCAATATGAGTTGGATCTCTCCACTTTAGACGAGTGTTGGCTTTTGAGTGACTGAACCAAGTGACCAAATTATCTTTACACAAATAAACTTTTCTCAACTGGATAAATTCGAAAGGATCATGGTTACTAAAGGCAAAACCAGGTGGGTCACATGGCTGTTGGATGATTCCTCTTTTTCTAGAGAATAGTGGAGCTGTTGAACAGGTTGACAGTTTTTCTGGTGAACTCTGATTCATTGAATTATTTCAGGACAGAGCTGGATCTGTTTCTGACTTGGACGGAAACCACCTCATACAAGACACACATTAATCAGGGCCAGTGCAATCTCCTGGACTAGTTTTGCTTACTTCGGGAGGTCAGACAGTTATTTTAAGTTTCTTTTCCTATACTGGACTAAATTTCTATTTGATATTTTACTTGTGTCAGAAGACTACTAGACTCCAGTTGGTTACCAGTCTGTGGTGCATCAGACATCACAACTACCGGACAGAAGACAGATTATTATCGAATAGCAGAGCTATGTGGGACAATATAATTCTTACCGTATTAAACAGAACTCTTAGTTATGCTATTGAGTACAGTCCAAATACAGTTTTCACTCTGTCACAGCTATCGTTACCATTTACAAGGCGATCACGGTAAGATGTCTAAAATACTGTTCTCAATGGCACTTACCCCGTCCTCCAGCTTGAAGCCAGCATTTCTACATGCACTGTCAATGCAGCTCCAGGTTTGGCCAGTAGAAGGCATAATATGGCACTGAAAACTGTCAGCCACTACTTCAGTCAGGAGGTTACAAGACATTACTCTTCTAATACCAATATCTGGAGAGATAATCCACACCTCTAGGGAATATTTGTGTTTGTGGAAAGCAGTGTACTTACTGTGAGTGCTACGGATCCTAAAAGAAGTATAACAGAATAAACAAGACCTCTGCTATTGATGTGCACCTGTAAAACAAAATGAAACCTTTCAATCACAAGATCCAGGATACATAGCAGCATTAATAAGGAAAGCCTGCCTCAGATCAGTTCAACGGCACTTGAGTTGGTTCATCTGCTTAGGAGAACATTTCCTGGTGAGCTCAGTATTTTTTAATTGTGATTTTATATGGACTTGGAACTTTGGACTGATACTTTCCCTTTTATTACTTTTATAAAATAATTCATTCTCGGTAAACGCATTCTCGCCTCCGAGTCAGGTGCATGTTTTATTTCCCCATCACGAGAAATGCAAAATGATCACAGTATGATAGCACAAGGAAGTCAGAGCTAATGAAGTAATTAAATATAATTTGAATAAATGATACACAAGCAGATGCATAATACATTTTAAAAATATAATTGAGGTTTAATATTTATTGCTCGTCCCAAGCTTAGATATTAATTCCACTGATCAAGTCAAAGATTGCTTCATAAATCAGACTTTACAATCTCAAAAAAAGGCCATGTCAGTGAACTGGACTGCAAACATTCATTCATTCATAGCATTTCTCCATCTATTAGGCAACATGCTTAGGATCAAATTTTTTCAAGCCTTTTGGTTCCCAAGTCCATAGAGAACAATGAGAAAGAAAAGATATGTAAGTGTGAACGTCAGTCAACTGATGAGCAGGAAGAGTAAAATATACTTACAACAGAACCAGTGTTAATAATCATTGTCTGAAGACCCCATGGGAGACCTAGGCCTACAAGAATGTCAAAGACATTGCTTCCTACTGTATTCGACACTGCCATGTCACCCATCCCTAAACAAAATAAAGAGTTATATAAGTCTGACAGGCGTCCACACAACAATTGATGAAGTATTGCTAACCTTTAAGGATATATCTGTAAACAAAATCCATTAAAACCCTTGTTTCAGAATTTTACTGAGATAATACCAATATTTTTGTCTGCAAAAGTTTTATTGAGGTATATCAAAGGAATATCATGAGGCATGATATTCTTCTGAAGTGCACTGCACATGAAGTTGTGTGTTCAGATGATGAGTAGCCCCCCCCTACCTCCCCCCCTCCCCCACCCTCCAGAAGGGATAAGAACTATTAACCCTGGAGTGTTTTGTGCCCTCACAGGCTTCCAGCTCCAAGGATCTGATGGCTTTGGGGACAGACCATCATTTAATTCTTCAGGCCTCCCTGATGGCTGCCGCTCTCACCCTTCAGCTGAAGGGTTCTTACAAATAACTGCCCATACAGCATACCAGAGAGAAAAAACAAAATAGATGGCAAGCTTTGTTAAGATTATTATCCACTTATTTTCATACATTTACCATGGCTATATTTTGTTCAGGACATAGGTCACACACTAAATTTGTGGAAAACTGATATAGTCAATCATATTTTAAGTTTAAAACACAGGAAATGTAAGAAAGATCCATTAACCAGACTTTTTTAATAAACACAAAATTAATTATTTATTGTAGAACAAAACCTATTCAATGAAGACAATAAATTGGCTAACATATTCAATTTGGAATACGAAAATTTAAATGTTTACCATCTAGATAACCCAGAAACAAGCATGAACATATGCATTGAGTAAAAGAAAACAAAACTGATTTCTCTCTATAGAGATTCACTGTAGGGGAAAAAATACAGGTTGGCCAGTAAGTCTCAATTCTTGGAAAATAAAATGGCTAAGATGTGTAATATGCAGATGCCTGTTAGTCTGGTTTTCTGACATATGTGTAGGCAGGCATCACCAAACACGAGTGGTTGTTTCTGGGATCTTGATAGATACAGTTTGCTAAGTAAACGCTGTATCACAAATTCTTCCAGTCAGTCTTCAATGGGATAATCAGCAAAGGTGCTTCAAACACAGGAGATACAAACTGAATAATTTGTTTCCTAGCAGGCTTCCGCCAATTGAAAATCCAAACACAAACTGGAAGCTTGCAAATCACTGTTCAAAAAGAAACATGGGCCGAGGAGTGGCAGATGGAGTATAATTTAGATAAATGTGAGGTGCTGTATTTTGGAAAGGCAATTCAGGGCATGACTTATGCACTAATGGTAAGGTCCTGGGGATGTTGTTGAACAAAGAGACCTTGGAGCACAGGTTCATAGTTCCTTGAAAGTAGAGTCACAGGTAAATAGCATAGTGAAGAATACATTTGGTATGCTTGCCTTTATGGATCAATGCATTGACTATCGGAATTGGGAGGTCACGTTGCAGCTCTCCAGGACATTGGTTAGGCAACTTTTGGAATACTGCATGCAATTCTGGTCTTCCTACTATAGGAAGGATATTGTGAAACTTGAAAGGTTGTTGCCAGGGTTGGAGGGTTTGAGCTTTAGGGAGAGGCTGAATAGGCTGGTGCTATTTTCTTTGGAGAGTCGGAGGCTGAGGGGTGATCTTATAGAGGTTTATAAAGTCATGAGGGGCATGGATAGGGTGAATAGACAAGGTCTTTTTCTCAGGGTGGGGGAGTCCAAAACTAGAGGGCGTAGGTTTAAGGTCAGAGGGGAAATATTTAAAATGTGCCTCTAAGGGGCAACCTTTTCACACAGAGGGTGCAGGGTGTATGGAATGAGCTGCCAGAGGCAGTGGTGGAGGCTGGTACAGTTGCAAAGGCATCTGGATGGGTATATTAATAGAAAGGGTTTAGAGGGATATGGGTCAAATGCCAGCAAATGGGACTAGATTAATTTAGGATATCGGGTTAGCATGGACGAGTTAGACCGAAGGGTCTGCTCCATGCTGTACAACTCTATGACCCTTATAACAGATATAAAACACAGTTGTCAAAAGAGTCTGGTGTTTTCACTGAAGAAAGTTCAACTAAGATCAGCAATTGTCTGGATTCATGTGATTTTCAGGAAACACTATTCCAATGGGTCTTATTAAATAAACATTCCAGACATCTCTACAATCGTTCAAACTCAAGTCCCAAAAATCTATTACATTTGAATCCATCATAACACCCATTTATGATTCTATACAGCTGTATTTTATGCACAACAGTTTCTAATTTCTTCCACTCAATAATGCCAGCGAGAACTAGTTCTCTTCAAGTTATGCTGACTCTTCTAAAACTAGCTGATAATGAAAAAATTATGAACTTGACCTATTATTCATTCCAACGACTTTAAAGGAGTTTTCTGTATAATTAAATTTCTAAGCTGCTGATATCTGACAAGGTAAAATTTCTAAAGCATGACAGCTATCAATTTTAACATTAATTCTTATAAAAAGAAATCAATTCTATTGATCAACCAGTTGTGCTGTTTTTAAAGATGCATTGGGCTCCTAGAACAATATGGTAGATGAATCTTAGCTAAGTTGGTCAAAGCTAGCACAATGCCCCATTAATAAACCATGTAAAATCATGGAATACATATCTACCTTGTCTGGCCACTATTAAACTAGCCATACAATCCGGAACACTTGTTCCTGCTGCCAGAAATGTTATTCCCATGATAATATCTGGGATCCCAAGTGTATACCCTGTTACAGTTACCTGCATACAGAAAAAAACAGGTAAATATAATCAAGTGTTTGACAAACATGTAACACAATAAGATCTGTACAAAAAGATAATTTTACTGCATCATTATTATTTTTTATATTCTTTCATAGGACATGTGTCACTGGCTAGGACAGCATTCATTGCACATCTTAATTGCCCTTGAGTAAGCAGAAGTGAGTTTTTCCCTTGATCCACTGCAGTCCACAGTGCTGATAGGAAGGCGGTTCCAGGATTTTGACCCCACAAAAATGAAGGAACAATGATATAGTTATAAATCAGGATGCACTGTGACTTGAGGAACAATTTGCAAGTGGTGTTGTTCTAATAGAGTCATACAGCACAGAAACAGACCCTTCGGTCCAACTCATCCAAGTACCAGACATCCCAATCTTACCTAAGCCCACTTGCCAGCATTTGGCCCATATCCATCTAAACCCTTCCTATTCATATACCCATACAAATGCCTTTTAAATGTTGTAATTATATCTGCTCCACCACTTTCTCTGGCAGCTCATCTTATACACTCACCACTCTCTGCGTGAAAAAGTTATTTCTCAGGTCATTTTTAAATCTTTTCCCTCTCACCATAAGCCTCTGCCCTCTAGTTTTGGACACCCCCATCCTAGGAAAAAAGACCTTGGCTATTCACACTATCCATGCCCCTCATAATTTCATAACGCTCTATAAGGTTACCCCTCCACCTCTGACGCTCCAGGGAAAATAGCCCCAGCCTATTCAGCCTCTCCCTATCGCTCAATCCTTCCAACCCTGTCAACATCTTTGTAAATCTTTTCTGAACTTTTTCAAGTTTCACAACATCTTTCCTATAGCAGGGAGACCAGAACTGAACACATTATTCCAAAAGTGGCCTAACCAATGTCCTGTACAGCCACAAGATGACATCCTACATTCAATTCCTGAACAATGAAGCCAAATGTACCAAATGCCTTCTTCACTAACCTGTCTACCTACAACTCCACTTTCAAGGAACTATGCACCTGCACCCTAGGTGCCTTTGTTTGGCAAAACTCCCTAGGGCCCTACCATTAACTGCATAACTCCTGTCCTGGTTTGCCTTACCAAAACGTAAAACCTCACATTTGTATAAATCAAACTCCTTCGGCCCCTCCTAGGCCTATTGGCCGAAAGGTCCCTTTGTACTCTGAGATAACCTTCTTCACTATCCACTGCACCTATTTTGGTATCATCTGCAAACTTACTAATCATACCTCCTATATTCATTTATATAAATAACAAAAAGCAGTGGACCCAGTACTCATCCTTGTGGCACACCGCTGGTCACAGGTCTTCAATCTGAAAAGCAACCCTCCAGCACCACCCTATGTCTCCTACCTTCAAGCTAATTTTGTATACAATTGGCTAGCTCCCCCAGATCCCATGTTATCTAACCTTACTAACGAGTCTACCACGCGGAACCATTTTGAACGCTTCCCTGAAGTCCACATAGTCAAAATATACTGCTCTGCCTTCATCAATCTTCTTTGCCACCTCTTCAAAAAAACTCAACCAAGTTAGTGAGACATGATTTCCCAAATGTATCTACTGCCCTCATCCTCAGACCCGGGTTAGGATTTTGGCAGGTGCTGTTACAGGAGCCTTGCAGATTTGCTGCAGTACCTCTTGAAGGTGGTACACACTGCGGCTACTGTGCATTAGTGGTGGAGAGATTAGATGTTGAAGTTGGTGAATGGGGTGTCAATCAAGTGGCTTGTATTGTCTTGGATACCATTGAGATTTTTAAGTGTTGTTGGAGCTGCCCTCATCCAGCAAGTGGCTCATCACATGAGAGTTGCACAGATGGATGTGAGGGCCTAGTTTTGCACTACCAACAGAGGACAATTGTTTAACTTACAAATGTTAGTTGTAATTATGGCAGATCGAATGGCTGGCATATCTTATTTAGAACATAGAACATAGAACATAGAACGTAGAACAGTGCAGCACAGTATAGGCCCTTCGACCCACGATGTTGTGCTGAACTTTTACCCTAATCATAAGGTCTATCTAACTTCCACCCCTACCTTATACTATCATCCATATGCCTACCTAATAGCTGCTTAAATGCCCCTAACGTGGCCGACTCCACTACCCTCTCCGGCAATGCATTCCACGCCCCAACCACTCTCTGAGTAAAGACCCTACCTCTGATGTCTCCCCTGTATCGACCTCCACTCACTTTACAACTATGCCCCCTCGTAATAGCTACGAGAGTTACATTTAGCATGGGTTTGTTTTATGATTGGGTCTGGGTGTTGATAGAAGGAAGTCCACACTCATATTTGTGATCATCAACAACATTTATTAAATGTAACAATGCGCAAGAGCGGCTAACAGAGCTATCTCTGAAACCCTGCACCCTTGGGTGCTTACACCATGTGGTGTGAAGTCATTATGACTCAGATCCTTATGCATATGCTCAGTTGCTATTCTTAGAATAAATGTATTGTTAGCCCTTTACTCCACATGATTGGCAACTGAATTATTATCTGTTTCTGAAATAATTGAACAATTCAAGTCTCCAATTTCATGCCTGAATGCTGCCACTTAACTAAGGCTGAACAGGTACAACAGAATGTAGGACTGCAACCTAACCCTGATATATAGGCAAATATACAATGGTCTTCCTTTAAGATGATACATATGTTAACTGTAGATTTCACGAATACAAAATAATGGAAATTTTCCTCAAGTATCTCAGATTTTTCTTTTGGCTTGTTTGCAATTAATAATGTTTCAGTCTCATGTATTTTGTGCACCAGCAACTGATTTAATCAGCCAACTTGCTGATTTTATAAAATTTAACATTTGGCACAAAGTGAAATAGTTGACTCACACATCACGCATGGAGAATCAAATTCCGGAAAATTGCCATGGTTTATCAACATGCCAGCCATTTGTTTGGCCAGTTTCTTTGAGCTGTCTTTATCTGGAGTGACTACAAACAAGAGTTTGCGTGGGCATCACAATTTGGAAAGCAATTGATTTATGCTTAGCCAATAAGTAAGTCGTCATCATCACTTAATGAGTATTAATCTCAGGTCTCTACTGTCTGTTAAGAAAGATGTTTAAATCCCTAAAATTGTCTGTAATCTAGTGATCAAAATGATTTGGATTTGAAAGACTCTTAAAGGACAGGTGTAGAGTACTTTGAATAGTTAGTTTCAAAGATAGCACACTGATTTGTGTTGGCTACACTGACAGATTCATGCCACACCATGTGTCACAGTGCAAATTATATTCTACGTATATTTTCAGTCTTGATTTCCATCACAACTGAAATAAAAAGAACCAGCAGGAGCAATAATGTACTTGACCAGACAGTTATAGTCCAAATTTATTTTTAAATTACCTTGCCAAAATTGCTTCTTTAAACAAGGAAACCAATCGTGCATCATTTACCTGAGTTTGCCGATCTGTATTACCTGATTTACTTCAGTTATATTAATTAGAAAAATTAAAAAGTGAAAATGAAAGAGGTATGGCTTAAAAAATTCTGAAGGGGAAATAGACATTGTGGCAGTGTGGATTGGAGTTATGTGTTAGGAGCTTGGGCAAATCCCAATATAGCTGACTCTGGGAATTTCCTGCATATGCTCTGAACTCAGAGTGAGATTTTGGGATTTCAGAAGATTTCAACCCACTTAAATTTAGTAGTTGGCCAAAAAAATTGGAGGAAACATTTTCAGGACTTAAAGACCCAATTCACCACTGACCTCATCCCCTGACCACATCACCCACTAACCCCAACACATTTGGACCCAACAGCCCCAAATCCCGAGCTAAAACCCTGCCCCAACTCGATAGACTGCCTCAGCAGACCTAATACCAACACCAGACTCCACACTGACCCTCCTGACTCAGCTAAACACAACAACTCCTCCTGACCAGACCCCTTGAACCACTCTAATCACTGGTTCACTCATGACCTTTAGGGAAGCAAACCTGCCATCCTTGCCCAATCTCCAGATTCACAGCGACCTGGTTGACTCTTAACTGCCTTCTGGCTAATTAGGGATGGGTACCAAATGCTGGTCTAGCAAGCGATGCCCACATCCCGTGAATAAATAAAAAAAAACTTATTCACGTGACTGATTCCCTAACTCCCTCACCTACCTTGGAATCTTATCACTTCACCCACCTAGCACCTCTCAGTAGCTTTCCAGTTGGCTACAGGACCTTTAAATCACAGAATCATGCACTTGCTGCTGAAAAGGGGGCATAGTAAAAGGGTGTGATCCTCTGTGTTCCTGTTTTCATTGACTCCTGACTTCATCTACACTGCTCTGGAAGAGAAAACTCCAGGATACAAATTTGTGGAGAGAACACGTCTAAAGGTAAGTGCCTATTTTTCGTTTGATCAGAATCAGAGAAACAGTTTCCAATCCTGATCTCAGCCAATGTATATACACTTCATGATGCTAAATGAATAAAAATGAACCACTGGTGACAGGAATGGTAGTAATACTGGGTGTCAGGACAACAAGTGATATTAATAGTACAGAATAGCACTTTCACAAAGCAACACCACATCTGCAATACATTGAATATAACAAAAGCTCAGAATTTTTCATTTCCATATTGTACTGATAGTGTCCATAAGTGCACTACACTTACAAGCATTTTAATTATTTAACAAAATGTTCCTGCAGAATCTAATTTTAGGAAAATATAATGACCATTAATCAAAGGTTTCAAACCTAGAGAGAATTACCAGTGATTCCGTTTTGATTAAACTAATAATGGACAATTTTTAATTGGTGACTATCTTGATCCTTAGGAGGAGGAAAGTAAGACATATTTTGTTTGAAATCCTTTGAATTTGTTGTGAAAATATATTGTGTACATAATTTTTGAGCAACAAGCCATGAAAGTTAATAAATGTCAGACAAAACATTTCATGCATTTACTTATATTTCTGATCTATCTTTAATCTAATGTGGTCAATATTTAATTTATTAATTTATTTTATGATAACAGCTATTTGAAAGCAAGATTTCAAATCTAATTTAAATAATATTAATAATTAATGTGGCACATGAACGACAATTATGTTTTTATATCCTGCACCAAGTAGAATTATGTAAAATGCTCATTGCAAAAAATATTTCAGCATCTTATTTATTGTCAATGTTGTATTTAATTGAACATTACAATTATTCTTAATTAACAATCAGTGGTCTACTGTTGAAAAGTTCTATAGCAGTACTTTGGTGCTACAGATCATACAAATGGGAGGATAGTCCAATTGGCTTTGTTAGTGTAATTCAGGTAAAGTGAATGCCTGTGGATCTGGCCCCGTTGAAGTCTCAGGTCATTTAAACCTCTGTTTTACAAATATGGCTATGAAATGTAGCTGCCTAGCTGTTAATTAACAATTAAAGATAAGCTTCACCTCGAGAAGACATTAACAAGTGCCACACAGCAAAGATGTAACCCATTTCAGCCCAATTCACCTGGTCAAGTTTCACATCTGAACATTCCTGTGCTAAAAACAGATAACCAAACATTCGGGTGAATTTGGTCTTGGCGAGGGACAGATCTGGTAAAGGAAATCATGTAAGCTGTAAGACCATCATGTAAGCTGGTTCATCTATTTTATGGTATTTTTCAAGGCAAATTTCATCCCCGACTTTCAGACTGTTCAACGTGACAATACTGCAAATTTAATTACTTTTAGTTGCAATACTCAGCTTTTTTTCTTATTTTGCATCCATTACTAGTATAAAATGCTGAATAACACCAATGCCAGTACAGAGACAGTGAAAAAGGGAATATATCAACGAGATTAAAAGACCTTAGGAATAAAAGGATGCAGGGCATCACAATATGCCAGCTCCAAAGATTCAAAACTCTGAGTGAAGATGTTCCTCCATATCTCAGTCATAAATAGTAAGCCCTTATCCTGAGACTGTGACCCCTTGTTCCACGCTTTCATTCCGCAGATCAGTCTCTTAGCATCTCTCCTGCCAAGCTGTCTAAAAATGTTATACATTTCAATAAGATTGCATCTCGTTTTCCTAAACTCCAGAGAACCTGGGTCCTTCGATTCAGTCTCACTGCACAGGACAACTTTAGAATAATGAACCTTTTAACACCTCTAAGACAAAAACTGTACACAGTAATCCACGTGGGTTACCAATGTCCTGTAGAATGACATCGAGGCTTCCTTACTGTTAAACTGTCACCTCTGGCAATAAAAACTAACGTACCATTTGCCTTCTTTGTACTTTGCGCTACCAGTATGCTGACTTCCTGTCATTCATGTGAAGGATACAAAAAAAACCCCTCTGACTCAAAATCCTGTTAATCCCAACATTTTCTAGTTTCTCATTCTTTCTTTATTTCTGTTTTTTTCTGTTCTTCCCACCAAAGTAAACAACTTCACATTTTCCTGCATCATACTCCATCAGCCACTTCTGTATCTCACTGCATAACTGTTCTATATCCCTTTGCATTCTTTGTATGACCTCCTCACAGCTGACTTTCCCACCTGTATTATCAGCAAACTTGGATACATTACACATGGTCCCTTACTCACTGATGCAGTTTGTAAATACTGATTTTTGTGGCATTCCACTAATTACAAGCAACCATCCTGAAAATGATCCACTTAGTCCTACTGTCTGTTTCCCAATCCTAATTCATTTTAATAGAATAATTCAATGGTCATCTCAATTGTTTGCAGCAATACATTTGCAAATCATGGAACTGCAGTCTCTTTTTCTTACTCCAATTCAAAGATTTGGCTTCTTGGCAGCCTGGGACTATTGCAATTGACATCCCTCAATAAATTCTTTCAACCCAAAATAGCCCAAGATGTTAAACATGTGATGGTTTCCCTGAGTGATTTATTTTGTACATACCATCCACACCATTAAATAAGAAAAGACTGCAATCCAGACGGTGGACATGAAAAAGGTTAGCATGAAGAAATTTTCCCAGCGAGGCTTTGCACAGTTAGGGACTGTGAAGAACAGCACAACCACTACCGGCCATGAACTCAACCATTTCATCTTATTCAAGCATCCCCCTGTCGATAAAATATAGATATGGTTTTATCAGCAATGTGAGGGAAAAGACATGCATTCAGTCATTAGATGGTACACAGTAAAGATACAGAGACTGCCTTGGTCTTTTTAACAAAAAAAAATCCAACAGAATGTTTATACCTTCTCCCAGTACACACTGGCAACTATTTTTAAATATAGGCTTTCAATCACCAGTGCAGGTAGTCATGTTTTCAATCACAGACAATTTTATAAGCCCTAGGGAAAGATGGCCAGCATTGTCAACTTAAATGTCCTCCTGTTTAGAATCACATACAATTTGTTTTATTTCTGGATCTTAACACTTTGCTCACAATAGCACTTCACTGAGCCATGAAATTAGGCAACTGATTAATTTGATAGTTTAAATGACTATTGCAAAAATATTACAGCACAATAAAACTAATTTCTGAATGCAAATCATGTTGATAAAAGTACCACAGATTTCATTCAAGCATTTTTCCCTGCTTCATATTATATGTTATTTAGGTTCAACAGCTACACAACTCATCTTTGCTATCAATAGTGTATATCATGGCTGATTGTGAGCAGGTTAACAAGACTGAGTATCTCCTCTTGCATAGAACGTTTCTTTAAATTTGTAAAGGAAATGCAATATAGTTCTATTGTCACATTATTGTTTATCACGATGAAGGCCATGTCAGTTTCCAACCTAGAAAGATAAAAATGAGACAGATTCACCTGGGCCTGATCTTGCAGTTACAGTATAGTGTAAAGGTTTAGTAGCAGCCATGTTAGCACACATTCTCCCTCTTTATACTTGACCACTACCATCCCCATCTCCCCATCGTTCTAGAGAACAGTCTGTAGAATGGGGGGATAATAAGGGAAAAACAATGTGAGGAACTGTCTGAAATTAAAGGTTATTGCTTCAATCAGATGAATAATTTGGTAAAACTGATTTGCAGTTTTGTTTTGTAAAGATTGTTAAAATTAATTTGAGATGTAGAGTCAATGGTTATGTACAGCGCTATTCACTCTAATGAATTTATTAAGGGAACTAGCTTATTTGTGAATGCTTAAAGCCTTTGATTGGCCGACATCTTCATACTGCTACAATTGTCTGTGGCTTATCCAAGGTAATTTATGAAGTAAGGCCCCAGAATAATTTTTGTTTACAAATTAAACTGAGTGCAGGTGACTGACTGCACCATGAAGTGGTTTGCCCCTGCCCCACCTTATTGGTGAGTAGATGAGCTGGAAAAGAAGAAAAAGGCAAAGGTTACATATTTTTCATGGGTGAATTGGCAAAATGCCTGTCTAATTATAGTGGAATTATGAATGCTTCAAGGTGATAGCAAGGGTACTTTCAATTAAAATTACCACTGTCAGACATCATACAGGACATAGTGATTAAGAGGAAGTGTAGAAATCAAAGCTTTTGTTTGAAGAAAGGTTTTCAATAAAATATGAAATAAGGAAAAATAAGTAAAACAAAAATAAAATCACTATAGTTTTTAAACTTCTCATTGGAGTCAAGTAACAACAACTATCATCCATAAGAAAGAATTTAGCATGCCTGCTTTCACTGCTCAGACCATTGCGTATCAGAGTTGAGACATCATGTTGAGGTTGTACAGGATGTTGGTGAAGCCACTTTTGGAGTACTGCGTACAGTTCTTATTGCTCTGCTATAGGAAGAATATTATTTAATTAGAGACGATTCAGAAAAAAAATCCCGGGATGTTGCTGTGACTAGAGGGTTTGAGTTACAAAGAGAGGCTGGATAGGCTGGGACTTTTTTCACTGCAGCATAGGAGGTTGAGGGGTGACCTTATTGAGATTCATAAAATCATGAAGGGCACAGATAATGTGAATAGCAGAGTGGAGGAGTTCAAAACTAGGGGCATACATTTAAGGTGAGAGGAGAAAGCTTTAAAAGGGACCTGAACGGCAACTTTTTAACACAGAGAGTGGTTCATATGTGGAATGAAGTGCCAGAGGAAGTAACAGATGCAGGTAGAGTTAAGTAGAACTAATTTAGTTTAGGAAACTTTGTCCGAATGGACAATTTGGACTGGGGAGGCTCTGTTTTGATGCTGTATGACTCTGACTCTGTAATACATTTCAATGCATTTTAACAAATGAAAATGCCCGTTGACCATTGGCAAAAAATGAGGTGGGAGATATGCTCAAGAGAATATATTTTGAACTAATTTTTGAAGACAGGCAGCAAGGCAGAGGAGCTTAAGAGAAATGAAGGTTATGTCCATCACCAAAGGTGAAGTGGATTGAAGGAGAATGCATTCCATTCATAAGGAAGACCTAAAATACTGAGGTTCTTCCCAGGGACATTGGGACATATGCATTAAAATCTCTCAAGGTACAACTAGAACCACCTCGAAATGGTTACTCAGAGGGCTACTTCTATTCCATTTGGAAGCTATTGATTGATGTTCAGATGGCAATCCAGCCAGACACAGCTCAAATCAGTAAAGTGACACATTTCACATTCAATAAGAAGAGATGTCATATTTATTTCGATACTTCAGCCAAAGGAAAGATGGTTTCAGAGTGAAAAGCTAAGCCTTGCTAATGTTGCAGCAACACATATCTCTACAGGCACTGAATGCCGAGGGTGAAAGGGGATAAGACGCATATGAGATAGAGAGATAGAGGTGCAATGGTATACATTTAAGGGGATATTTCAGAACACAGAACGGATACCTTCCAAAGAGTAAGAAAAATTCCAAGGGGAGAACCTACCATAGTTGGTGAACTAAAAAGTTAGATAGTATCAAACTTAAAGAAGTATACAATTGCAGGTCAGAAGCTTGGATACATTATTAAAAAAAAAGCATACTGAAAAGTTTAAAATGGAGGGAGAAATTTGGGGATGGAAAAAGCCAGTGAGAAATGTAAAAACAGGTAATAACAATTTCTATAAATATTTAAGAAAAAGAATCAACAAAGGGAGTGTCGGCCCTGTAGAAAGTGAATCCGCAGAAATATTAATGGAAAATAAGTCAGCTAAATTGAATTTGGGTTGGTCTTCAATTCAGAGGCTACAAGTAACATTCGTGAAATAGCTGTAAATCAGGAAATGAAATGGAGGGAGGAACTCAAGAAAACTACAATCATCATAGAAATGGTATTGAGCAAATTGTTGGTGCTTGGCTGAAAAATCCCAGGTCCTTATGGACTTCATCCTAGAATGCAACATATCAGGAGGGGGAGAGTTAGGTGGATGCTATGTTTCAGGAGGCAGTCACACCCTGCAATAACTGCTAGGAGGCAGGTATCCTATCACCAAGTCACACTTTATTTACGTGTGCACAGTACACTGGCTGTGACCAGCCAGCTCAGAGTCAGTCCCTCAAGTGAGGAGATTCTGAATCCCCTGTTTATATCTGTCAGCCAGGGGTCCTTGATTGGCCACGTTAACAATCCCAATCAAGGATCTCATAGTCAATAAGATCTACCTGGTTCCAATCACTACACACCCTGTAGGTTAAGTATTTCATTTTTCCCAGTGGTCAGGTATAGTAGAGTGTGACTATGAGGGAGGCAGGTAGAGGGATCCTGAATTTAGCATTGGAGAAGTCTCAGCTCTTGACCTTGTCTAGTAGGTATGAGGTACTTGCTCCCTGTGGAAAAGGACGATATGGAGAATGGACAAACTGACCATAGCATCATGGTACAGGAGGCCATTCAACCAGGGGGAGCAAGAACAAAAGTGGTAATGGTAGGGACTCTAAAATTAGAGGTACACATAGCATCCTTTGTAAGCAAGATTGTGAATCCAGCATGGTGTGTTGTGCCAAGGTGAGGGCCATATTGATCTGGCATGAAAGGATATTGGAGTGGGAGGGGCAAGATCCAGTTGTTATGGTCCATGTTGGAACCAACAACATAGGCAAAAGTAGACAAGAGTTCCTGTTTGGGGAATATCAGGAATTATGAACAAAAAGAAAGAACTGGACCTCAAGGGTTATAAACTTCTGGATTATGACCCGAGCCATGTGAAAATTGGCATAGAGGTAAGAAAATTAGAGAAGTAAACAGATAAAGAATAGTGCGAGAAGAAAGGATTCCATTTCCTGGGGCACTGACATCAGTATTGGGACAGGAAGGATCTGTACCATCAGGACAGGCTGTACCTGAACTGAGGTGGCACCAGGATCCTAGTGGAAAGACTCAATAAGGTGATCACATGGGCTTTAAAGTAGTTGAGACGGGCAAAGCAGCGGGGTTGGTGGGTGGGGGTGCTTATTAAAATTTCTTATTAAAGAGCTTATTAAAATCTCTAGAACAAGGATAGATAGAAAGAAGGAAAGGGCAAAGGATCTAACCTCAAGCTCAGAAAATAAAAGGATAACCATGAGAAAGGGGGCGGTCATTGCAGGACTGAAGATAATGTACTTAAATGAGCACAGTATACGAAACAAGGTATCTGAGCTTGAAATTGATGGGTATAATGATCTAGGCATCACAGAGATGTGTCTGCAAGGGGATCAGGGCTAGGAAGTAAATATCCAAGGATATATATCCTATCAAAAAGACAGGCAGATGCCTTCATGGTAAGAAATGAACTTAAATTGACAGCAAGGAGTGCTATAGGGCCAGAGGCATAGAATCTGTGTGGATAGGGTTGAGGAACTACAAAGGCAAAAAGATCCTGATGAGAGTTGTGTACAGGCGTCCTCGCAGTAGTCAGGATGTGGGACAGAAAATAAATCAGGAGATTAAATAAAGCATGTAAGAAAGGCACCATTGCAGTAATCATGGGGGGCTTCAAACTGCAGGTGGACTAGGAAAATCAGGTCGCTGGCAGATCCAAAGCAATGTAATTTGTGGAATGTCTTAGAGAATTTTTTTTGAAGCAGCTTGTGGTAGAGCCCACTAGGGAACAGGCCACACTGGATTTAGTGATGTGTAGTCAGGTAGACTTGATTAGGCAGCTGAAGGTGAATGAATCCCTGAGTGCAGTGACCACGTTGTGTTAGACTTCACCCTGCAGTTTGAGAAAGAGGAACTGGAATAGATGT
This sequence comes from Rhincodon typus, assembly GCF_021869965.1. Taxonomy (NCBI): domain Eukaryota; kingdom Metazoa; phylum Chordata; class Chondrichthyes; order Orectolobiformes; family Rhincodontidae; genus Rhincodon; species Rhincodon typus. The sequence continues at coordinate 24,562,018 of NC_063339.1, forward strand.
AACAGTATGACAACTGAGTAAAGGTAACTACAAAGACATGAGGGAAGGGCTGGCCAGAGTTGATTAGAAGGGGAAGCCGAGTGGGGAAAATGGTGGATCAGCAATGGCAAGGGTTTCTGGGAATAATTCAGGAGGCACAGCAGAAATTCATCCCAAGGAAGAGAAAACATACCCAGGGGAGGGTGAGGCAATCATGGCTGATAAGAGAAGTGAGGGACAGCATAAAACCAAACACAAAGCATACAATGTAGTGAAAATTACTGAGTAGCCAGAGAATTGAGATGCCTTTAAAAACCAGCAAAGCAATAAAGTGGGAGGATATGACATATGAGAGTAAGCTAATTAGTAATATAAAAGAAGATTGCAAGAGTGTTTTTTAGATGTATTAAAGGTTGGAGAGAGGCTAGAAAATAAGCCTGGATAAGTAGTAATGGGGAAACAAAGAAATGGCAGAGGAATTGAATAGGTATTTTGCATCAGTCTTCATGGTGGAAGACATCTGTGGCATACCAGAAGATCATAACAACATAAGATACAGGAGCAGAATTAGGCTGTTTGGCCCATCAAGTCCGCTCTGCCATTTGATCATGGCTGACATGTTTCTCAACACCATTCTCCTGTCTTCTCCCCATAATGCTTGATTCCCTTATTTCAACTTAAAAACAGTCAAGCAGCAGAGGTGAATGTAGTAGATATCACTAAGGAGAAGGCGCTTGGGAAGCTGAAAGATCTGAAGGTGGATAAATCTCTAAGACAAGAAAGACTACACCTCTGAAGGATTCTGAAGGAGGTAGCAGAGGCATCAGTGGTGATCTTTCAGGAAGCACTGGTGTCAAGCAGGGTGGTCCCAGGGGACTAGAAAATGGCTAATGTAACACCCCTGTTTAAGAAGGGAGGGAGACAGAAGACAGGAAATTATAGGTTGATTATCTTCACCTCAGTTGTTCGTAAGATTTTAAGAGTCCATTATTAAGAATGAGATTGCAGAGTACTTGGAAGTGCATGGTAAAATAGTACTGAGTGAGCATGGTTTCATCAAGGAGAGGTCATGTCTGACAAATATGTTAGAATTCATTGAGGAAGTAATCAGCAAGTTAGACAAAGAAGAGCTAGTGATCTTGTGGATTTCCAGAAGGCCTTTTACAAGGTGTCGCAGAGGAAGCTACTAAATAACATAAGAGCCCATTGTGTTAGGGGCAAGATACTAGCATGAATAGAGGATTGGCTGACTGGCAGAAGGCAGAGAGTAGGAATAAAGGGGTCTTCTTCACAATAACAGCCAGTGACTAGTAGATATCCACAGGGGTCAGTGTTGGGACCACAACTATTCACATTATACATTAATGATCTGGATGAAGGAACTGAGGGCATTGTTGCTAAGTTTGCAGATGACACAAAGATAGGTGGAGGGGTAGGTAGTGTTGAGAAAGCAGAGAGGCTGTAGAGGACTTGGATAGGTTAGAAGAGTGGGCAAAGAAGTAGCAGATGGAATACAATGTGGGGAAGTGTGAGATTATGCACTTTTGTGGGAAGAATAAAGGTGTAGACTATTTTCTAAACTGGGAAAGGCTTTGGAAATCTTAAGCAGAAATGGACTTAGGAATCTGAGTTCAGGATTCTCTTAAAGTTAACATGCAGGCTGAGTTGGCAGTTAGAAAGGCAAAAACAATGTTAGCATTCATTTTGGAAGGACTAGAATACACAAGCAGGGATGTATTGCTGAGTTTGTATAAGGTTTTGCCCATAAACCATTTGGAATATTGTGAGCAGTTTTGGGCCCCGTATCTAAAGAAGGACATGCTGATCAAAAACAAAGTTGCTCGAAAAGCTCAGCAGGTCTGGCAGCATCTGTGGAGGAAAAAACAGAGTTAACGTTTTGGGTCCAGTGACCCTTCCTCAGAAGTAATACCTCAATTCACAGATGAAGCAATGCTAGATGGCAGGGTAAGCTGTGAGGAGGATGCAGAGATGTTGCAGTGTGATTTGGATAGGCTGAGTGAATGGGCAAATGCAGTGTAATGATGATGAATGTGAGGTTATCCATTTCATTAGCGAAAATAGAGTGGTAGATTATTATTTGAATGACTGTAAATTGAGTGAGGGGAATGTTTAATGAGATCTGGGTGACGTTGTACACTAGTCATTGATAGTAGCACATAGGTGCAGCTGGCAGTGAAGAAGACAAACTGTATGCTGGCCTTCATAGCGAGAGGATCCAAATACAGGAACAAGGATGTCTTGCTACAATTATACAGGGCATTGGTGAGAGCTACCTGGAATATTGTATGCAGGCTTCATCTTATCCTATTTATGGAAGATGTTTTTGCTGTAGACAGAGTGCAGCAATGGTTTGCCAAATTGATTCCTAGGATGGCAAGACTAACAATATGAAGAGAGATTGAATTGGTTAGGATTGTATTCACTGGAGTTCGGAAGAATGAGGGGAGATCTTATAAAAACCTACAAATTTCTAACAGGTACAGGTTAGATGCAGGAAGAATGTTCCCAATGGTGGGAGAGTCCAGAATCAGGGATGGTAGTTTAAGGGTGAGGGAGGGAGGTAAACCTTTAGGACCAAGATAAGGAAAAATTTCTTCACCCAGAGAGTGGTGAGTGTGCGGAATTTGTTACTACTGATAGTTGTTGAGGCCAAAACATTGTGTTTTCAAGAAGGATGTAGATATAGCTCTTATGCTGAGGTTGGTTGGCTCGCCGAGCTGGTTCGTTGTTTCGCAGATGTTTCATTACCCTGCTGGGTAACATCTTCAGTGCAGCCTCCGATGAAGCACCGTTGTGTTGTGTAACCACCCGAACACCCACAAACGAAGTTGCATGAAAACACTATTTAAACGAGCGACAACACACTGCAGCAACCACGCCAAAACGAAGAAGAATATCTTTACCAAAGTATTTAAGGACAATGGATACCCAAACAGTTGGATCTGACGATGCCTATCACACAAACAACAACAGAAAGATACAGTATGTCCTGACAGACTCATCACATTACCATACGTCAAGAACATATCCGAACCGACCAGAAGACTCCTACAGTCATTGGGCATCAGAGTGGCAATCCTATGCCAACTGCTAACTTGAACTAAAGACTTCTTACCCACTGTGGACAGAACCAATGTGATATACAAGATTCCATGCAAGGACTGCGACAAACATTACATTGGACAGACAGGAAGGAAACTGGCCACAAGAATCCATGAACACCAACTAGCAACAAAAAGACATGACCAATACTCACTCATCTCCATTCACACGGATTAGGAGAACCACCAGTTCAACTGGGGCAACATCAGGATCCTAGGACAGGCCAAACAGAGACAAACACGGGAATTCCTAGAGGCCTGGTTCTCCACCAAGAAGGCCATCAACAAACGCATAGAACTAGATCCTATATATACACCACTGCGAAGGAAAACCGGGAATGAGGTAATCAAATCCAACGGACCCCAGAGTTTAAATACCAGGCGGGGAATACACAACAGCGCTTCATCGGAGGCTGCACTGATGTTACCCAGCAGGGTAATGAAACATCTGCGAACTAATGAACCAGCTCAGCGAGCGAACCAACCACAGCATCCACAACCCGAGTTACAGATCTATTCAAGAACCTTATATAGCTCTTATGGCTAAAGGGATCAAGGGATATGGGTGAAGGGTGGGATTAGGGTATTGGGCTTGAAGATTAGCCATGATCATATTGAATGGTGGAGCAGGCTTGAGGGATCGAATGGCCTACTCCTGCTTCTGTTGTCTAAGTTTCCACAAGATACTCTGGGGCCTTGTCAGTGTGGATGTGGAGGTAATGCACTCTTTTGGGCAAATCTAGAACTAGGAGTCACTGTTTGAAAATAATAAGTTCTCCAGTTAAGAAGTTCATGAGTCTTTGGAAGTTTCTTCCTCAAAATGTGGTGGAAGAAGTCTTTGAATTTTCTTACGTCAGAGATAGATAGATTCTTGACAAGCAAGGGGTAAAGGATATCAGGACCAGGCAGAAATGTAAAGTTATGAGATCACTCAAGATCTTATTGACAAGTAGAATAGGTGTTAGGGGCCTTCTTTATTCTGAATTCATATATCGTATAATAGAGGCATATTTTGAGATTGGTAGGGACACTCAAATTAACAGATTCAATTACTGATGTCCAGTTTTGGATATGCAAAATGTAACAATTTTTCAAAATTGTTGACAATTAGTGAGTTGATATATAATACAATTTAAGATTGTTCAGTTGTTTAATAAGTTATAAATGACCTCTAAAATTCACCCACATTTTCAACTATTTTATAATGTTAACCATTTGAAAGCCCAAAGTGTCAAATTATAGTTAAATGTAAATGACTAATATTATTTGTGTTTAAAATGAAATACACCCATAGAATACTATTCATGTGATATTAAGAAACAGCTTGCTATCATGGTGACTCTTAAAGAGGGGGCCTTACCTTTATGGTCAGGCTGATAGACCAATATCCAGCAGTACTCACCACAGAATCAGAGTCATACAGCACAGAAAAGGCCCTCCAGCCCATCAAGATTGCACCGACATAACTACTTCTAAAAGTGGGCTAATCCTAATCTCCTGTATATGTCCCGTATCCTTGAATGTTACGCTATTTCAAATGCTCATCCAAATACATTTTTAAAGGCTGTAAGGTACCTTCTCAAGCAGTGCATTCGAGAGTGAGTGAACCATTGAGTGAAAAAGCTTTTTTTCAAATCCCTCTGACTCTCCTGCCCATTACGCTAATACTATGCCCCCTTGTGATTGACCCCTCAACCAAGGGGAATAGCTGCTCCCTACTTAGCCTATGCATACCCCTCAATCTTATACACCTCGATCACATCCCCCCTCAGCCTTCTCTGCTGTCACCAGTACAAGGTAGAACTGCAATTGTTAAAATTGTAGAATTACAGAAGTAGTTGTGATTTCACCATTCAGTGTGCTGGTTCAGATTGCAGTACTGTGACTACTTGTGATAGCTGCGAAACTAGGAGATATTAATGTGCTGGGGGCAGTGCTAGCTGTATTCCTAATTTCAGTGTTCTGAGATATATATTACAATTTTTTAATTAGGCATAAAATGGGCAGCAAGCAGAATACTCTAGCAGTCAGAACGTCTGCATCCAAACTGAGCAGATGCTTGTCGCAATGATAAATTCATCAAGCCTCTTCCTTAAGCGTCATAGCTGGCTGGACACCATGTTGTATACAAATGTTACATATCTAGAATATGTAAATCAGAGCTGAACAACTGTTGACAGACTCAGCAAGAATTTGACTGCCTACTAGTGAGTGAAATGAGGGCCTGCCTTGTGCTTTGTTTAACTGCTGTCAAAGAAAGGTGCATTCAAACAGAAACAAGCAAGAACATTCTTCTGAAGCCAGGATCAGCAGTAATCTTTTCTCACCTCAATTGGGTTACAGTCAGACTCCTAACACCAGCCAGGCTGGAACTTACCAGATAAGCTCATGTGGTGGCCTGAGCTGATGCCTTTGCTGGGTATAAGCGGCATATGAAGCTAAAACCAGCAGCAGAGGCTCTCGCCCAGTTGCTGATGATTCCAGAGCTGCAAGTTCCATTAACCCTCAGCCTTCTCTGTTTGGGCACCCAGTGGTTATTCAAGGTGGTATCCTCTGTTCTCACCAATGGTGAACTTGGAGGAGGGAAGATTGTTTAGTTAGCTGGGATGATGAATATCTGATCCTACCGGAATTAAGGTCTGAGCATGAAGGACTGTTGTTGCCCAGCCGTCATTTGAGGCCTTTAATGGCCAGTTTATGACCTGCCAAGAGCGTCATTCCAAAACCATTGGGCCCGTCACCATGCTGCATCTTATATGGTGGGCCAGAGAGGGAGCAAGGTACTCAGTGCCTGATTGAGGATCTCAGTACCACAAAAGGGTTGGGCCACTGACACCCACACCACTGCCCTTATTACTGACTGTCTTTAGGCTCTCTCCCCTCCACCACTGCCCTGTGAACTAGCCCTTCCCCCATATTAATTCCCCTGTGGGCCTGGGTCAATCTGTCATCCTGCAGCACTAAGGCCTCCCCAATTGGCTGGCAGCTGGCAGAGGGCAAGACTTCTGTCACGGGGTCCTGGATTACAGAGTAAAGCATGGCACTGACCTTGTCACTGCCTGATTGGCTTGTGGCTCAGAAAGCCAAGTTGTAAAGAGGGCAGCAGGGTTCCTCAGTTAGGAGGTATGACCCCCAGTGCTCGAAGAAGAATCCATCCATAGTGCCAAAAGCAGGTCAGGAACAAAATGTAGCCCACTCACCTGACACACCATCTTGTTGATATTAACATGATTGCTAGGCTTCATGGAAGAGTTAGATTAGGATTATTACTTCAAATTAAACTTCAACAGCAGGACAAAGATACAAAGGATCAAATAACCAAAAGGCAAATTCGTGCTTGATAAACAGAATAACTGTTGCAGTGTGGGGTACCTTTTCCTGGCCACTATCTTTTGTATATCTGTAACACCATAAATGAGTCCCAGTAGGGGGGATGGCAACAACAGGATTGAATCAGATGGAGTCACAGAAAGAATGTAGGATTATCCTTGAAGGAAGATTTAAGAAAATTCCTACGTTCAATTACCTTGTAACCTTGTAATATCAATTAAGTTACGACTCGGCCTTACTTGTGGGGTTAGTTTACATCTCATTGCATGGACACTTCCTCTAGTATCTCTGCACCTTCGGGGAAGCTCGGAGTTTGTCATCAATTTTCACAAGACAGTCATCGTTCAGCGTAAAATTGTAAGGAAACCAAAGAAATCCAGGAGTAGTCACAGAAATACTGCCCACACCCTTTGGCAGACAATCCATGCTTAAAGTCACAGTGAAAATTAGGCAAACTCTGGCAGAAATTCCAGGACTTGTGTCTTAAAGTGAGTGGAAGTAACTGAGCTTTGGCTTTGTCCCAGACCTACAGGGGGCACAAGATAGTTACTCTCAGGTCAAGTTGCCATCGTCTTACTAGACCATAGGGCTACTCTCTCATTGAAGAGAGACAACCGGTGGTGATTTAACCTGAAGGCCACTATACCTCTGGTGAGGGGAGAGGTTGCAGAGGAGAATCCTTCATGGTAACCTCAGCCAATGTAGGAATTGAACCCACTGTATCAGCATCACACTGCTTCGCCAACCAACTGTCCAGCTAACAGAGCTAAACTAACCCCCACTGACACAGCTAAATATCAATTATCATGCAACATTGGCACTTCAGTCAATCATATTTCTAATTCATTATCGGAGATACTTATGACTTCAAACAGGCTAATCATGTACTAACGCAATATATTCTGGTTGTACAGAGTATGTTTACCTGGTGGAGAAAATGGTGATGTGAACTCAGGTTCATTTTCATTCTCAGGGCTGCCTTCTTTTGTAACTTTATCCAGAGGAATGTTTCCATTTTTGATGTTGTCACATTTCTCAGCTACACAGACTTCCTTGTCCACACCATTGGCAGATTGAACTAGGTATTGCACATAAATAGATTGAAAGTAAATCGCCGAAAGTTCAAAGCCCAGTGCAAAATGCTTAAATTTACTGAAGTCTTATTTTAGGTCTTTATTTAAATGTAATTTGACATTAGAATAAGAAAGCCTTTGAGGCAGGGGAAATATATACTTAAAAGATACCTACTCAATAATCATAATTAAAGTTGACAAATTTCCCTGTAACAAAAATTCTTTAAATCAAAATCCTTGGGTGAGAAATATATGCCATAGTGAGCTGGTGAGCCACATTTATCAGAATTGTCTTAAGTTCAATCTCTAGTCTATATTGTAAAGAGTTACAGTATAGATGCTGCAATTATTTTCAATATACCTAAGCTATAAAGGAGAACCAATCAGCCAGATACAGGGCACGAGTCTACTTAAAATAAATCCATTTGGTTGTGCATTAAATAAAGGACTGGGCCCAATTCATATTCACAGTGATAATCACTAGTCACTTCCCCAAATGATGACAATTATTTTGGTGAGGACTTGAGAATCTTTTATGTTTCTTGCAGGTACTTTCAGGCATATAACCAGAGCTGACAGGATCAAGGGAAAGGATGAAATTGAAAAGGAAATATCCACTGTGCCACTTGTAGGTTTCCATGCTAAATTCCTTTAGTTGGGAATGCAGAAGCAGTCAAGCCATGATTTTCTCCAAAGGCCTGTGTATTAATAATGCTTGATGCTGGCCAAAAAGGGACATTTGTGAGATGAATCAGGTCTCTTCCCTAATCAGATGGAACACCACAGGAAGCTGGATTTAAAAAGCAGTGAAACTTTGGACAGGATACTTGCCCTGATATAGGGGTGTGAACTGAGGGCAGGTGCATAATTTCATGACATCTGGCAGCTTTCCAGTTTGCTGGCACTGTATCTCCTCACGAGCCATGTAGCTTCTTGCAAGTTGCGTGGTCTCCTGTTGGCACCCCAGCTTCAAGATTTGGAGAGCGAATGCACCGCCTGGCCATTAATTGGCTAACTCCACTAAAATCCCATGTTGGGTGAGTGCTCCTGTCAAAGTGTGGTGTTGGAAAACCCACGTGTAAACCTGACATCAGAACCTTGACCCAAAATGCAAAAACCTGCCCCAATTGTATGATCCCTGACTCTTTGAACAAGCTGGAAATGCTTTATTGCCAGAGTTCCCATGCTGCTTGTGAACCAAATTTGAACACTGCTGGCATAATGAGGTCACCTCTTAGCCTAAAAGCACAACGTTTGGATTTTACATCAATGTTTTCTGTTGCCTTTAGTACTTGTCTGAAATGTAATTTTAGAACATTGCCCAGCAGTATTTCCAAGTGCGTGATGATTTAAAATAAACCAGATCTTTATCTTGATTGATAATTGTTAACTATTTTCCTGCTTTTCTATATGACTTGGCCATTTGTTTCTCAGTGAGAATTGACATGCTTGACATCTCCACGTGTTACTGTTTTATTCCTGCACAGCTCATTAATAAATTCAAAATGAATGAATTCAAAACTCTCAAAATTCTACAAAAACTCTTATGGCATCTGATAGCTCTGAAGAACAGCTCTAAGTTCACAGATAACAAGGTAAAAACCCTCAGGAGAGACTTTGCAGCAAAATATAGGAATAACTTAAGCCTTTTATATATTGCTAGTGTCATTAGACAAGCCATGTTATCAGGCTTAGCCCATTTTAATGAATGAAGAGAGATTAATGTTAATCGTTATTTACCACAGCCATTATTAATAACTAAGGAATGCAGGCATTAAACATTCAAGAGAAGGCAGGTATATTAAGAAGGTTGTTATAAAAGATTTTTTGAAATAGGAACCACAGTAAGACTAAACAGACAGAACTCTGGCAAGTTAGTGAAGTAGATGGAGAACAGTTTGAAGATATTAATTGGTATTCAGAAATAATTAAATGAACCTCAGGTGATAATGAACACTGCTTAACTATGGAAGAATGATTTAAAATGATTTAAAATTAAAGCAGTGTTTTACACTGTGTTCAAATTATACCTTCTTGTATAATTAGCATAAACACTTTAAGGGGTACAATGCATTTTTTTAATCAAATGGAATTTTAATTGCTAGTGGAGAGTATAAGGAAGCCTGATGATTTCAATCAGATGTGTCTGCTTTAATTCTGCTTCTAAATGATCTGACAAGATCTAGTATTATTTAAAAAGAGACCTTTCGAACAATGTTTTGTGGTCAGAGGCGAGGGTGGGATTGGAGTTTTATGATATTCTTCTACTCAAGAGGCTTCTCACTATTTATTTATTTATATTAACTTTGCACCATGATGTGATGAGTTTGTTGAATCAGTGGCCACATCTTTAATAACCTATCTTTGAAGACAGACTCTGAAGAAGTGTCCAGACCCGAAACATCAGTTTTCCTGCTCCTCTGATGCTGCCTGGCCTGCTGTCTTCATCCAGCTCAACACCTTGTTATTTTCACATGATAGTGCACCTTTTGTACAGGAATTGTTTTTTAATAAATTTGCAAACAGAACTTTTTTTTAAACTTTTGTTATAAAGTGAATGCAGAATAAAATTAGGAATTTATTTCACATTTTTTTGGAATAACTGTCTCACGGTCGGGGTTCGGCAGTGTTTGGATGTGGAAGAGGGAAGAAACTGCATCACCTGGAGAATATTGTACAACTGCTCCTGAGTATTAGGAAGCACAGGATGGGCAATACACACAGATTTATCTTAGATTCAAGCTGTGTTACCACATTGTATGCAAACAGGTCATGCTGTCAGTAGAAGAAGGGGAAGGACACTGATGAAAGATGTAACAAACGCCTTCTACCAACAAACAGGCAGCGGAGGAGATCTTCAGAATTAAAAAGTAGCACCATTACAGCCTTCAGCTTCTCAAAAGAATCTCTCTTAGGAATGTTACTGCTCCTAGCTGTATTACAAAAACAATGTTAAACATGAAACATTTGATTCAACCGTACATTGGCATTACCGCAAAACAATCCTTTCTAAATAACTGATTTTTTTTTCAGCATTATAATGGGTTTTTAATCTTAAAACTTAACTACCTAAAGAAAATTTGACTCGTCAATAAAATGTTTTACAATGAACGTGAATAGTATTTGGTAAAGGTGCTTAAAAATTGTTGGTGAAGCCACAGAATAAATAGCCATTTGTTTGTGTGTGTATTTAGTGTAGATTTCTTCTGAATAGCCAGATTGAAACATATTAAGGGAGGATTTGAATACTTGTACTGGCCAGTCTCTGTCTGGTTAGCCTTACCTTGAGTTAACAATGGGAGTAATGGGTCATCACAAACATTAGGATAGGCAACATTACCATCCTCCAGTTCATTGCCGATCACATTGCCATTTGAAACATTCTTTGTTAGCTTGCTCACGAAACAATTCTGTATTTTGGTATTGAATCTGAAAGTAAATATTAAGTGAAGAAGCAGACCTCATTATCTTTGTAGTTATTCCCATTTGCAAGCAGAATCATATTTTAAACATTAGCCCAGTATATATTTATTCATGGTATATATAATTACCTCTGGGATAAACTCCTGAACTTATAATTAACTGTTTTGCTGCCAATATGTATTTGAAAACTATTGTAAAACATGTCTTATTCCTTTGTCTGTCAAGGCAGTTCAGGAGTTATTCTTCAGGAGGAATGACAGGATCTTCTTTCTACAACACCATCAACAATTTTCTTTTTTTTGTTCTGGAAGGGAGTATTAAGTATGTGTGCTCAGACAAGCGTTCTCCTGTTACAATTTGTAGTATTGTAAAGACTGGATATTAGTGTTCTTTAAATGATATCAGTGGGAAATGTAAATACATCCAGATAAAATTGGACAGCTCATTGACTGTTGCTTTGGATCCTTTTGAATAGTGCCCTGCATAAGGCAAGTGGATTGGAGAGGCTCAGTGGGTCATTTGGTGGGGCAGGGGTTGGTGTTTGTGGGGAGACAAATATCCAAGGCTGGTGAACAAGGACTATTTCCTTGAAGGGATCTGATGAGTCCTCCTAGCCACAAAGAAACTTACTGGGCTGCTTCCTGCCCTCAAACCAATCCTCAGCAGCTTTGACATGCAGAGGAATACACCAATGAGATCTCAGGTAAAAGTGGCTTGTGTACCCCAGTGAAGTCACCTTGTGGCTTCCTTGTATAACGCAGGTAAAAATTAATCTGGTGCAACAAATTAAAGCCAAAAATATTTTAACTCCTTGGCCAATTAAAACAAAAACTGCAATTCTTTGGAGAACAAGGTAACTCTAACCATACAATGGGATCCAACTGTAAGTGAACAAATTCATACAAAGATACTGTAGATTAAAGTGAGCTTGCACTAGTTTAATGTTGCATGGGTCCAATCAAAATCTTGACAAAATCCTTCTGGGCTTTGCCTGAAGGTCACAAACATTTTACAATTGAGCAGTATTTATGTCTTTAATATACAGAGTGATGTTATTTCCTCATATACCAGAACAGATTAAATTCTTGTAATCTTGCAGTGATGATACAAATGTCATGCTTCAATGTCAACAGCATAAATAATACGGTATGTGGTCATGTGTTACAGTCCACTCGAGTTGCTGCAGCAGCACACACTTTCAGAGGCATCTTGGAGTCTGGATTCAATAGTGGTGAAGGGGCAGCACTCCGAAAGCTTGTGATTTCAACTAAGCCTGTTGTACTATAACCTGGTGTTGTGTGAATTCTGACCAATTCCACCCTCGTCCAACGCTTCCACCTCCACAACAATAGTGACGGTAGAGGTTCTAACATTCTCTCAATCATGTTGTTTGTCATTTATATAAATGATATAGATGAGAATATAGAAGGCATGATTAGTAAGTTTGCAGATGGCACCAAAATTGGTGGTATAGTGGACAGGAAAAAAAGGTCACCTAAGATGACAAAGAGATCTTGATCAATTGGGTCGGTAGGCTGAGGAATAGCAGATGAAGTTTAATTTGGACAAGTGAAAGGTATTGCATTTTGGTAAAACAAACAAAGGCAGGACTTAATGGTTGGGTCTTTGGTAGTGTTGCAGAACAGAGAAACCTAGGGGTTCAGGTACGTAATTCATGTAGACAGGGTTGTTAAGAAGGCATTTAGCATGTCTGCCTTCATTGCTCAGACCTTTGAGTAAAGGAGTTGGGACGTTGTGTTGTGGTTGTACAGGACATTGGTGAGGCCTCTTCTAGAATACTGTGTCCAGTTCTGGTCACCCTGCTAATGGAAGAATATTATTAAGCTGGAGAGAGATCAGAAAAGATTTACCAGTTTGTTGCTGGGAATGGAGGGTTTGAGATATAAGAAGAGGCTGAATAGGCTGAGACATTTTTTCATTGGAATGTGGGAGGTTTAGGGGTGACCTTATAGAGGTTTATAAAATCACGAGGGGTACAGCAAAGTTCTTTTCCCCAGGATGGGGGAGTTCAAGACTAGGGGACATATTTTTAAAGTGAGAGGAGAAAGATTTAAAAAAGACACATGGGACAACTTTTTTTACATAAAGAGTGGTACATGTATGGAATGAACTCCTCAAGCAAGTGGTAGACGCGGGTATGATTACAACATTCAAAAGAAATCTGGAAAAGTACATGATAAGAAATGTTTGGAGGGATATGGACCAAGTGCAGGCAGGTGGGATTAGTTTAGTTTGGGATTATGGTTGGCATGGACTGGTTGGACCGAATAATCTGTTTCCGTGCTGTATGACTCTATGTGATTGAACGTGCTGGAAGGATTTAGAAGTTGATGCAAAATCGCTTTTCTGCATTTTTTATGCAGACTCCATAAAAGGCCATGACATCACATGGGCAAGGAAACCTCTAGCCGATTACTGCAATCCCCAGAGGGTGGATCAACACTCCTCCATGTTGAATGCTGTTTGGACGAAGCATTTAGGGTGGTGAGGGCACAGAACGTACACAGATTATATTGCACTACAGGGGCTCAACTACAACCTTTGAACAGAGCAAAGCTAGAAGCGGGGAGTGAGCAGCAGTGAGTTCATCACCAGAAACGCCTAACCTTTGCTGTCTGAGTGAAACAAGAGAAAATCCTCAGGATTGCAGCACCTTCTGTGCCTGTCTTGGTAAAAGGAAATTTAGTTGTTTGGACTATAACAAACTTATGTGCATTTTAAATGTTTTGTAATAGTTTATCTTTTGTGCATACATGTGCGTGCATGTTTGTGTGTGTGTGTACATGTGTGTGCCTTGTCTGAATGAGGGAGTGGATGCTGTTGTAATTACTTTTAGGGAGTTGAGAAAATAAATGGCTATTCTTTATTATAATTTAAAACTATGAGAAAGCCTGCTTTGCGTCTGCTTTTGAAAGTTATAGCAGCCAAAGGATTAAAAGACTTTTTTAAGAACGCATCTTGTGACTTGTTGAGAAGTGGGAAAAAAAGCAGGAGCTGACCTACCAACTCTCCCTTTCTGTAACACATTACTCAGAACTGATCTTCTCCACTACCTTTGTTCAATTAGCTTATCCTACTGCAGATCCAGAGTCAATGAAACTACTAACCTCCTATCCTACCAAAATGCTACAAAATTCCTCATTTGATCTGTTAGTCGATGCTGTTCTTAGTGTGTGAAAGATCATTTAATCTTTTGCGCCTCTTGTGAAACACTCCTAAATCCTTTTAATCACAAGAACTTCAACGCTGTCTCCATTACTTCCAGGCACAACAGCAGATGTTCTTAACAATTATCTTATCTGCAAATTGCATACTTAGTTTTTCAAGTAAAACTAGTGCCTCTCTTGTAGCTGAGTCCCCACTCGTTGTTGAGCGAGATACACATGTGCTCAATGGACCTGCATGGTCCAAAATTGGGTAATTGGTATCACATCAGCTGGTGGGGCTGGGTAACCTCAGAATAGCACTGGTTCTGCTGCCTCTGGCACCTAGAACATCCTTTGCAGACACTCTTCTCAAGGTAGCACATTTTATGGGCTTTTCCTGAAACAGCTGCCAATGCAGCTGGACCACCAAACTCCCTCTGTCCCTCAAACCCCACAATGGCTTCCTAATGGCAGGAGTTGTCAAAGTGAAATTTATATGTTTAGCACATTCAATACAAGGTGTATGAATTTTCAACTCAGTTTAAGCTTCTTGACTATAGTATAACTGTAAGTGGTTAGTACTACAAATAGCATCAGCAGCTGTCACAGTTCTGAGACTGGTTTGAAACCGCAGACAATGTAGACTACTATAATACTAATCTGGGACACAGAGAGATACTATCCATTTGTGAGGCTGATAGAACCCTTTAATAACAGAAAGGACTGGGCTTAAAGCGGTCACCAACTGAAAATTTCACAAAAACATGAAATTAAATAATGCCAAGTTTTGTTAACTGAGCCAAAGGTGTGTTCCATGCCGTGGTCAATATTTGGTCTACCTTTAAGAAAAAGGCTCATGATATCATCATTGCATGGTAGCATGTAACCCGAGGTTACAATGACCTCATGCTCCATCTTTCCTCTGACCACTTGTAGCATGACGCTTTCCTGGAAGCATGCTTCTTGGGCATAATATAACAGCTTAATATGAACCCAGATCTGTATGTGTCTGAGGAATGTGTTGTTTGTACATCATATCTAGTTGTTTTAAATGTCTGTTATGGACCAGTATTATGATGGACGTGCTTGATTTCTTATGTTATGGGAGATAGTATCAGGAAAAAAACTCTGCTGGAGGCACACAAAGAGCTGCACCAATTTTGCCTTGTAATTTTTCCACACATATGCAATAAACTCTATATATATTTCAGGTTAAAACTCACTCTCTCCTTCCTCAACTTTAAAATCATTAAGAATAAAAACTGTGTGTTTGAAAAGTGCTCAGTATATTTTGCAATAAAAAGGCAGCAATGACAGGGAAAATATGAAACATAAATTGGGTATTCCCACCACCAGCTACAGAAAAAATGAGTTATGTATTGGTTTATCTGTGAGAATATGATGATTGATTGTTTGGCTTCTCTAGGTGGCATAAAGCAGCCCAGAAGCTATAGAACTACAGTGCAGGATTATCACCTAAACATACAAGATTTCAGTCTAAGTCCTGAAGAATATTTTCACATAGTCTTGTGCTTTAGGGAAGGCCTGTCAGTTTCTGAACTGATGTCTGAGGAAATATGAAGAACTGATTTGAGTAGAAGCTCCACAGTATTGATCAAGGGGCAGCAGTGTATGGATCTGAGGAGGAGTATTATTGATGTGATTATGTGCAACCACATAGAATTTACAGAATGGAATTAGGAATTTCAGCTCAACTGCTCTGGACCCAAAGTAAAAACAGAAAGTGCTGAAGAAACTCAGCAGGTCTGGCAGCATCCGCGGAGAGATAAAAACAGAGTTAACAATATGCGTCCAATATTGAAAAGTCATGCTGATCTTGAAGTATGAAACTGATAAAGATTCAAAAAGATTAACAAAATTGTTAACTCTGGTAACTTGGCATGGTAGGTAACGCACCTCCTGACTTCCTGAAGCCTCTCCACCATCTATAAGGTCAGGAATGTGATGGAATATTGCCCAAATGAGTGCACCTCCAAGAACACACAAGAAACTCGACTTTTTGATTGGCACCCCCATCTACCAACTTCAACAATCACTTCCTTCAGCACCAGCCCATAGGTTCAGCAGGTATTATCTCCAAGTCTCCTGCGACAATACCTTCCAAATCAGTGATTGGTGCAACTCAAAGGGCTAAGGCAGCAATTTCATATGAAGCATGACCTGCAAATATCTTCCCCCTCACCCCAAGTAACACACTATCCTGACTAGGAACTATATCATGGGTACTTCATGAGCACCAGGTTAAAATCTTACATCCCAAGTAACAGTGTGGATGTAAAGACTATTGGTATTCAAGGTGGAAGCTCAATTGCACCTTCTCGACAGCAATTACCAATGGGGAACAAATGCTGGATTTGCCTGTGATTCATATTCCATGAATGCATAAAAATACTTCAGGAAAATTAACTCCAGAACTTTGTTTACAGCCTTGTCAATTTGGGCTGTTGCTTTTGATGAATTGTACCTAGATCAAAGAATTCCTACAGTGTGGAAACAGGCCCTTTAGCCCAACAAGTCCTCATTGACCCACAGAACATCCCCCTATACTACAGGCAATTCAGCATGGCCAATCCTCCTATCCTGCACATCTTTGGACTGTGGGAGGAAACCGGAGCACCCAGAGGAAACCCACACATACAGACACAGGGAGAATATGCAAACTTCACACAGACAGTCAGCTGAGGGTGAGAATTGAACTCAGGTCCCTGGTGCTGTGAGGCGGCAGTGCTAACCACTGAGCCACGATGACACCCCAAATCTGAATTCCTGACTTAACAGAGATAACCTGGAAGACTAGTGGGGTTAGATGGCACATCAAAAAGAGCAAAAAGAGCAAAAACGTGGCACTGAATCGCTAAAAATATATTATACTTCAGGCTTTTCATTTTAGATATAAAACAGAAATATTGAAGTTAGCAAAATTCACTTTCATCCAGTATCATTGCATGTTGCATACTTATAAGCAAGTATCTAAAACAAATTTGAAAACTTACTTCATCACAAGTATATAGCCTGCGTACATTATGATCAGGAGAAGGCCTTCCCACCTCAAAGAGATAAAGAGATTGTCACTACTTTGTAGTTAGAGCATGAGCAATACATTTAAACCCATAATGCAGCTCAGTTATCAGCAATCTACAGGCTGAATTTAAGTGAATGCACCAGTTAAAGTAATCTTTTTGAAGATTATCTGTGCAAAGCTATTCAACTTGAATGGGTCAGTATGGTTTTGCAGTTATGCTTCTGGCTTCCGCTCCTTCTCCTTTCCATTCTTATTTTGTGAATGTCAGAAATTGGAGGCTGGGGATAGATCAATGGCATAGAAACACAAAATGTTAAGAAAAGAATTACCAAAAAAGGAGGCAGTCAGATTTGTTCAAGCTTTCTGTGAGTGTTGCTCTGTAACCAGATGCTACGAACTGCTTAAGAGCAGCTGGGGTGAATCACCACTGACTCTCCATGGAAAAGCATCTGACCATTGCTTGGCATTAATGTCTGGATACCTGCCAAGGGTTCAAAGCTTAACATGCTATGTCAAACACTTATGTCCTATTACTCCACTGCACAGTGTATTTGAATAACAAACCACTTCATCATAAATGTACATTACTTAAAAGGACACAATTAAGTTTTTTTGTGGCAAGACATAGATATCAACATGATGTTTAATATTGCCTAGGATAGGAAATTTAAAAATCACATTTAAAGATCATCAATAATACACTAGGTTGCTAATAATTTACATTCACATTAACAAGAGATCATTTTTAGGGATTATTATTGATTCATAATACTTACCATTCAATTTTCTCATCATAGATAAACTGCAAGGAAAGACAGCAATTAAATAATTGTGCTAAACTTGCAGATCTTTTTCATGTCAAAGAATTAACACACGAATTGAAAATTAAATCTGCCAAATAGCAGTGACCAGTTTGTGACTCTTGAGATTCATTTCACAGTATTGTGGTCACCGGTTCAAATCCAAAAGGTGCTGATATGAAATTGCTTTAATAATGAGATATATCATTTCTTCATTATGAAACCATGTGAGATGCTCATGGGGGGGATAAATTAATTTTGCAGTACCAGTTCCAAGTCTGTATACCTCTGTTCCAGGATGGAGTCTTCATATGGCGTGGTCCACTACTTGCAAAGTTTGCAACATTTAAGCATTGTCCAATAAAATATGAATACAAGTCATTGCTGTAAATTGCATTACTACTTGAAAGGACAAACTCCTTTTATATAAGATGCTGATGTCCTTCCTGAATTGCTATTTGCAAATTTTGTGGTTTTTCCCAATTTTGTTTGTTTACTCCTTCCACGCGTGGTGCTGATTTGTTTTTTTTGGGAAATTTGGCAGATATTCTACTCCCAGAACCTGAAGCTGCCCACTGAGAAGGACAAAATAGCAATGCTGGTTGACTTGACTTCTATTTGTCCTTATCTCTTCACCTTGTGGTGAAACATTTTCTGAAGTATAACAGATTTCTTAAATGGCCATGTCAAAATTAGGAACTCAGCATGTATTTTTAAGGCCAGATTGTGCCATTAGGAATGAATCCTCTGAGATGAATCTCTTTGCTGTGCTTTGTTTGCTGTCAGTCCCTGAAGAAAATGACACTTATTGACAGCCTGCCATTGAGGAGCTCTGCAAGATTCCAGCTACCTGTTTGAAGGCTCAATATAGAAACTGCCAACATTAAGCCGCACATAAAATATTGTTTTAAGTGCTAACCAGCCAAATCATACCTTACATAGTTACATCAGGGTAATAGAACAAAATTAAGATAGATTTAAAAATAAACATTTTATTTTATTTATTTAGAGTGCAAATCCCATATTTATAAGCATTTAAAGTAAATGAATAGTTATGTTATGAACTGCAGGATAATACTTTTATCACAAGAAACATTGAAATCAAAAAGTTATATTGCACCACAATGAAGCTGCACCACATATCATTTGCAAGAGTCATTTCTGGATGAAAAAAGGTAAAAATGTGTTCTGTGGAGCACCAAAGTGGGAGCAATATTCTGAATATAAACTCTTGGTTTAGAGGCTCATCCACTTAAGTGCATAGCAAATACAGTGCATGGAACATCAACTAAACATATTCACAATTTCTAGGTGGGGAAAGTGCTGACCTGCATTATGCATTTGGTTTTCATCTATCACAATGTCGCTGTCTTAATTCGAGGTTATATATAAGGTGGCTACACGTGTTGTTCAATGTTGTTCCCCATTAAATACCTTAAATACCGAACGGCTCACTCCTGCTCCTACTTTCTATGTTTCTTTGACTAGATCAATATGAAATTCATGGTGAGAATTCTTTTATTGTAAAATCATGTCATAATGTATATTTGTCTTCCTTGGCTGAGAATCCATGTCAGGTTTTGCGATATAATCTAATGTTAAAAGGCTCCATAAATGCAGGTTGCTGCCATCTTGATATGTACATGTGGAATGATTACAAACACTTGCTGGAATATTATGTGGAGGTGGTGGCCCCATCCCCAATGTATAAGTTCTCCTCTGCTTTGCTACATGACCACACACCTATTTTATAGTTGCCAGGCTATTAATGGGCTCGGTAAACACATTTTCCCTTTCAGCAATCCATGCTGACATGTTTATGCTTTTTCCACGTTAGCGTTTTATGATCTTCCAGTCTCTGGATTTTCCGAGACCAGGTGTATGCTGAAAGATGTGCGTTGGGATCCCACAGAAGTTCCAAATTGATGACTTTGTGGCAACTGTGTGGGAAATTTGAACATCTAACAGACAATTCCTTTGCTCCTGAGACCCTACATAGAAGTCTCTGGCTCAATTCTGACAGTTCTGGTGTTCTTTCATTGGTAGTTATTCATGAAATGTGAAACAGAAACATCCTTGTCTAACTCCTAGTTAACTACATAACTGATACTGCAATCACTCACACTGATCCTCTTACCTTCCCCCTTTGACCCCTTGACAGTCGCCAGTGACTACCACTTTGTTTCCTATTTCTCCCCCAAACCAACCTGACTAGATCATGCCACCCAATCACACCACTGACTGAACCTGATTCAACCCCAGGGACACTAGTGTGCACAGACTACAGATAATGGAGACAAAAAGAGTATATAATTCCACTCGCATAACTATTAGGAATCCAAAGGTGCAGTCAAATGATCTAGAGACATAAAATCAATTGTTCAAATTCCACCCAAGCATCTGGAACAATTAAAATTAAATAAAGCTGGAACAAAAAGCTAGTTTCAGTAATGGTGAACATGGAACAACCAAGTTATGTAAGTATCCGAGATAGTAGGAACTGCAGGTGCTGGAAAATCTGAGATAACAAGGTGTAGAGCTGGATGAACACAGCAGGCCAAGCAGCATCATAGGAGCAGGAAGGCTGACATTTCGGGCCTAGACCCTTCATCAGAAGTATCCATCTTCTTCACTTACATCCTACGGGGATGAAAATCTACCACCCTATTTGATCTAGCCTATATGTGATTCCAAACTCTCAGCAATGTGGTTGACTCTTAACTGCTTTCTGAAAGGGCCTACCTAGCAAGGCACTCAGTTGTACCAAACTTTTAGATTAAAGTCAGATCAGAATAAAACTGCACAGACCATCCAGCAGCGATCTAGGTACTGGAAAATACAAAGGAATGTCTTGCCCAAACAACCTTACAAAATCCACCTCAGTAACATGTGGAAATCTGTGCCAACAGCTGTCCCTCAATTGAGTCAAGCAACAGCCTGACATAGTCATACACACATCATCGGGCTCCTCTTTCCCTATTCCTGAATATGTCCACCAGAGGTCGCAGCATATTGGCATACAGCTTGGGAGGGAATGCCCCTGGAAATCTTTGAGATTGATTCCAAACACCATGAGGTTTCACAGTCAAACATGGACAAGGAAACTTCCAGCTGATTACCACCTACTATCCTTCCTCAAGTACTGAATTAATGCTTCGCCATGTTAACCACTATGTGGATGTAGCATTGAGGATAGTTTGGGCACAGAATACACTCTGAGTAGGGGACTTCAATAGCAATCATCAAGATGTGGTTCGGCAGCACTACTACTGGCCAAAGTGACCCAGCCCAGAAAGACATGTCTGCCAAAGTATGCCTGGCAGGTGGGGTGAAAAATCTACTTGATCAATGTACCTGTTGCAAATACACCTGCCAATGACAATGTTGGTAAGAATAACCAGTGCACAATCCTGACAGAGCTGAAATCTACCCTTCATAATGAGGATACTTACCATCATGTTGCATGGCACTACAACAACGTTTAAGGGGATAGATTCCAAGCAGCTAAAGCAGCTCAGAATTAGTGTCCAATACGGTATGGGATGAGGGATCTTGTGGCACAGTGTCATTAGTGACTAGAATTCTATCAATCTTTTCCT
Source organism: Rhincodon typus (assembly GCF_021869965.1). Taxonomy (NCBI): domain Eukaryota; kingdom Metazoa; phylum Chordata; class Chondrichthyes; order Orectolobiformes; family Rhincodontidae; genus Rhincodon; species Rhincodon typus. The sequence goes on from NC_063339.1 coordinate 24,583,554, forward strand.
TGAACAAGATGTTATGTAACAACTCGCCAAGGGTTCCTCAACAGCACCTTACAAATCCATGACCTATACCAGCTGGAAGGACAAGGACAGCAGGCGCATGACAACATCGTTATCTCTATGTCCCTACACTAAGTCACATACCATCCTACCTTGGAAGTATCTTCCCATTCTTCATCGTTGGTGGGTCAAATCCTGAACTTCTCTCTTGGAATTCCTTTGCCAAACAACTGCACTGATTCAAGAAGTCAGATCACCACCATATACTCAATGGTAGTTACAAACAGTGGAATAAATGTAGGCTTTGGCGGCATGACTCCCATCCCAGGAGTTCCCGATACAGTAGGTCAAATGGATTCTCTGAATAAAAATAATTCTATGATTCTATAATTTTATGGCTAGCTGCACTGCAAAATTTTATCACTCTTTTATCTCTAAATGCTCTTTACAGAGCTACTGCTTGGACAGTATGCCTTACAAATTGAGATATCTAGCATTCAGCCCAGGCTATCTTATGAAAATGGAAAAAGCACCAAGGAATGCAAAGGAACTATTGTAATAAAAGCAGAAAGTGCTGCAGAATCTCTGAGGTCTGGTTGCATTTGTGAAGAGAGAACAGTGTAAACATTTTGATTTCAATATGCATTTTGGGATTAGTGACCATAACTCCATAAGACTTCAAGTAGTCATGGACAAGGACAAGAGTGGCCCTCGGTTGAGGGTGTTTAATTGGGCAAGGGCCAATTACATCCAAATTAGACATGAACTGGGGAATGCAGATTGGAAGCAGTTATTTGAGGACAAATCTATGTCTAGCATGTGGGAGGCTTTTAAAGATTAAAATGCAGAACATGCATGTCCCTGCAAAACTGAAGGATAGGAAAGGCAGGATTCAGGAACCATGGATGACAAAGGAAATTGTAAGCATAGTCAAAAGGAAAAAGAAGCACACGATAGATCTAGGCAGCTACAAACTGTCAAAGCCCTCAAGGAATATAGAGAAATTAGGAAAAAACTTAAATGCAGAATTAGGAAGGCTAAAAAAGGCCATGAAATTTCTTTAGCAAACAGGGTCAAGGAGAATTCCAAAGCTTTTCATGCATATATTAGAAGTAAGAGGGTAGAAAGGGAAAGAATAGGCCCCCTTAAGGACAAAGGAGGGAAGTTTTGCATGGAGCCACAGCAAGTGGGAGAGATCCTTAATAAGTACTTTGTATCAGTATTCACTGAGGAAAAGGACATGACTGATGTTGAGGTCAGGGATGAGTGTATGAATACTCAAGAGAATGTTAATATATTAAATGACTAAGTTTTGGGTATCTGAAATTGCATTAAGCTAGACAAGTCTCCAGGGCCAGATGGGATCTATCCCAGATTTCTGCAAGAGGCAAGGGAAGAAATAGCTGGGCATTAGCAGATATCTTCAAATCCTCCTTGACCACAGGTGAGGTTTCAGAGGACTGGAGATTAGCCAAAGATGTTCCTTTGTTTATGAAAGGAATCAGAGATAATCCTCCTGGATTAATTATAGGCCGCTGAGTCTGACATCTGTGGTGAGGAAGCTCTTGGAGAAGATACTGAGGGACAGGATATATGCACATTTGGAAGAAAATGAACTAGTTAGTGACAGACAGCATTGTTTCGTATGAGGAAGGTCATGTTTCACCAACCTGATTGAATTTTTTGAAGAGGTGAAGGAGATAATTGACGAGGGAAGAACTGTGGATGTAGTTTATATGGATTTTAGTAAGACATTTGATAAAGTCCCACACGGCAGATTGGTACAAAAACTAAAATCACATGGGATTCGGGGTGGGCTGGCTAGATGGATACAAAACTGGCTTGGTCATAGAAGACAGAGGGTAGCAGTGGAAGGGTGTTTTTCAGAATAGAACTGGTAACTAGTGGTGTTACACAGCAATCAGTCTTAGGTCATCTGTTGTTTGTAGTATATATAAATGATCTGGAGGAAAATGTGGGTGGTCTGATTAGTAAGTTTGCAGATGACACGAAGATTGGTGGAGTTGCTGACAGTGCTGATGATTGTGAAGGGATACAACAGGATATAGATAGATTGGCCACTTGGGCACAGAAATGGCAGATGGAGTTTAATCCAGACAAATGTGAGGTGATGCATTTTAGAGGATCAAACTTAGGTGTGGATTATATTGCTAATGACACAATCCTTAGGAATATTAACATTCATGTGGATCTGGGTGTGCAGGTCCACAGTTCCCTAAAAGTGGCAACATAGGTGGCCAAAGTGATTAAGAAGGCATATGGCATGCTTCCCTTCATCGCCCAGCACATTGAGCACAACAGTTGGCAAAACGTGTTGCTGCTATATAAAATCCTTGTTGTGCTGCATTTGGAGTATTGTGTGCAGTTTTGGTTGCCACATTACCAGAAGGATGGGGAAGCTTTGGAGAGAGTGCAGAGAAGGATCATCAGAATGTTGCCTGGTCTCAAGGGCATTGGCTATGAGGAAAGGTTGAAAAGATTAGGATTGTTTTCACTGGAAAGATGGCGGCCGAGAGGAGATCTGATAGAAGTCTACAAAATTATTAGAGGCATAGATAGGGTGGATAGTCAGAGGCTTTTTCCCAGGGTTGAAGTTTCAATTACAAGGGGGCACAGGTTCAAGGTGAGAGGGGAAAGTTTAAGGAAGATGTGCAAGGAAAGTTTTTCACACAGAGAGTGGTTGTAGCCTGGAATGCACTGCCAGAGGAGATGGTGGAAGCAGGCACATTGGCAATATTTATGAGGCATCTGGATGGATACAAGAATAGGGAGGGAATAGAGGGGCACGGACTAAATAGGGGCAGAAGTTTGTTTTTTTAGTTTATTCAGGGCATGATGATCAGCACAGGCTTGGAGGGCCGAAGGGCCTGTCCCTGTGCTGTACTTCTCTTTTGTTCTTTTGACTCTTCTTTGAAACTGAAAGTACAGTTCAGTGTAGGAACTGAAACTTTGGAAGTGAAATAAACTATAGTTTATTTTGAAATTAATAGAAATTATTACCTTTCTTAACATCTTAGATCAATGGCTGACTCCCTTGTGATTTAATGATGTTCCACAATGAATCAGTCAGTCATGCTGATTAATGAAAGTCCAAACTTTATGCTTTGTCAATGCTGAGTGAACTGTGGTGGGGAAACCTATAATCAGTCCAACCAAGACACAGGAAAAATCAAGCTGGCTGGCAGTTTTGAGGCAGACTTCATAAATCTGTGATTGAGAGATAGTAAGAACTGCCGATGCTCGAGTCAGAGATAACACAGTGTGGAGCTGGAGGAACACAGCAGGCCAGACAGCATCAGAGGAGCAGGAAAGTTGACGTTTTGGGTCAGGACCTTTCTTCAGAAATGGGGAAAAGTCCTGACCCGAAACGTCAACTTTCCTGCTCCTCTGATAATGTCTGGCCTGCTGTGTTCCTCCAGCTCCACACTGATAAATCTGTGATTGTTGTCTTGCAACAGGGTTGCATTTAGCTGTGGTGTTCCCACATGCAAAACCCCTTATGTACACTTAATATCCGCAAGAATAACTACTTGCATCCAAGGATATTCATCGTGTCCACAGAATTAACCTCTTACGGAATCCAAACCTTCAAGGGATGAAGGGGTGGTGGAGAAATGAAAAAGAATAAACAGAATAAAGGGACAGTGTTGCTTCATGAGAATGAGGGCCTAGAGCACATGCCCGCTGAGTACTGTAAAAGCTAACAAAATGTTAGTTGGTTAAGAGTGAAACAAAATCAAAATATTCTGGATGCTGGAAAGTGGATCTAAAAACACAAGTAGTGGAAACACTCAGCATATTAAGCTGTAATCAGTGTATGGAGCATTACTGAATGGTCATGAACCTGAAACAAGTTAACTCTGTTTCTCTCTTCATAGACATGGCCACCTGCAGCCAAATATTTCCAACATATTCTGTTTTTACGCCAGTCAATAACTGCCCTTTGACATTTCTTCCAGAGAAGAGATTTCATTTAAGGGTAAGTATTTTTCTTTTTATTATTGCAGTCAAGAAATCAATTTGCAGCTCTGGCCTGAAGCCAAATACCAGTTCTGAGGAAGAGTCACTGAACTAGAAATGTTAACTCTGCTTTCTCCGCACAAATGCTGCCAGACCTGCTGAGTTTCACCAGCAATTTCTGTTCTTGCTTCAGATTTCCAGCATCCACAATTTTTTGGTTTATAACAGTATAGCATCCATTTTAGGAAACAGCTTTACAGATACAGTTATCCAAAACCTCACTGGATTGATTGCACAAGAATTTATATTCATATAAGATCGGCAATTTTCTTGCCATTTGTTCCTTTCTCTGTTGCACAGTTTATTTTCTGTCAACAACTTTGTGGAGAACACCCGCTCCCAAACTCATCAAATTTGAAATAGACAAAATGTTAGTTTCCAAGAGCAAGTAAGGAATCCTCCTATTCTTCACCTACACAAATGTGTTAATTCTAGTCACTATGGTTATTGGGACGCACTTTTATAAGACCGTAAGATATTGGAGCAGAATTAAGTCATTTAGCCAATCAAGTCTGATCCACTATTCAATCACAGCTGATATGTTTCTCTCCTGCCTCCTCCCCATTATCCTTGAAGCCCGTACCAATCAAGAACCTACCTACATATACCTGTCTTCAGTACACTCAATGACTTGGTCTCCACAGCCCACTATGGCAATGGGTTCCACATATTAACCACCATCTGGCTGAAGAAATTCCTCCTCGTCTCAATTGTAAAAGGTTGTCCCTTCACTCCGAGACTGTGCCCTTGAGTCCTAGTCTCTCCTTCTTGTGTCTTCATGACCATATCTAGACATCTCAGTATTCTGTAAGTTTCAACCTGATCTCACCCTCATTCTTCTAAACTCTATGTGAGTACAGACCCAGAGTGCTCAACTGCTCCTCATATGACAAGTCCTTCATCCATGGTATCATTCTTGTAAGCCTTCTCTGGATTCCATCCAACACCAGCACATCCTTCCTTAGATACGGGGCCCAAAATTGCTCACATTATTCCAAGTGTGGTCTGACCAGTGCCTTATACAGCCTCATCCCTGCTTGTATATTCTAGCCCTCTCAAAATAAATGCAAACATTGTATTTGCTTTCCTAATTTAACCTGCATGTTAACCTTAAGAAAATCCTGACCTAGAACTCTTAAGTCCATTTCTGCTTAAGATTTCCAAAGCCTTTTCCCATTTATAAAATAGTCTAAGCCTCTATTCTTCCTATCGAGGTGCATAACCTCACACTTTCCCACATTGTATTCCATCTGCCACTTCTTTGCCCACTGTCCTAGCCTATCCAAGTCCTTCTGCAGCCTCCCCGCATTCTCAACACTACCTGTATCTCCAAATATCTTTGTGTCATCTGCAAACTTAGCAACAATGCCATCAGTTTTTTCATCCAGATCATTAATGTATAACATGAATAGTTGTGATCCCAACACTTACCCCTGTGGAACTGCACTAGTCATTGGCTACCAACCTGAAACGACCCCTTTATCCATACTCCCTGCCTTCGGCTAGTCAGTCAATCCTTTATCCATGCGAGTACCTTGTCCTAACACAATGGGGTCTTAGCTCATTTAGCAGCCCTCCATGCAGCACCTTGTCAAAGGCCTTCTGGAAATCCAAGTAGATCACTTATTGGGGAGGCAATGACCTAGTGGTATTATCGCTGGACTGTTAATCCAGAGACCCAGATCACGTTCTGGGCACCTGGGTTCAAATCCCACCACGGCAGATGGTGGAATTTGAATTCAATAAATATCTGGAATTAAGAATCTAATGATGACCATGAATCCATTGTCAATTGTTGGAAAAACCCGTCTGGTTCACTAATGTCCTTTATGGAAGAAAACTGCCGTCATTACCTGGTCTGGCCTACATGTGACTCCAGACCCACAGCAATGTGGTTGACTCTTAACTGCCCTCTGGGCAATTAGGGATGGGCAATAAATGCTGTCTAGCCAGCAATGCCCTCGTCCTGTGAATGAATAAAGAACATCCACTGGCTCTCCTTTGTCTAACTCGCTTATTACCTCCTCAAAGAATTCTAACAGATTTGTCAGGCGTGATCTCCCCTTGATGAAGCCATGCTGACGCAGCCCTATTTAACCATGCACTTCCAAGTAATCAACAATCTCATCCTTAATGATGGACTCTTAAAATCTTACCAAATTATGTTTAAGGAGATAGCATAGAACAATGAGAATTTCAATGATACATGAATGCTTGCAGACCATTCTATTAAAAAAAACACATGCAACCTGATGTAAATTGTCATCATTTATTGCTTGTTTAGAACTTAGTAAAGACTTGCGAAGCTGATAGACAAAGATTTTCTGATAAAATTCAATATGCATGTTTTTTCTTGTGGAATTTGATCTATTTTGCACATCCATTAAATCAGAGAGGCTACCAATTGACCTGCATAGGTGTTTGTCAGAACTGGACAAATTTCTGGTAGAACCTTTGAATTAGACCTCCATCCTCCAGTCTCAACACTGAGGTCATTTGTCACCCCCCTATTTTCCTGGTCAGTAGGTTTTTAGGTTGCATTTTACATGGGGTGGTAGTAGTACTGTCTTCCCATTTAAAAGTCGAAGACCGGGACCAGACGACCTCTGCTTGACAGAATTGGCCAGCAGTCATTTTACGACCGGTTCTGGGCATGATTCCTGCCCCTTCCAGCAAGAAAATTCCATCTCCAAAAGCTGCTGACCAGTTAAATGGTAGCCACTTCTGGGGTTACAGCCAATCTGTGGGAATCCGAATGCAGGTAAGTCAAAGGTCTCGTTGGGGCCAGGCTGCCAGGCCCTTGGCTTGGGAGGTTAGGGTCAGCAGTGCAGGAAAGGGGGGAAATGACAAGGGGATATATCTGGCAGGAAGCGTCCACTGGAAACAATGTAGGCATCTCCTCTTAGAATCACAGAATTATTACAATGCAGAAGGCGGTCATTTGTTTCAGTGTCTGCACTGGAACAAGACCATGACATTGAAGCTGACTTCCCTATCCTGGGCAAAAGCCCAATAGTGGTGGGAGGAGGGCCTTAAGTACCACTTACCACAATGAGTAGGATCACTGATATGGTGTAGTATAATGAATCCCTAAACACCGACCACTGCGTCAGGTATACGATCTGTAAAAAATAAAATGAAGCTATGAGAAAAAAAAAGCCAGGATTTCTCAATAGAAACTTTCACATTTTGTTCCTCTGGTTATCAAATGTGTATTCAATGCCTTCAGCACTTTCAATCCTAATACCATGTGAGAGATTAGTATTCAATGTTCTAAATGGTCCACAGCTATGCAGGAAAACAAACAACAGAAGATGCTTCATCAGTAAACCAGCTACAGATTACACTCAATCTTCTTACCTGTATGTCCCTGTATTTCTCTTTTATTATTATGTTATTTTATTGTTTTCTCTCAATGTCAATCATTTCACAATCAGCTGGCAGAGTCACACCAATCCCACTGCTCAGTCTGCCACCAGAGGTACCCGCTAATCAGAAGGGTTGTGATGTATTAGTTTGCCAGGAAGGACATTTCTGGAGTGCATACTTCTCTATTGTTCATGTTTCACATATAGAAAGAATAAAGATCATTGTGACAAGAGCGATTAGCAAACAAATATAATAGTGATCTCATTATTTTAATTATGTGTCTGATATCATTGAGGATTGGTGACTTTGTCTTTGGCCGGCTGTGATGCTGGTGGCAGTGAAGTGGTGGGCGCCCTGGCAGCAATGACCACAGCAATAGCCTCTGACATTGGTGTGTCTGACGCAGGTAGTAGTGAAAGTGAATCGGCACAGCAGCAAAAGGTGGCTCCTCAGGATTGATGGTGATCTGGGCAGGATGCTCTTTGGAGAGTCAGTGTGGAATCAATGGGCCGAATGGCATACTTCCACACTGCAGGGATTCTATAATCCTATCTTTCTCTTTCAGAGTTTGAAAGGTTTGAGTGATTTGATTTTTGAATTAGAACTGGCCTCTTGGATATAAATAATAGGATTTCTTTATCGCTGGATGAACATGTCTGGCAAGTTTGTTTTGATTTGATTTATTATTGACATATGTACTGACATACAATGAAAACTATTGTTTTGCGTACTAACCAGACAAATTATACCTTATGTAAGTGCTTCAGGGGAATATAACAAGATGTAGAATACAGTGTTACAGCGATAGAAAAGGTACAACACTATATTCTGCATATTACCCTGATGTACTAATGTAAGGTATGACTTATCTGTTTAGCATGCAAAACAATACTTTTCACTGTTTCCAGTACATGTCACAATAATAAATCAAATCAAATCAAACTTTCCTGACATGCAACCAGAGATTAAAAAAAGAACAATAGAAGCAGCCTAAATGGGTGGGGTCAAGCTTCCGGAGAACCAGAACTTTTTAGTTTTGGCTTCCTGCAGTTGCTGGGCTCTTGAAGTTGGATGTGGAAGCTCTTATTCTTCTCTCTGTTACAGCTAAAAGCTGGGGTTCTCTTCTTGTTGATAGAATTGCATGTGAGACAATCTATTTTACTGAATATGCCTTTGCCAAGGGTGTGTTTATGGGATGTTACTATATTGCTACAGTTAATTAGTAGTAGTTAACAAGATTTACCGGAATGTTGCTGGGAATGGAGGGTTTGAATTATAAAAATAGACTGGAAAGGGTGGAACTTTTTTCACTGGAGTGTTGGAGATTGAGGGGTAACCTTATTCAAGTTTATAAATATCATAAGGGGCATAGATAAGGTAAATCACAATGGTTTTTTTCCTAGGGTGGGGGAGTTCAAAACTAGGGGGCATATTTTTAAGGTGAGAGGAGAAAGATTTGAAAAGGATATGCAGGGCAACTTTTTTTTTACATCGAGAATGGTTCACATGTAGAATGACTGCCAGGCAAAGTGATGAATGCGGGTACAGTTACAACATTTAGAGACATTTGGATAAGTTCATGAATAGGAAAACTTTGGAGGGATTTGGGCTAAACGCAGGCAGGTGGGACTAGTTTAGTTTGCGAACATGGTCGGTGTGGACTTGTTGGACCAAAGGATCTGTTTCCATGCTGTATGACTCTATGACTCTAAATTCCAAGGTTAAGTGGGAAAAAGGAATTCTGTAATATTAAGGGTAATGCTGTGCACATTATGCTTGAAGTAGCAAAAGTGAAAGAGATTAACAAAGACAAAACTGGGTAATATTTACCCATTAGGAGAATTTATTTTTAAAGCGTGCTGTCAAATTATCTGGAGGAATTATTCAATCAGGTACTTTATCCCTTGTGGGTTTTGCCCATTTAATCAGATGGATTAATGCACCAATTTAGTATGGCTAATATAGGTTATGCTTCATTTTTTTTCTGCATTACTGTAATTGTGAACAAATAGATTAACCTGTAAAGCCTTCTATTAGCTTTGTACATTCTGAAGTGTTGGTTGAACATGTCTGCAGTATCAATAAGATCAGCTACTTCGAAACACACTTCAGTTTTTCTACTGTTGAAACCCTTATCCATACCTTAGTTACCTGCAGTTTTGACTATTCAACTGGAATGTGTCCCACATTCTACTCCCTGGAAATTTAAAGTGGTCCAAAACTCTGCTGCCACTGGCCTAACTGGTACTGATTTCCTTTCACCCATGTGTTCGCTGACTTACATTTATTCCCATTTAAGTTGTGCCTAAATTTTAAAAACAAAATCATCTTTGTTTTAAAAACCCATTATATAACTGCTTTAAAAACCCATTATATAACCTCACCTCTCCCTATCTCCATAATCTCTCCAGCCTCACAACCCACTCGGATATCGCTGTTCGTCTAATTCCAGGCTCCTGAGCACTCCTGATTTTAACTTGTTTCATCCTTGGTGGCCATGCCATCAGCTGCCAGATTCTGTAAGCATTGGAGTTCCCCTTCAAAACCTCTCCCCCTCACTTTCCTTCAAAAAAACTACCTCTGTAAGCAAGCTTTTGGTCATCCGCCCCCAGTACCTCCTTAATATTTTGGTGTCAAATAATGTATAGTGTTGCCTCTGGTATATTTCATTACTTTAATGGTACCATTTAAACACAGATTTGCTAGTAGCATAGCACGCAAGTATCAATTAATACACTTTATAATGCACAGTTCTACAAGGATTGGTTAAGGAAGAAATAATCCATGGCAAAGACTGCTAAATGAAAGAACAGTAACAATACTTAAGGAGTATCGGCAACTCTTTCCTCACCCGAACAAAACAAAGAACTGCGGATGCTGGAGAACTGAAACAAAAACAGAAAGTTGGAGAAACTCAGCAGGTCTGGCAGCAGGAGTGGAGAGAGAAACAGAGTCAATGTTTCAAGTCCAGCGACCCTTTGTCAGAGCTGAAGGAAGTTGGGAAAGGATAATATTTATGCTGATGTCAGCAGTGGTAGAGGGGAGAGGGAGTGAATAGAGGACTCGGAAACAGTGGCCAGAGAGAGTGGGAGAGAAAGAGACAAAGAGATTGTTGCTGATCAGCCAAGAGGGTGATAATGGTGAACAGGTGCTAATGGTGCTAACAAGAAGTATAAATGGTTCAATCTGGTTGGCTGTGCTGGGAATAACACACACAAAAGAGAAATTAAAGGTGTGGGGATAGGTAACAAACATGGAGGAGGATATTCATGTTCTGAAGTTGTTAAACTCAATGTTGAATTCTGAAGGCCATAAGGCATCTCAGTGAAAGGTGAGATGGTTTTCTCCCAGCTTGTGTTGAGTCTCGTTGGAGCACTGCAGCAGGTCTGAGACAGAGATATTGGCCAGAGAACACGGTGGCATGTTGAAGTGACAGGCAGCTGGAAGCTTAGGGTCATTTTTGCAGACAGCATGTACGTGTTCCATGAATTCATCACCCAGTTTGTATTTTGACTCCAACAGTACAGAGGAGACAACACTATAAGCAGTGAATACAGAAGACTAAGTTGAATTAACTGCAGGTCATTCGCTTCTTCACCTGGAAGGTGTGGCTGGGACCTTGGATAGTGAGAAAGGTGGAAATGAACAGGCAAGTGTTGCACCTTCGTCCTCACCATGGTGGGTGGGCATTGGATTTTCTGGCAGACAACAGGGTTGTAACACATCCACCTACCTTTCGCTACTTACATTAGGTCCCTTGCATCAATCCCACTAGCGCTGGGGGATTTGACATTGGAGTGCACCAGTGCACATGAACTCAGTGGGATTGTGGTGCATAGATTTTGAGAAACATCCGTAATGAACAATAACTCAAGATAACAAGGTTAAGAAGAAAAACAAAAATTGCTGCTTGCTTCAAATCAACAACATCTGCATTTCTTTATTTTAATTTAAGGTTTTCTTCATGTCCTGTGCTATTTTGAAGAGAAGTATTTTTGTTAGGACTGACCTGCCCTCCAAATATCCCACAGACGCCAATGATACAAAGTATGTTAAATACTGCTGAACCAACAATGGTTCCAATGCCGACATCTCCATGGGTGATAAAGACACCTGCAATGAACATAAAAGGTTGTGTTATATTGGATTTGCTTCACTGCTTTTCATTATGACAAAAGTGCAAACTATCACATCTCCTCTGGGGATCTGAGTGCTTGGCTGGGATTTTTGTAAAGTTAACAGTAGTCTTTCCTACTGGTCAAAGAGACAGGGACCCCAATGTTAGTTCCATGGAGGAGTCTTTACAGAATCAAATTTTTAAAATGTGGCAGGCATTTAGGTTACAGTGAATGATGTGATCTTTTCTAAGAGTTATTTGAGAATGATTCAGAAATTGTTCACTGCTGTATCTTACTATTAAAGAAAGTTTCACGTTTTATAATAGCATTCAATTGAGACACCACCAGCTATTAGGGCTCTCTGCTTAGCTTTCAAAATGATTTCCTTACCTAATTATTCAAGTGCACATAACCAAATAATTTTTTTAGCAATTTCATAATATGCAGATTACTAATAGCACATAGACAAAATTTTACTTCACTCAAAATGCATTCACTTGCACGGAATTAATATCAGGCCTGCATGTCTAAGAATCCTGGGAGGGAAGAAGAGAATTATATTCACCCAGTGGCTCCGCCACCTCTGGTATAATTGCAGTAGTGGCTGGTCTCTTACTGGATTTAACCTGTGCTTTCTACCTTCAAATCTAGCAAAGAGACTGCACTAAATTCAGTCGTCAAAGTTCTACCAATGAGCCAAACCTTCTGAAAAGGTCAGGACATAAAAACTGGGAAATAATGAGAGGAGTTGTTAAGCATTAAGAAATATTGAAAATGTTAACCATGCCCTTCTGTCATGTCAAAATATACAACTGGTGTTCGAACATGTTGGGGAAATTTCCAGAAGTTACTCTTGTTCCATCACCATTACTCAACTGGAATTATACATCTAAATTTCCACCATGCCGCTAATGAAGTTGCAATGGGAGTGGCAGTGGGGAAATTCCACGCCCATGACATTTTCATAAAGTTTATTCGTGCATTACTTTACAGATTAAAGCAATTTACTGGACTTTATCTTAAAACTATTATGCGCTTTCAATGAAGTGAAGAGCATCAATGAACTGTGAATCATGTGTGACATTACCAATAACAGAAGCAAACAGTTCAGGTGCTGAGCTTCCAGCTGCCATGAATGTGGCACCAGCTACATCTTCACTCAAATGTAATCTCTGTGCAAAAAAGATAAGCCATTATAGGACATTGGATATACTTCCAGTCAAAGATTTCCACTCCTCTTATATGTAGAACGGTTTGAATAAAGTTTTTCAGTATGTCCCCCGTCACCTATTGACTTCAGTAGTAAACACTTAGGTCATCTTCTGATGAATAATGTTTATTTCCTGCTTCACTCTAGATTGTCAATCACCTGGAGTATGGGTGATTAATTCAATTTCTCTGCGTTATTGCTTGTGTCATTCACAGTGGAGTTATGCACCTTCTTTGTATATTTTTACTAGAAAGTGTGATTTTTAATGAACATAGTAAGAGGTATTTTCTAAAGATAAAGATAATTAGCAAAATTGAGGCTGAGTAGTCCTTGAAATTGGACTTTACAGGTAAAAGCTGATGTGTCATGTAGATTTTACGCATCTTCTTTGCAGCACTATGTTAGGACTATTGAGACACCATGGTGCAGTTGATGATTTTGCTTGGAACTGGCTTGGTATTCTATAACTTCATACCATGCTTAAGAAATTGAAAGCATGCAGCAAAACCATGAATTCAAGCATCATTTGACGCACCTCATCAAATCTATGAAAACAGCTACTATTTACTCTTACCCTAGTTAGGTAAAATATGCAAACATACTCTCACTGTATTCCCTTTAATATAATCAGATGCTTAATGTTTTATATAGATTTCAGGTACCATTTCTATTTCTAGTGCTATCAATAAGGTAAGTAAATGCATTTTAACTTACCTCACATATTTTTTCTAAGGCTGGAACAAAGAAATCATCACAAACTATTGCCAGTGCGTAAAACATATAGACAGCCTGTGAACAGAGAAGAAGAAGTCTCATCCATTTTTCTCCAAATGTTCTTTCCTTGCTGCTGAGATTCTAAGATTTACCACTCACTTCTCCCCTCTCCACCCCCAAAAATATTCCTTTGGCCATAGTTGGACAAAACTGATGAAGAGTCCAGACCCGAAACGTTGATTTTCCTGCTCCTCTGATGCTGCCTGACCTGCTGTGCTCCTCCAGCTCCACATTTTATCAACTCTGACTTCCAGCATCTGCAGTCCTTACTATCTCCCAGTTGGATAAAACTGTCTAGCCTGTGAATTGCACTGTGCAAAACATCCATGTTATCTAAATAAATGGGCAACAGGAATGGGTTTCTGGTGCATAATACCGATTTGATATCTTGCCCTCCTAAGACGAAGAACTATGTTGTACTGAAAAGTGACAGCTGGTTAACAGTTTTAAGAGTTGCCCATCCACGTGCCAGTTCATAGAATCCCTACAGTGTGAAAACAGGCCCTTCGGCCCAACAAGTCCACACCGACCCTGACAGCATCACACGCAGACCCATCCCCCTATAACCCACCTAATCTATTCATCCCTGAGCACTATGGACAATTTAGCATGGCCAATCCACCTAGGCTGCACATCTTTGGACTGTGGGAAGAAACTGGAACATCCAGAGGAAACCCATGCATACATGGGAAGAACGTGCAAACTCAACACAGACAGTTGCCTGAGGGTGGATTCGAACCTGGGTCCCTGGTACTGTGAGGCAGCAGTGCTAACCACCGAGTCACCATGCTGCCTAGTGGCCCAAACCCATTCCAAACCAACTGGCCAAAACAAAAATATGGCAGAGTGGGACCTTTTTGGAGAGAAAGGACATTTTACATCCAGTCATAGAACATAGAACATAGAACATTACAGCGCAGTACAGGCCCTTCGGCCCTTGATGTTGCACTGACCTGTGAAACCAATCTGAAGCCCATCTAACCTAAACTATTCCATTATCATCCATATGTTTATCCAATGACCATTTAAATGCCCTTAAAGTTGGCGAGTCTACTACTTTTGCAGGCAGGGCATTCCACGCCCTTACTACTTACTAATTAATCAAAAGGATTAATGGGTCCATTTATAATTCCATAGTATGCGGTGGGTTCTACCCTGATTGGTATGTTACTGGTAGAATTTATTGCCTGTTACAATTCAGAAAAATGTTATGTGAATGGTCCTGTCAAGGTTGGCGCAGGTGAACCCCTAGAATCTATTCTCTTTGGAAGTTTAAATGTGCTAATTTTAAAAGTCTCAATACCACCCTTCTAATTATTGTAATAATTTTAATTGTCTTCCTCTGAAATTATGCGTATCTAAGGGGAAAAAATGACTCCTTTTCAGGCATGAAGGAAGGAATATGTGTTAATTCACTATGAGCAGAAATTGAACTGAATGGGCCTGATTGTCTGGAAATGTTCACTATTTTCCAGCTGCAAAAATCAACATGACTGAAAACAGTGTGAGACAGGGAGAATCCACATGGAATTCTATGGCCCAATTGTATTTTTTTGTACATTACACCATTTCAGTAAATAGTGAACAAATAAATATTTATTCCAAATAATTACAGCTAAGGAACATTATAAATCTTCATGTGACATTGCTAGATATAATGCACACAAATTATAGAGGAAGCTATAAACAGTTTTGCATTTACCTTTCAGAACATTTGCAAAATGAAGATTCAAACCAACCAACTTCAGAACTCTCAATAGAATTGATTGCTGTCTCAGCTCAAGGTTCTAAGAGCAGCCCAATTTTGTATTGAAGCAACTGTCAGCATTTTATTCTTGATTAGTGAGGAAAATGATCTGTGCTACTGTCTTTGAGAATTGACAACCTTCCCTTATTAAGGATTACTTTCATTCTGCTGTGATACACAAAACTGAATTTATTCACGTGGTTGTGCACCTCATAAATTAATTTGGACCTTACATTACTTTATAGTCCAGGCATTTTGACAATACTGCTTTGCAGAATTTATACTGTTCAGCTAAAAAGTTGCACATTTTAACTTAATACATTTCTTGATTGGAATACTGCAACATGGTTTGCTCTGTAATCTGCTGTTAATCTCTTTCTGTGTTTCCTGGTTGGAGCAATGTGCATTATGTTTATTCATATGGGTTAAGCGATGTGATCGAAATTTGACAATTCTGAACAAAACTCCTTTTTAATGACTTAATTTATCACTGCTCATAAAATTAAAATGAATGAAAAGGTTAGTCGACCTGTGAAATTCTCTACCATTGAAGGTTGTGGAGCCCAGCTCACTAAGTACATTTAATAAAGAGATAGATTTTTTTTTAGATTTCAAAGGCATGAAGATATATGGGGAGAAAATGGGAAAACGGCGCTCCAATAGAGACTCAGCCATGATCATATTTGAAATAACTCTTCAGAGACTGGCTTCCCATCACCAATCATCCTTTATTTACAAATGGATTGCCTTTGCCAATAGCACTGCCTCTTACTGAATCAGCATTCGGGAGGCCCAATATCACTGACATTCACCCCTTTATGTTAGCCAGGGCTCCCTGATTGGACCAGATTAACAGCCCCAATCGGGGGCTCATATTTTATGAGGCCCAGCTGGCTGACCTCGTTACAATCATTACAATATTGAAAGGTGGAGCAGACTACAGGGCTGAATGGCCTACTCTTGCTCATAGTTTCTATATTGTTTCTATTTGGAAAACAGCAATATTTCAGCTCAGTAGCAATTGAGCAGGGATTCTATGTGGTTGTGACTTGAAGTGTCTAGATGCTGCCATGTTTGGAAATAACATTGTGACATAAAACTCAACAGAACACTAAAATGGGTGTGGGAATCTCACTGGCATGATTAACCCATGCTCATTGCCCCCAGTGCAAAAAGCACCCATGACTGAGAGAAAACACCTTCTGTATGACTTAAAGCCAACTGCCCAACTGGCTGTAGTGGGTGCTGACAGTGGTTGAGAAGAGTGTCAGCCCTTTAAGGTTCGAGCTGCAGGAATGGGGTATAAGTGTGTCAGGAACAAAAACAGAAGTTGCTGGAAAAGCTCAGCAGGTCTGTGAAGAGAAAATCAGAGTTAACGTTTCGGGTCCGGTCCATGTTAACTCTGATTTTCTCTTCACAGATCCTGCCAGACCTGCTGAGCTTTTCCAGCAACTTCTGTTTTTGCTCCTGATTTACAGCATCCGCAGTTCTTTTGGTTTTTATAAACGTGTCAGCCCTTTTAAAGGTTCAAGCCACCAAGACAGCGTATAAATGTGTCAGGTCTCTTTAACTGTCAATTGTTGTGCAAGTTGTCTATTGCATTTTTGCCTGAGGCCAAACTAGTGTGAAAGCACCCAATCTTGCCTGATCTCAGCAGCTAAGTCAGCCTCAGACCTGGTTAGTACTTGAATTAGAGAGGACCTGAGAATAGGCTTTTGGAGAATATTTGTAGTGCAGTGGTAATGTGTCTACTTCTGAGCCAGGAGGCCCAGATTCAAGCTGCACCTGCTCCAAAGGTGTATTGTAACGTCTCTGAACAGGTTGACTAAAAATATATCCAAGCAGGAAGAACACTGAATAATGGCACAAAAGTGTAATCAGTGTGCTCCAAGAACAAGAACAGGAGCTCAGAGGGATCCACTTTCCAGAGTGACACGGCAAAGGCGGTTGGAGTGGATAGTCATTGTGGTCAGTACCTGCACTGAAGTCCAAAGAAACTGGATGTTGCAAGAAACTCAATGATCTTACCCAAGTGGTCAAAATCAGTGAAAGTAAATTTAAATGTTATATCCTTAGAAATGACCCACTAGCCCCACATGCTGCTCAATTTACCTGCCTCACCATTCCCTTCACAACCTTCTCTTTTCGACCATGAGCCATCCCTCACAATCACAGCTTCATCTGACTCACTCACACACATTAACACATTGTTCAACCACGACAGCCACATTATCCAGAATGATTGTACCATGCTTATTTGTCAGATCTTGTGGTGCAGTGGTGGTGTTCCTACCTGTGGAGTAGAAGGTTCAAGTCCTACCTACCCTGGACATCTGCATGAAAACATATCTTTGCAGACTGACTAAAATAACTGCACCACACTTCCATCAGAGCAAGCTGCGGGCTAAAAGTTTTCCAAACAGAACAGACGTTATGGTTTAGCCCAAATTTCTCAAAAGAATCTTTTAGATCACTAACGTCGCTTTTTTCTGGCTCCTATATGAGTCAGTTTTGGGAACTATCAAAGTAAGATTACTTTTTACTTACCCATCAAGGGCTGGTTTTCACCTCTGGGCTCATGCTTACACTTGGGTTATTATTATGAAAATCTACTCCTGGCATTGATGTCTGAATTGCCTTTTAAACATCACTTCCTGGGATTTGGGCATCGCTGCTTACCCCAGGATTTAATGCCCATCCCTAACTGCCCCAGAGAAGGTGGTAATAAGCTGCTTTCTTAAAGTGTTATAGTTTATCTGATAGAGGTGTGTCCAAAGTGCTATTTGGAGGCAAGTCTGAGGCTTTTGATCCAGAGACAGCGAAGGCACGGCAATATAGTTCCAAATCAGGATAGTGTGGAAGCAAATGGTACTGCTTCCATGTACCTTTGTTGCCCTTCCTAGTTGTACAGGTTACATATTTGGAAAGCTCTGTCTAAGCAGCCTTAGTGAATCTTGCACAAGGTACAACTGAGTGTTGATGGTGGAAGGAAAGAATGTTTTGATGAGGTGGATGGGATGCTGATCAACTGGGCTGTTTTGATTTGATTTATTATTGTCACGTGTACTGAAATGCAATGAAAAGTATCGTTTTTGCATGTTGACCAGACAAATCATGCCTTATGTAAGTACATCAGGATAACAGAGCAGAATGTAGAATATAGTGTTCTAGCTACAGATAAGGAGCAGAGAAAGATCAACTCTATGAGAGGACCATTCTTAAGTCTGATAGGAGCAGGAAAGAAGCTGCTCTTAAATCTGTTCCTATGTGTTTTCAAACTTTTGTGTCTTCTGCCCAATGGAAGGGAATGGAAAAACATAGAACCAGGGTGGGATGGGTCTTTGATTATTTTGGCTGCTTTCCCGAGGCAGTGGGAAGCGTAGGCGGAGTTAGTGGATGGAAGGGTGGTTTTCGTGACGGACCGGGCTGCGTTCACAACTCTCTGTAATTTCGTGCGGTCTTGAGTAGTTGCCATACCAAGCTGTGATGCATCCAGATAGGATGCTTTCTGTGGCGCATCTATAAAAATTGGTAAGAGTCATTATGGACATTCCAAATTTCCCTGGCTTTCTGAGGAAGTAGATGTGATGGTGTGCTTTCTTAACTGTAATGACTGTTGTTCGGAGCTGCACCGAGCCACAGAAATGGACAGTATATGATAATATACCTGTCCTGTGCCTTATAGACAGCAAACGGGCTTGGCAAGTC
The DNA here is from genome assembly GCF_021869965.1 of Rhincodon typus. NCBI lineage: Eukaryota > Metazoa > Chordata > Chondrichthyes > Orectolobiformes > Rhincodontidae > Rhincodon > Rhincodon typus. Next base: position 24,602,518 of record NC_063339.1, read on the forward strand.
AGTTAATTAATTATTTGCTACAGAATTTCAAGCCTGTTCCAGCCAGCACAATTTTTATATGGTCGGTCTAGTTCACTTTTCAGTTAACATTGATAGTGGGGGATCTCAGCCACGTCATTGTCATTCAACATTCAAGGGAAATTATTTGATTCTCTCTCGTTGGAGGTGGTCATTATTTGGAATTTGTATGGTGTAACTTGCCACCTAACAACCAAAGCTTAAACTTTGTCCAGGTCCAGCTGAAGCATAAGAAGATGGTTGATCCTAGATCACTATACTGAGGGACTCCTGCAGTGATGTCCTGGGACTGAGGTGACTGATCTCCAGCAAACACAACCATCTTCTTTTGTGTTGGGTATGACTCCATCCAGCAGAGAGCTTTCTCCTGATTCCCATTCAATGTTGCCAGGGGTCCGTGATCTTGTACTCAGTTAAATGTTGCCTTGATATCATGAGCAGTCCCTCTCACCTTACCCCTGGTGCATGGAGTTTTCATTCGATGATATTTTATGTGCTTTGTGCTTGCTGCTACTGAATACATACTAGATATTCAAACCATACAAGATCATTTCTAGCTAAATAAGGAAGACTATTTCTTGTGTCTCAGCCTCAGCATATTCCCAAGCACCACATGCAGCCAATAAAATATGTTTTTTGAAATGTATTGATTGTTTGTAATGTAGGAAACGCAGCTGCCAATTTGCAAAGCAAGATCCCACAAATGTGTTAGTAACCAGATAATCTGACTTAGTGATGCTGGCTGAGAATTAAAAATTCATCAATTTACTGGAAGAGTTTTCCTTCTCTACTTTGAAGATCTTGTCATACACTTCCAGCAGTGCAACACACTCCCAGGTACTGCATTGCAGTTACATCCTAGATTTCCTGAAACCACTAGGGTGGTGCTTGAACCTACAACCTTCTATCTTAGAGACAGGTGTGTTATTCACTGTGCTGAAGAAGAAACCTTTAAACCCATCTGCGTCAATCATAACCAAGTCCCAGAGATGGAATAGTCTCCATCACCTCATCTCAGAAGACCAATTTATATTTTTCTCAAAAAATTATCATTACTGCTGGGTAATCCTAAACGAAACCAATTTGGTGGCTGGCTGATTTGAGAAACTACAAATGGACTATTTTCATCAGTAGGTTTATTACAGCGTTTTTTGACAAGCCCCATCAATTCACTCTTCTGGTAAAGCATGTAACAGAAATCACAGCTATAACAGAATGAGGTTTTGTCCTGTGTTTAGGGGATAAGTTGATGGAAAGCAGAATGATAAGAATGATCGAATGTAACTGGCATCTTGACACAGCTCTCAAAGACATCATCAAACTAAGGGCTTGTGAAACGGTATAAATTACTTTTACTGGTTCCAGTGGGAATCAAAACAAGGTGACTGAAGTGATACCTGCAGGCAGGGAAGTGAATCAGTACTGACAGAATGGGAATTCAAGGTCTGGGAGAACAGCATCAAAGCTGAGTTTATGAATTCAAGCCTTAACAACCAAGCTTCAGGGCATTCACAATCTTGAAATAGATATCCCCAAAAATATCTTCGGTGTACCCATATTCAGTAAGACCTGTACAACTCTCAGCATTCACATTCACAGCACACAAATGGCCATCTCCAACAAGAGTGAATCTAACCATCAGCCCTTCAGTGGCTTTGCAATCATTGAATCCCCCAGTATCACCATCCTGAGTTTACCATTGAACAGAAACTAAAGTTGGATAGCTATACAAATACTGCAGCTGTAAGAGCAGGTTAGAGGCTGGGAATTTGTGGTGAGGAACCTGCCTCTGATTTTCCCCATATTCTAAAATCAGGAATGCGTGGTTGTCTCTGTGAGCTTTTGTAAAGCCTTTAACAAGGTTCTGCATGGTAGACTGATTAGAGGTTTCTAAAATCATGAGGGGCATAGATAAGGTGAATAGCAAAGGTCTTTTCCCTAGGATATGGGAGTTCAAAACTAGAGGGCATAATTTTAAGGTGAGAGGAGAAAGAATTAAAATGGATTCAGGGATATCTGGTCAATTTGATGCAGAATTGGCTTTATGGTAGGAGACAGAGTGATGG
>NC_063339.1:24609601-24625289 GCF_021869965.1 Rhincodon typus
TTTGTTTTTGTTCCTCATTTACAGCATCTGCGGTTCTTTTGGTCTTTATTGAGGGTTTAGAGGGATATGGGCCAACTGCTGGCAGATGGCACTTGATTAATTTAAGATATCTAGTTGGCATGGACAAATTGGACTGAAGGGTCTGTTTCCATGCTTCATATCTTTATGACTCTAAGTGACCATGAAACTGTGCTAATGCAAAGTTGAAGACAATTTGTCGGTAGTTCCAAGAGACATTCATGTCAATTTGATAGAGGAGGCCTTACCTTGGCCAGCACCTAGCCTGTTAATATCTCTCCCCTTTCACCTGCAGACCCTCTTTTTTGCATACAAACTTGCATAACTCGCACTCATTACTCCATGAATGCAACGTGCACATAAGACAAGTTGTTTCATATCCTGTACGGTATTCTTAATGAAATGTCACTTGATATGCGGAATCATTGGCTCTCATGACTGGCAAGCTTGGAAGTGGGAAGGAGATTCAATTGGCTGGGATAGTGGGTCCTTCCTACTTTAATCTTCATTTAGATTGGGGTAGTCAGATTGGCAAAAGCAGCTATGAGGAAGATTTCAGAAAGTGTATTTAGGGTAGCTTCCTAGAACTGTATGTTATAGATCCAACCAGGGATCAAGTTATTTTGGATCTGATAATGTTCATTGAAACAGATTTCATAAATAATGACTGAGTAAAAGATCCCCTAGGAAACAGTGATCATAATTCGGTACAAATTAACATTCAGTCTAAGAGGGAGGAACTTGGGTTGGAAATAACTATGCTAAGCTTAAATAAGGGTAATTGCAAAAGAATGGGGACAGAGCTTGCTGGAGAGAAGTGGGAAAAGAGTTTAGCAGGAAAGACAGTTGATGAACGATGGCAGACATATAAGAAAATAATTCATGGCTCACAGCGAAGATATATTCCAGTGGAGAAAGATCATTCTAGGACGGAGTTAAGCCAACTATGGTTAACCAGGGAAGATAAGGATTGTGTCAAATTGAAAGAAAAAAAGAACATACAATGTGGAAAGATTTATGATAAGCTAGAGGACTGAGAATGTTTTAAAAACCAACAACAGATGAAAAACAAATAACAAACTGGGAGAAAATAAACTTTGACGGTAAACTTGCAAATAATATCAAGATGGACATCAAGAGAATCATTAAACATACAAAAAGGAAGAGAGATGTTAACGTGAATGTGGCCCCTTGAGGAAACAAGGCTCACAAAATAATAATGAGGAACCAGGAAATAGCAAAGGGGTTGAATAAATACTTTGCATCAGTTGAAGACACTCATTGTATTCTAAATTTACTAAATAATCAAGGGGCAAAATAAAGAGAGGAAATGAACACAATAACTGTTAACCAGTACTAGGGAAACTAACGGGGCTAAAGACAAATAAGGCCTCTGGAGCTGATGAGATGTATCCTAGGATGTTAAAGGAAGTAGCCATAGAATTAGGGATGCCCTGGTAGTAATCTTCCAGGAATATTTAGATTCTGGAAAAATCCTAAAGAACTGGAAAACTGGCATTGTAGCACCTTTATTTGGAAAGGGAAGGAGATGAAAAAAACAGGTGACTATAGGCCAGTTGCCAATTATCTGTTATTGGGAAAATATTAGCGTCTATTATAAAGGGTGTAATAGCAGAGCATTTATAAACACAAGACATGATCAAGCAGAGTCAGCATGGTTTCATGAAGTGAAATAATGCCTAACAAAGTTAAACTTCATTGAGGAGATAAAGAGGCAACAGTGAATGTAATATATTTGGATTTTCAGCAGGTGTTTGATAAGGTACCTCACAGCCAAGTTTATGGGTATCACAAAAAACATGCAGAGGGATATAGACAGGTTAAGCTGGTGGACAAAATGCTGGCAGATGGAATATAACATGGGAAAATGTGAGGTAATACAGTTTGGCAGAAAAACTAGAGTTGAATATTATTAATAATGAGGAAAGCCTGCAGAAAGCTACAGAATAGAGGGATTTGAGAGTCCTGTCCATAAATTACAAAAACCCACCATCCAAGTTCAGCTGGTAATAGGCAAGGAAAAGGCAATGCTTTCCTTCTTTTCAAAGGGAATGCAGATTAAAAGTATAAAACAATGCAAGGCTCTAGTCAGACCATGGCTGGAATACCGTGAATAATTTTGGGCCCCTTCATCTAAAGAAAGAGATACTGCCATTGGAAGAAGCCCAGAGAAAACTCATTGGGCTGATACCAGGTATGGAGACACTATGGAGATTGACCATGTTGGGCCTGTACTCATTGAAATTTAGAAAAATGAGACCTTACTGAAACATTTTTTAGGGGAATTGACAGGGTAGATGTGAAAAGGTTGTATCCCCTTGTGGGAGAGTCTAAAACCAGAGGGCATAATCTCAGAATGAGGGGGCACACATTTAAGACTGAGATGAGAAGGAATTTCTTCTCTCAGAGGGTAATGACTCTGTGATACTCTTTCCAGCAGAGAGCCTTTGCGATTAGATTAAAGACTGAGATGGACAGATTTTTAATCTGTAAAGAAATCACGGGTTATGGGAAAAGTAAAGAAAGTGAAATTGATTATCAGAGTAGCCACGATTTCATCGAATGACGGAGCAGACTCAATGGGTTGAATGGCCTACTCCTATGTCTTATGGTCTTCAATGTCTCATCATGCATCACATGGGCATATTGCTGTGCACAGCAGCTAAAACTGCACAGGCAGCTTCTCACCTCTGGGGACAAAGTAATCTGCACAGGTGACAGAAGCACCAGTCTATGGAGCAGGAGAACTACTCCAGTTCAGTTGTGAGCTGTGATTGTCATTGAATAATTTAGGTACGGTTCCTGAACAGATTACTTCATTTTCTTTGTATGCAGATGGGGGATGGAGGGTAAGAGATGGGGCAGGGTCTTTCATTGATCTGAATGCCTGTGATCAAAGGCAAGCTGAGAGCCTTCCCACAGCTAACCCACTCCATCTCTCTCCCCCTGCTAACCCCACCCTGCAAACCCACTCCCATTTTACTTCTCTGTCATCTAGGTCACTCTGCAATCTTGGAATTTGGACTTTGTCCTTCCTGCAGTAACTATGGCCTCTACAGGTGGCGCTACTCAGCACAGGAACTGTTAGTATCTGATTGGCTACAAGCTTAGAGTATGCAAGACCTCCAACCTTAGGGGTTTTGATCACAGGGGAAGGACCAGTAGTTTTGGAAACCTGGTTGGCAAGGATGAGTTGGGCCAAAGGGCCTGTTTCTGTGTTGTATGATTGTATGGCTTTGCCTGCACCCGTTGGGTTTGTGTCCTGCGAGGCTCTCTGGAAATGGGTCTCCATCCGGTAGGTGTGACCTTTGACACCTCCGAAAGATTCCATCCTCTGTGTATATGGAGTTGGTGCCCCATCCACCAGCAGAGCATGTGATACATTTCCTGTTTAATGTAATGCTCTGCATGTTAAATACTTGGCAGAAATGCATGAGGTTGCTGCATATTATATTCAAAGAGTTTGGCCATGGTCTTTGGGGTGGATTGCAGAAGGCTGTTGATAGGCTGATTGTGAGCTACCTGCACAGGCTTCTCAGGGATTTCATACACTAACTGGTATCCTGACAGATGGCACCACCTTGCCATGCCAATCATACTGGGCACTGGCTCAGCACAGCAAAAAAATCTGTGGATTAAAACTGACCTAATGACATCAAATCATTGAGTTTTTGGGAAATAATTGTTTGTATCTCAGTCCCATTTACTTAGAAATTGAAAGAGACAGGCCTGTGCAAGCTGAAGGACCCTATGCCATTAATCTGGCAGACAGAAAGATTGTCTCTGGGGACACTCATGTACATTTATTTGGAGCTGCCACACACAGATTGCAAATTGTCTATTATGGTACCACTGATACAGAAAATGGACACCTCCAACTGACCAGGTATCTGCTTTACAGGCTATACCCAGTGCATACACATAATGCAACATTTTCACGAACCATCCTTTCTTTAACGGCACTCTCTCTGCGATCTGGATCCCTATGGCCTCCAACCAAAGGACAGCATTTCATCACTCTCTGGCCAAGAACACCTAACTCCTCATCCTTGACCTAGAGTTCCTCCTGCTAATGCATGTTCCGTGCAGTCCCCTCTGAGTCATCCCCTTGAATGCTCCTCAGGCAGATATTTCTTGACTACTATTTGGTAGAGACAGAATGAGTGTCAGCATGTGCAATAAAGTGATGTCAGTGCAGGTAGAACAGAGGATTGGTATGTCTTCTGTATCTTCTAATTCATGTTTGGAATTCTGGAGTGCAGTAGGATCTATGTATTCCAATGCAAGAGTCACAAAAAACTTGTTAGCAGGTACAGCGCACAATTGAGGAAAATGATAGATTGCTATCTTTTATTATGAAACCAATGAAAATACAGATTTCATGCTTTAGTTACACAGGGAATTGGTGAGACTACATCTCAAATATTGGACAGGCTGTACAGCCCCAAACGATGAGTGTCTAGAGTTCCGACTGACCTCTATGCTTCTCCTTGGCTGTGTTCCCATGACTCCCTGGACATTTTGCAATGGGTCCACTTCCTGGACTGAAGAACTGAAGCCCCCTGCCCCACCCCACCCCGAGCATGACCATCCCAGCTGGCCATCTGAACATGTCTGCCCTTGAATCACTGTGCAAGAACCCTCCTGGACTTCACTAAGGACTATGCCATGTCCATTGGCTGTAGCCAATGCAGTGTGTTTGGCATGTCTGCAGCCGGCACATAGTGCAGGTATGAGTTTGACGTAGCATATTGCCGTACAGCAACTAACTCCTTTTACTGATGACAGCTGACAAGCCGCCTGGCTTTGTGGCTGTGATAAACAACAAGGCAGCACAGAAGTATGTGATCCTTTAAGGTCTAGTAGAGGGGTGAAAGTGCAAAAGACAAGACAAAATGGGGATGCTGTGAGCATCCAAGCAGGTGCTAAGTGAGCAAGCACCAAGTGCGCAAGCGAGGAGCCCTGAGATAAACCTGGTCCAATACGTGAGCTGGGTACCTGACCCTGTGCACAAAGAGTTCCAGCAGCAGTATTTCAGTAAAAGGTGCCAGTGCACTGTAGCACTGAAATGCAGAACCTACTATAAGTGGGCAGGCGTTGTGCAATAATGATGTGGAAAGGCTGGCATGTGGTGGAGTGTTTGTGGTCACTGTCTATGGAAAATGCCCTGAGATGGTTGGTGCTGGGTGTCAAAAATAGAGCCAGAGGAGCAAGTGGCAAACTAGAGTTGCCAGGTACCCGCTCTGAATTTCATGTAGAGAACTCTAGGTGCCTAGTTTCCATTGAGCAGGTGAGAGAATGGGAGCATGCATGTAAGTGTGATGAGATTAAATAATGATGAGGGTGATAATTAGTGATGATGCCCATTCACAAGCCTCTCGACACTTAATAGAAAGAATCAAGACTCAATGGTTGGGCTTTGCAATTTTTCAGTCTTGATGTTAAGAAAGGACACACTGGGACATCTAAAGCAATTCTCCCTAATTACTCACCATAGTCCAAATTGTTTACGAGCTGAGAAGATTCCACTCTTAAAATCTTTTTGCTTTATAGGATATATAACAAGAAAGGATACTGTCCACAGCAATTATAATAAGCCTTTATGTTGCACACTTACATTAAGGTCATCACACTACAGGAGAGCTATGTTTGCACTTGACCAGGTAAACCAGGCTAACCTCAAATTTAAGAGGATGAGTCAGAGGAAAGATTGGGAGAATTTAATCTTTAGAGTCCTGAATGAAATCTGAGCAGAATTTCATTCACATTTATAATTGTGCAGAAGATAAAGACAAATGACAATTGAAACATGCCACTGAATTAAGCTAATAAAGCCAAATTATCTTTTTTCATTCCTGAGCTCTGTTACACTGTTTTACCATCTGAGACAGCATCAAACTGCACCCTCATCACTTGCTAGTTACATGGCTGTTGGAGATGATGTTCAACTAGTTCATTATTTAATTAAAAGCAGCTTTTTGACACGTTAGATTCTTAGGTAGAGTATCAATACCCCCTATATGATGCAAAATCTATCTGTATTTAAAATATGGCTTTTATTTACATTTATACATGTGTGTGCAGGGAGGCCTCCACTTACAATCAATATCTAAGGTTGGTTCTTCAATTTAGTATTTCCTCTTCCTCCAATTACCTACAACAGATAATGTGGTTAACTTTTGTTTTGAGTCCTTGTGATTCCCACTAGCCAGTAACCAAAACAGGCAATATTTTTTCATGAAAATAAGGTAGAACTTCTGAGTCATTCCCCATGGTGACATGACTCCCTTCTGACAGTGAGAATAGGAAAATTAATGGATGGAAAATCAATCACAGGCAAAATAAATAGCAATTTCCATTTTGAGTCAATGTCAGGGAAGGAGTGAAATATTTTGGCTATTTTCATAAAGTATAAGTGGAAGAGGAGATCCTATTTCCTATGGACATAAAGTTCCTTTTATTTATGTCTGCTTTACCATTACCTGGGAGCAGTATAACCAGTTGAAATACTGGTTGACAATATACAATTAATATTCAATGGATATAGCCCACAGGTGAAAATCTTGCATATGTAAGTATACTTACTCCTGCTATATGAAGTAATACTCCTCCTTGTTGTCTCTCCTTATTGGTAAAAAGATCACTTGGAAATTCACGGATAGCTGTAATGGGAACAACACACATCAAAGGCTGTAAAGTATCCCCAGAAGTGCTCTTCAAGATAATGGGCAGCTTTGCACATACTGCAGCTGCTTACAAAATCAGGACTAAAATATCAAAGGATGCTTTATTCAATAAACAATAGCAGAAAAACAAATATATCAACAAGGAAGTGTCTCTTCAGAATAAGCATCAGTAAATTTGAACAAATAGCCTTCATTGTGAGCATGATTATATACACTCAGTGTGGACTGTGTCTTCACTCATTCAACTGGGTACTTGGACCGTACTCATGTACATAATCTAGACCATAATTGAAATCATTAAAGCTTTAATAGAAGCTACACACTGCTTTTAAAAATGGTGAGGAGGTATGGGGCTGAGTTTATTGCAACCTAGTGTCTGGCCCCGATTAATCACAGGAGAGGCTTTACAAAGATTTCCCTGTGGTAGTAAACTTCCTGCCTTTAAGTTGAAAGTAGGAATGTCTGCATTGGGGATCTTGCCCATTTGTTGCAATTGTCAATTAGGTACATTATTAAGTTAATTGACACCAACTATCCCTGAGCACACTGGAATTTAATCAAGACTTGAAGATTATGTGAGGGTCACAGCTTTCCTGTGGCTGTCCAGCAAATCTGGTTATGCTTGGTTGTGGCCTTCTTGGGTTTGGCGGATATGGCAGAGGGATGGGGGATAATGGGAGGGGCATGGGCATATGGGAGGGGGATGGGGGGGAATGGGGCAATGAAGGTTGGTGCGGCTTTTATCAAAGACACTTTTAATGCCCAATTGGGGGACTTGGTGTCAGGGTGGCTGCTGAAAGTAACACTCTGTCTCATTCCTATGACTCCCATCTCACACATTCACCTGGGTCCCTCACGATCCTAGGCAAATTACTGGCAGCAGTCACCTTCTCATTGGCTGGCAGGACTCAATGCAAGATTTCCTCTCCCAGGTCCTGAGCCCAAGGAAGACCTGACAATGGCCAGTTAATTTCACTGGGCCTCCCCTCAGAAGGCTGTGTATGTATCACGCTGGTTCATCAATTGATGGAGGGAAGCAGCGTCAGCTCCATTTAATTCTGCCTGAAGTTTTTCAGTCTACCATTGCTTCAAATTCATTTGATTTGGCATATTTTTATTCTGCTCGCTATCTTGCCCCCATGTTGGATTTATCCTTCTTGCTGCTGAATCAGGAATTTGTCCACGTCCTGAGTGTTTCAGTCAATACCCGACCGCTAACACAGCATTTTCCACTATGTTACTTCTTCCATTGAATGTGGGCATTGCTAACTAGGACGAAATTGTTGATGATCACTAATTTCTCTAGAGAAGGTGGTGGTGAGTTGCTTTTTTGTATCATTACAGTTTTTGGGGTATAGGTACTCTCAAGTGATGTTAGGAGGGAAGTTCCAGGGTTTTGACCTAGCAACAGTAAAGGAATGGCAGCATAGTTCTAAGACAAGATGGTGTGAAGCTTGGAAGGTGTCCCCATGTATCTACTGCTCTTGTCCTTCAAAGTGGTAAAGATTTGGAAGGCCTTTCTGAAGAAGGGTCTAGGCCCGAGGCATCAGCCTTCCTGCTCCTCTGATGCTGCTTGGTCTGCTGTGTTCATCCAGCTCTACACCTTGTTATCTAAGATTTGGAAGGCGCTGTCAGAGGTCCTTGGGGAGTTTCTGCAGTGCATCTTCTAAATGGAATATGCCATGGTGTGTCAAAACTGGAGGAAGTGAATGTTTAAGCTGACGAATAGGGAGACAATCAACCAGACTGTTTTGTCCTGGACGGTGATAAGCTTCATGAGTTTAGCTTGAACTGCGCCCACCCAGCCAAGCGTAGAAGTGGCCATAGTCTCAGAGTATCACTGGCTGCTCTTTCATTAGAAAGAAACAACTAGCAGGGTGAGTTTAACCAGAGGGGTCACCACGGGCTCAGGGGAGGTTGAGAAGCTGCGATTTTCGTGGTGACCTTACCCTGTACAGGATTTCAACCATGCTTTTGATGTCACTCTGCAAGGCATATCAACCATTCAGACAATTGAGCTTACCAACCTAGAAGTATTCTCCATTTTCCTGACTTCTGTCTTGTAGATTGTGAATTAGCATGGGGACTGGAAGATAAATTCTGCACTTTAGAATTCCCAGCCTACTCTTGCAGCCACAGTATGGCCATGGCCAACCCAGTTCAGTTTCTGGTCAACACAAACTCCCTAAATGCTGGCAGTGCAGGATTCAGTCATTGTAATGTGATTGATAATGGGAGAAGGTTAGATTCTCTCTTTTTGGAAATGTGTGCTGCAAACATTACTTGCCACTTAATTGACAGCGTTCATGTTTGGGTCTAAGTCTTGCTGCACATCTCATTGAATCCTCACAGTGTGGAGACAGGCCCTTTGGCCCAACAAGTCCACACTGACCCTCAGAGCATCCCACCCAGACCCATCCCCCTTTAACACACTTAATCTATACATCCCCTGAACACTACAGGCAATTTAGCATGGCCAATCCACCGAATCTGCACATCTTTGGACTGTGGGAGGAAACCGGAGCACCCAGAGGAAACCCACGCAGACACGGGGAGAATGTGCAAACTCCACACAGACAGTCACCCGAGGATGGAATCGAACTCAGGTCCCTGGTGCTGTGAGACAGCAGTGCTAACCACTGAGCCACCATACCGCCCCTTTTTTAAAAAAAATGCCCATTGAGTCTGTGCTGGTCACAAGCAACCATTATTTAATCACTATTCACTACATAATCACTATTTTCTAATCCCATTTCCCTAGCACTTGGCCCATAGCCTTAGCATCTCAAAAGTGAGATCTGTTTTCATCTCTGGGTGGTTTCCGAACCACCAACCTTCCAGTTAATAGCCAAACGCACTAACCTATTGCACCACAGAAACAGGGTGGTTTTTTCCCTTTTTTTGGACACAGACATGGACTGCTTCAGTATCTAAGAAATTGTGAATGGTACTGAAAACTATTATCATGAGAAAATATCCACAGTTTAGCAGTTGTGATGGAAGGAAAGTCATTGATAAAACAGCTGTGATGCTGGGGGCTAAGGCAATAACTTGACAAATTCCTGCAACTATTTGCTGCGACTGAGATGATTGGCCTCCATCAGCCACTACAATCTTCCTTTGTACTAAGTAGAACTCCAACTAATAAAACGTTTTTCCGAAATTCCAACTGGCTTCAATTTGCCAGGACCCCTTGATGTGAGTTTTGGTTCAATGTGTCCTTGATGTCAAGGGCAGTTGCTCTCGCCTCACTTCTGGAGTTCAGCTCTTTCGTTGGTGGTTGAACGCCAGGCACTGTAATGAGGTTGGGAGCTATAATAATGCCAAAAACTGAGGTGGCTTAGTAGAACCCAAACAAAGTGTTAGTGAACTGTGGCCATAAGGACATAATTCTAACTGTGAAAGTGTTTGAGGTTTTTATTCAGCAGATGATTTTGTTACATTATTAGTCAAGCTCTCTAATTCTCATCTATCTCAGGAAATAGAATGTCTACATCTCAAACCCATTCATCATTGTTGACACAAACCAAATTTTAACGTTTCACATTTACAGTCATTGTTATAGGGTCAGGATCCCATTGTCCACTGTTGCAAATGAAAATCAATGCTAGAGTTCCTACCTGCTCCAGAGTTTGAATCTCTGGCTCAAGCTGTGGTTGGGAGTTCTGGGGCTTATTTTGTGAAATCAATCAATTCCTGACAGTAGGATGCAGCAGAATTCCAGCCCCTGCAGCAGCAATATCATCAGGATGGGGCTGTTATTAGAGCATCACAGTCAATCTGTGTGACTTTATGCACAAGTCGTTATTAATTTATAGTCATTTTCATGTGAAGCAGGAATCGAGGGCAAAGGACATAGTTCAATCCCTAACGTAGTCACGTACCAGTACCTTAATCTATATTTATAATGGCAATTTCTATGCCACAGGAATGCTGTAAGCTGCCTATCAAGTAAAAGCTGTATTGAAATGTTCCCACCAATGATCCTTCAGCACCCCAACTGGATAAAAGGTGTAATTGCAGTGTGAGAAATTTATATTAGCAGTCCTCATTAGAAATTCCTTGTTCATATCTATGATGAGAAAAGGTGACATAAATGTGCAGACACTATAATTTTACTACACTGAAGATATTCAGTAGAACTACATTTACACTGTCACTGATGCAGACAAATGAAATTTTTTTCCACCTAACTTTGCAGAACAGTTCACACTTGATTAGGCTACAAAATAAGGAATCAGGATATACCTGTCTCATAGATTTGACAATTTATAAGCTGTCCTATGTAACTAAGTTTATCTGTTACTATAGAGCAGCTTCAAATGACAAAATTTATAATCAAAATGTTTAAGGACAATCAAAATAAATATAAGGAAAGATTAAAAATGATCAAACAAGTTCTGAGTTGCTAAGCTTCTGGAAATATTAGAAGGAAAACAAATAAGCATTGATTGTCAGTCTAAGTCATGCAGTTAATAGTCTAGAAGTTTGATGAATTTATCTTTGGGAGTTCAGGTAAAATTGTACAGCCTATTTGTAGAAGGCTGGGCAAAATCAAGGAAAGAATGGTTGTTACTGAGTGGGAAACAAATTTGTTTGATAGTCAAATTAACTTCTTAATTTTATACTTTCTTCTTATGTCCTCATGTGAATTTCTCCAATTGTGTCCAAAGGTATATCGAAGTGGTACTGGTAATAACCTGTCGTCATTTATTCCCTCAATTGCTCAAATTTACTATACTGAAGATATTCAATAAAACTACATTTACGTTGTCACTGGTGTAGACAAATGAAAATTTTTTCCACCTAACTTCGCAAAACAGTTCATGCTTAATTAGGCTACAAAATAAGGAAACAGGATATACCTGTCTCATAGCTATGAGAATTTACAAGCTGTCCTATGTCCTAAGCAGATCTAAGAAAGAAAGAACAGCATTGTTAAAGTTAATTTTCAGGAGTCATAGCTCCGTCTTGTGCATGAATTATCCCAGCTGGAGATCAGCAGAATGCTTAGCTAGTCTATTCCAAGCCAATCTGAAAATAGAGTCTGGTTGAAAACATATCAACAAAGTCAGAATGTCCATTCCCAAGTGCACCCATTACATTTTGATAAGCATACAATATTTTGTGCCATTATTTCTTCAATGTTTATTCCATAAAGAATATTGAACTTCCTCCTCATGTGTAGTCTCAGATCAAGCCCCTCAGTCAGTACCAACTGTTGGCAAGTCTAACGTAATATAGTCTGAGTCTAGTTGTTATCATGTGAGAGGGTTGTCATGCTGACTGGTCACCATGGTGATCTCAGGTGACCTAATACAGTTCTTACCTTGCATGAACATTTTCCAGTAGAATCCACTGATTGGGGTGACCGGGGGCAACAACCCTATTTCATTCTCCCCCTCATAACTTAGATATTTTTAACCAACCTGTTCAGAGTATCTGTGTTATGACGCCTCTGGAGCTGGTAAGACTTGAGCCTAGGCCTCTTGGTTCAGCGGTAGGACATTACCACGGTACCACAAGAGCCCTCCTGTCTAAATTTAGGTCTACCCAGGCCAATTGTAAACCCTAACCACGATTCTGATTGTTATCTCCCAATTAATGATGGTCCAAACAGCATCAGCAGCATTCAGGAGGTCTTTTAAAAGAATTTCATTGTAATTGTGAATACCCTCGGAAATCTCAGATTTTTAAAAATTAAGTAGGGACAGTAAATGGTGTATCAATGACATTAAATCAAAAAGCGTGTTTTGTTATTGAAGTCTATATTTACCCCTTTCTCTCCTGCTCCTGTCTTGAAGCCAAGGTTGAGGTTAAAAAATGGGTCAGCATCTTATCCAAATCTCCATTCTTCATGCGTGAGTGAAAGCAAGGAATTTAGCCAAGTTACTCAAACCATGAAGATCTCAAAGTTCAGTTCAATTCTAGCTTCAAATGACATTCACACATTTGAAATTCCTAAAAATCTGGTTGATCACTTGAAAGTCCCACTGCTGTTAACTCAGTCCAGATTAGGGTCAAACCAGAAACCTTCACAGTCTGCTTACAGCTAGGTGCCACTGGGCACTGCATTTAAATATTGAGCTTATGGAAGGTTGTTAAAATATAGATCAAAAATACTTTGAATAATTTCACTTTCATATAGTTATACATACATTTGTACACTACTGATATTCCTTTAGTTTGGAATCATTGCGCTGTTAATTATTTCGCAGAAAAACATTTTATCCAAACACTTCCATGTGTTTGCCAGATAGCCAAAACTATTGATTGGAAAGCAGAAAGTTGTGAATATTGTCCCAAGCCTGTGAAATTGTTGTGGTTCCTTAATTCACACAACAGATGCAGCACATAAATACTACGCCTAAAAGAACAGGTCAGAATCTGTGTATTTTGCATCGAATGACTCATCTCCTAAATCCCTGATGTCTATTCAGCATCTACATGGGACTAATCAGGAGTGTGATATGGAATATTCTCCACTTTCCTAGATGGATTCAACTCCAATAACATACAAGAAGCTCAACATCATTCAGGACAAAGTAGTTCCTATGATTGTCTTGATTATCTCTCAATACAACACCTCAAATATTTACTCCCTGTTCCAGGACTGCATTATGACTGCAGGGTACATCATGACTTAACTAAAAGGCAAGAAATAAAGCATCGGCTGGGGTTTTGGACAATGTTAAAATGAGCATTGCCATTTTGTCAGTCAATACAGACTACTGAAATCAATAAAATGCCACATGCCACATTTGACATAACACAGTGTGGAGCTGGGGGAACACAGCAGGCCAGGCAGCATCAGAGGAGCAGGAAAGCTGCTGTTTCGGGTCGGGACCCTTCTTCAGAAATGGGGGAGGGGGAAGGGGACTCTGAAATAAATACAGAGGGGGGATCGGGCTGGGGAATGTAGGTGGGATGGTGATAGGTGAGTGCAGGTAGCTAGTGGTGGGGATTGGTCAGTGAGGTGGGAGGAGCGAATAGGTGGGAGAGAAGACAGATAGGTCAAGGAGGCAGGAATGAGAGGGAGGGTTGGCCATGGGATGAGGCTGGGGGGTGGGGAGATTTTGAAGCTAGTAAAGTCCACATTGAGACCACTGGGTTGTAGGCTTCCAAGGCGGAATATGAGGTGCTGCTCCTCCAGTTTCCGGGTGACATCGTTGTGACACTGGAGGAGGCCCAGGATGGACATGTCGTCCAGGGAGTGGGAGGGGGAGTTGAATGATTCGTGACTGGAAGATGTTGTTGTTTGTCGCAACAGAGCGCAGGTGCTCGACAACATGGTCTCTGAGCCTCTGCTTGGTCTCACCGATGTACAGAAAGCCACATCGGGAGCAGCGGATGCAATAGACCACATTAGTGGATGTGCAGGTGAACATCTGTTTGATGTGGAAGATTTTTTTGGGGCCTGGAATGGAGGTGAGGGGCGAGGTGTAGGGGCAGGTGTAGCACTTCCTGCGGTTGCAGGGAAAGGTACCGGGGTTGGCAGGGCTAGTGGGGAGTCACACATACAAGGGAATCACAGAGAGAGCGGTCTGTACGAAATGCAGATAGGGGTGGGGAGGGAAATATATCCTTGGTTGTGGGGTCAGATTACAGATGGTGGAAGTGGCAGAGAATGATGCGTTGAATCCGGAGGTTAGCGGGGTGATACGTGAAGACAAGGGGGATTCTGTCTTCGTTTCTATTGCGGGGAGGAGGTGTGAGGGCAGAGGTGCAGGAAATGCAAGAGATGTGGTCGAGGGTGTTTTCAACCACTGAAGTGGGGAAGTTGCGGCCCTTGAAATATGAGGACATCTGGGATGTTCGGGAGTGGAACGCCCCATCTTGGGAGCAAATGTGGCGGAGGCAGAGGAATTGGGAGTAGGGGATCGCATTCTTGCAGGAAGGTGGGTGACAGGAGTGTAGTCTAGGTAGCTGTGGGAGTTGGTGGGCTTGAAATAGATATCAGTTTCGAGGTGGTCACCAGAGATCGAGACAGAGAGGTCCAGGAAGGAGAGAGAGGTATCAGAGATGGTCCAAGTGAATTTAAGGTTGGGGTGGAAGGTGTTAGTGAAGTGGAATGAACTGTTCAAGCTCCCCGTGGGAGCACGAGGCAGCGCCAATACAGTCATTGATGTAGCGGAGGAAGAGGTGCGGGATAGGACCAGTGTAGCTGCAGAAAAGGGACCGTTCCATGTATCCTACGAAGAGTCAGGCATAGCTTGGGCCCATGCGGGTTCCCATGGTCACCCCTTAGTCTGTACTTAGTCATGCCACATTTGGTTTTGCTCCATAGCATTCAGTGAGACTCAATGTAAATCCCCTAGTGCATTCTTTCCCACTTGTGGATGTTTCGCTCCACGTGACATCCCAGGACTCTATTTATGCTCGGTTGATAATGCAAAGTCAACCAAACTTACTTGCTCCAATCTTCTGAAGAACAGCAATCACCATCAGATCGCTGCTCTGCTCCTATTTTCCCTGTTCACCACCGAGTTCCACATTTCTGACTGGGTCTTCTAACCCTATTTCCTTAAATCAAATTCCTTCCTTGCGGCTTGTCTTCTCTCGATAAGCCAGAGCTGTGTGCCCTTTTCATAGCATTAACTGATTAAGAGTTCAGTCAGACCCTGAACAGCCTGGGAACATTCAAGAGCTTCTTTGGTGTGTTAGTGAATGGATGAATGTGCACGAGAGTAGTGTGGGTGAAGTAAATGGATGAGGGGTATGGTGGCACCTCAGTCAGTGGCACCTCAGTATGTACAGTGATGGATGGGTTGGGTGACTGGTAGATGACGTGAGTTTTTGTGTCAGGTTGGGAGAAAGTTGCTAGGTCAGTGGTGAGATAGTAGGAACTGCAGATGCTGGAGAATCCGAGACAACAAGGTGCAGAGCTGGATGAACACAGCAGGCCAAGCAGCATCATAGGAGCAGAAAGGCTGACGTTTCGGGCCTAGACCCTTCATCAGAAA
>NC_063339.1:24630289-24666651 GCF_021869965.1 Rhincodon typus
CTTTTCCAGCAACTTTGACAGATCCTATGTTTTTCTTTCTTTAGTGAGCTAATGTGGTTCTTTGCCACTGAGACAAATTCACATGAGCCTTCAGATTTTCTTTAACTATGCCACAGAATCCTATTAGATAAAAGAAGAATTTTCTCTAAAAAACTTTCTAAATGCATGAGTTAGAATGATCCCAAAGTGGCAAAACAATTTTTCAACCCATTATCCAATACTATTTTTTACAGAGAAGTAAATCCAGAAAAATTACACCTCTTATGTTTAGGGTTCTACTTAACTGTCTGCAATAGTTTCTTCGTCATGGACTGAGAAACAATTTGAAAAGTCCTTACTAAGTCTGATGACATGATCTTTTCATAAATCTGATAGCCTAAACTTTTTCTGTTCTAATGTAAGTGGAGAGATATTTATGTTTCTAATCATACTCTCCTGGTTGGAAGCTTCAGAAGCTAAATCTTCTGCTGAGGTGACTTTTTCCCTGAATTGCTCTGAATCTTTCTTCTAGGAAGGAATTCTTAACAATGGTATCTTTTGAACTGAATTAAAAGAAATTTTGCTCATCCTTACATTCTTCAGAACTGGAAACAAAGCCTTATCGGCTGACTCCACCTGTTGTAACACAACAGTATAAACATCTGTCCATTAATACCATAAGAGATCTAAAAGGCACCTGCTTGCTGACAATTTGTTTTATCTAAATCACTGTTCAGGAAGAACTCTCTGACGTTGCTTTTTTTTAAACAAGAAAATCCTTCACAGAAGTAACCAACACCTAGCTGCGTTTATTTTGAAATCCCAATTCCAAAAAAAATCATAGAATCTCTACAGTGTGGAAGCAGGCCATTCAGCCACCAAGTCCATACTGACCCTCCAAAGAGCATCCCACGCAGACCCAAACCCCCACCCTATCCCTGTAACCCTGCATTTCCCCTAATGCATAGCTTGCACATCCCTGGACAATTCCCTGTGGGCAATTTAGCATGGCCAATCCACCTGACCTATACATCTTTGGAATGTGGGAGGAAACTCAAGCACCATGCAGACACAGGGAGAATGTGCAAACTCCATACAGGCAGTCACCTGAGGCTGCAATCAAACCTGGGTCCCTGGTGCTGTGAGGTAGCAGTGCTAACCACTGAGCCACCATGCCACCTATGATATTAAAATATATAAATTACATACATCGCTTCACAGGGTCTTGAATACACAACTTTCATACTTAGACAATAAGCCCATAAGAAATAGGAACAGGAGTAGGCTGTTCGGCCTTTTGAGACTGTACTGCCATTTAATAGGATCATGGCTGATCCAACATGCCTCACATCCACTTTTCTGCATTTTCCCCATAACCTTTGATTTCGCTGCTGTTCAGGAATCTTAGACGCTGGAGTGCAACCACCTAAGGCTTAGGTGACATACTAAAAACCCGGTAAAATCAAAATACTGCAGATGTTGGAAACTGGAAATTACTGAAGAAAATCAACAAGCCTGGCAGCAACAATAGAGGGAGAAACAGAATTAATGTTTTGAGTCAGATATGATTTCTTCAGAACTGAAAGGAGCTGCAAAGTGTTTTATGCTGTTAACAGAGGGGGTAGAAGAAAAGTGAATCAAGGCCTAATTTGTCTCACCATTCTTGATAAGTCAACTCTTTCATCCCAGGAATCAGCCTCATGAATACCTTTTGCACAGCTTCTAATGCCATTGCACCCTTTGTTAAATACAGGAACCGAAACAGTACACAGTATTCCAGATGTGACCTCACCAACACCCTGTACAGTTGTAACAAGTCTTCAATGTTTTTAAATTCTGAATCCCTAGCAATAAAGGCCAAAACTCCATTTTGCTTCTTAATTACTACTGCACCTGTATGCTATTTTGTATGCTTCATACACAAGAACATCCAGATCCCTCTGTGCTGCACTTTTTTGGAGTTTCTCTCAAATTAAATAACATTGTGCAATTTGATTATTTCTACTGTGAGCTCACACTTTCCTACATTAAATTCCATCTGCCAAGTTTTTGCCCATTCGCTCATTTATATCCCCATGCAGATCCCTTATGTCCTCATTACAACATGCCCTCCTACCTATTTTTATATCATCAGCAAATTCGGATGTATTGCACTCTGCCTCCTTCTCCTCCAATTCATTAATACAGATAATAAATAATTGAGGCCCTAGGACTGATCTTTGCATTTGGAAAGGAACTCATGCTAGCCTGTGAGAACAGTTTCAAACTAAGCCAGTATTATAGCATAAATAACTGAATAGTGTGATGGTTAAAAGGCTGAGTGGGAATGATGAACAGTCTAATGAGACAGAAACTTGGATGGATGAGCAGAAAGTTTAGGAGAGAGCTTTCTCTACTCCCTTGACATTTATCAATCCAAGGGTCCAGGATAATCTTCTGGAAGAAAGTTATTGGTTTATAACCTTTAAACTTTTTCCTGGTTTTGATTCATTTACTGTATTACGTGCCATCTTTTCATGCAAGAGGAGGGCTGACAATTAGGTGTGTTGCAAGGTGAAAAAGTTAACACAAAAGCAATGCTCAAAATACCCAGGGACAGATGGTGAATCTACCCCATAAACCCCAAACTGTCTGCCAAGATCCACTTGTGTGCAACCAATTAGAGGAAAGTTGTCTTGTGTGTTGAACAGGAGGGAATGGTGAGGAGCTGCTCCTCCAATCATAGACTGGTTTTCTCCTGTGCTGGTTGTTAATAGGCTCATTGATGAACCTATCAACAACAAACGCAGGAGAAAAACAGCTGCTGATTTGAGGAGCAGTGAGCAGTCTGAGTAAATGCTGACAATGAGGGAGTTGTCTAAAACCTAAAGTCAAGAGGAAGGGAGTGGAATCAGATCCCAGACTGCAAGGCAGGATCCTGGAGCCAAGAGTGAGGGACCAGGAGCCTGTGACTGAGAGAAAGGGTGTAGGGTCTGAGAACATGGGACCAGGGGCCTCCAGCTGAGAGTGGATAGCCAGGAGTCTAGAAGTGAGATAGGATGCTTGGAGGCTGAGAGGGAAGGCTGGGGCCTGGAGCCAGCCATTATTTGCCAAACATAGGAGGGAGAGTCAGATCAGGAACAAAGTCAGGAGGAGGAATTGGGAGCCATCTTTTTGCTTAGGTGGCTGTTTGCCTTCTGCATCTGGAGGATTGATGGAGAGGGAGAAGGATGGGAAAATAAGGAGGCTGTAAGGGGTCCGAGGAGATAGTGAGGCTATTAGGTGAAGATGGTGGACAGACAGGGAGGCCATAAGGGGGATAGGGAGAGAGCAGGGGCAGAATAGAAGGCTAAAACAGGATTGGAGTTGGAATAAGGCTGCAAGGGGTGGGAGAGAAAGAGGGGGATTGCAAAGGGATGGGAAGGGGCCTATGAGGGATGTGGTAGGAAGATGGAGACTGTAAATTGGGTGGGATAAAGAGGAAGGCTGAAAGGGGAATGGGAGAGAAAGAGAACTTGCAAAGCAGGAATTATGAGGGAGGCTGTAAAGAAGAACAGCTTCAAACCCATCAGTAAAGGAAATGATGGCTAATCAGGGGTGAGGAATACTTTGAAATCACTGAGGTAATAAATGACTTGCAAACAAAAGCGAAATCTCTAACTTAATGCTGCATAGATTCAGGAGCTAATATGGAAAATAATATTGTAATAAACACCGCATCCATTGTTAAATTTAAATCTAAGATTGAGATCTGAGATGTAGTAAATAGTGCAGTTAACTATCTGGTCATAATATTACAGTTTTGTGAATATGCAATGGAAACACATTAGACGAGTCTCACCAATCTGGAAGATGTATTTAGAGCAATTACATTTTGTACGTGGACATCTGTGCCAATTATTTACAAAGCAAAACTTTTGTTGCTAATTGATGCCTGTTGTCTTGCGCCAATTTAGCTTTTTTTAATTCATTTTTGGGATGTGGTGTGGCTGTCAGTTATTTATTGCCCATCCCTCGTTACCCTTGAGAAGGTGGTGGTGACATGCCTCCTTGAAATCCACCTGCTATGTATTGACCCACAATATCCTTTGGGAGGGATTTCCAGGATTTTGACCCAGTTACAGTGAAGGAACAGTGATATATTTCCAAGTCAGGATGGTGATTGGCTTGGAGTGCATCTTTCAGGTGGTGGTAGTACCATGTATCTGCTATCCTTGTCCTTCTAGATGGAAGTGGTTGTGGGTTTGGAAGGTGCTGTCTGAGGATCTTTGGTGAATTTCTGCAGCGTATCTTGTAGATAGTACACACTGCTGCTTCTGAGCATTGGAGACGAAGGGAGTGGACGTTTGTGGATGTGGTGCCACAAGCATGCTGCTTTGTCCTGGATGGTGTCGAAATTCTTGAGAGTTGTTGGAGCTGTACCCATTCAGGCAAATCGGGAGTATACCATTACACTCCTGACTTCTGCCTTGTAAACAGGCTTTGGGGAGTTCGGAGGTGAGTTACTCACCACAATATTCCTCGCCTCTGACTTGCTTTTATAATGTTTATGTGATGAGTCCAGCTGAGTTTCTGGTCAACGGTAACCCCCAAGATGTTGGCATTGGAGGAATTCCGTGACGGTAATGCCTTTGAACATCAAGGGTCGCTTGTTGGTGATGATCATAGCCTGGCATTTGAGTGGCTCGAATATTACTTGCCACTTGTCAGCCCAAGCCTGGATATTATCCAGATCTTGCTGCATTAGAACTTTGTTATTTGAAGCTTCAGTATCTGACGAGTTGCGAATGGTACTGAACATTGTGCAATCATCAGTGAACATCCTCAATTCTGACGTTATGATGGAGGGAAGGTCATTGATGAAGCAGCTGAAGATGGTTGAGTCTAGGACATTACCCTGAGGAACTCCTGTTGAGATATCATGGAGCTGAGATGACTGACCTCCAACAACCATATCCATCTTCCTTTGTGCCAGGTATGAGTCTAACCAGCAGAAAGTTTGCCCCTGATACCATTGTTTCCAGTTTTGCTAGGGCTCCTTGATTCCACACTCAGTCAAATGCAGCCTTGATGTCAAGGGCTGTCACTCTCACCTCACCTCTGGAATTTAGCTCTTTTGTCCATGTTTGAACCAAGGCTGTAATGAGGTCAAGAGCTGAGTGGCCCTGGCAGAACCCAAACCGGGCGACACTGAGCAGGTTATTTCTGAGCAGGTGCTGCTTGATGGCACTGTTGATGACACCTTCCATCACTTTACTGATGATCGAGAGTAGACTGATGGGACGGTAATTAGTCGGGTTGGATTTGTCCTGCTTTTTGTGTACAGGACATACGTGGGCAATTTTCCACATTGTCGGGTAAATACCAGTGTTGTAACTGCACTGGCTATGGGAGTGGCAAGTTCTGGAGCACAAGTCTGGGCCTGTAGCCTTTGCAGTATTCAGTGTCTCCAACCATTTCTTGATATCATGTGGAGTGAATTGAATTGGCTGAAGACTGGTATCTGTAATGCTGGGGACCACTGGAGGAGGCCGAGATGGATCATTAACTTGGCAAGTTTGATTGAAGATTGCTGCGAAAGCTTCGGCCTTATCTTTTGCACTGTTGTGTTGGGCTCTGCCATCATTGAGGATGGGGATATTTGTGAAGCCTTCTCCTCCAGTGAGTAGTTTAATTGTCCACCAACATTCACAACTAGATGTGGCAGGACTGCAGAACTGAGATCTGATCCGTTGGTTGTAGGATCACTTAGCTCTGTCCATCACTTGCTGCTTTCGCTGTTTGGCATGCAAGTAGTCCTGTTTGGCTTCAACAGGTTGATACCTCATCTTCAGGTATGACTGGTGCTGCTCCTGGCATGCCCTCCTGTGCTCTCCACTGAACCAGGGTTAATCCCCTGGTTTGATGGTATTGGTTGAGTGGGGGATATGCCGGGCCATGAAGTTACAGATTGTGCTGGAGTACAATTCTGCTGCTGTTGATGGCCCTCATTGCCTCATAGATGCCCAATATTGAATTGCTGGACATTATTCAACGTCTGTCCCATTTAGCACTAAATACGAGAGTGTCTAGGAAAGATTTTGCTGTGTTTTGTGACTTTCATTTTAGTGGATGTTTGATCATCACCGAGGATATTGATGAATTATTCTAAGTCTGCTTTTGTATTTAATGTAAGGGCTTGATATATTGACACAAACAGAAAGTAGTGTTATGTGAGTGCATCAGATAATAAAAGAGTTCGTGAGAATGAAATTGCAGCTCCTCAAAATCAAAACTACCCTTCAAGAGGAGCCCTCAAAAAGAAAAATGGTGCCCAGGTACATGTCTCATCTGCAGCTCAGCTTGAGTGTCAGTAAGTGATCCTGCATCTAGATTGTGTATAACTAATTTATTTATACAGCCCTTTGAAAAAGTGAATGTGTCAAACCTTTCAATTACAATTATAGGCTTGAGAGAGCGGTCTGCTGTGATATGGGTTTTCAGGATAAATAATAAGAGAGGCTGTGGGGACATTATGTGGACTAACAGAAAGCCTTCACTCAGTGGCAATAGTCTGGAGTCAAAAGTTGCTCAGATTTCCAGACTCTCTGAGTGTTTCAGCACACAGGGTCAAAACTTAAAAGCAGGTGGATTAGGATGATGTCTAAAGTTAAAATGCAAAAGACCTAGAACAGGAAGAATTCCTACCTCAAATTCACCCATTTTGACTTTGAATAGAAGCAAGACAGAAGTGGGTGACCGATCCACTCATGGGAAGCCTGTTCATTTAATTATCACTCACGCTTTCATGTTGGGGCAAGGCAGGAAGGTAGAGATGAAAACTATTAGATCAGCCATGATCTAATTGAATGGCAGAGCAAACTCAATGAGCTGAATGGCCTACATCCACTCCTAAGTCTATTGTCTTCACAGTCACTCTATTTCTAATTACAGATTAGATCCTGCGCTTCAGGGAACTCACCAGGTTAAAGAAGGTGAGAGGTTGTATTCATTAGATAGTTGCTTGACTGCACTGTGTGTGGGCCAGTATAGGCAGACTGTTTCCTCCAAAGTCAACAAATTGCCCAGTAATCGTCCTCCAACCACTGGACCCCTCCAGGCAATGGCACACTAAAGATAAAGATCAGGACCTTCCTGAACCATTATGGGCACTCCCCTCCAAGATCGAAAGACATCAAGCAATCCAACCCTCGCTCACAATCGGGAACTAATCATTGCCAGAAATTCGGGAGCCACTGCCACCTCACAGTCCAAAGACAGCGACCTCAATCAAGATAACGCTCTATATCTGAAGATCCCTACGACCCAGGCAAATCATGTGATGCAGAACACCCTGTACCAGTACAATTTCTCTCACTCCCTAAAAACACTGACCTGCTCTCATAGCTTCAGGCCCAGTGTGAAAGGCCTCTGCCCTCGTAACTGTAGTGATTCTAACGGGGTCAGCCAGGTGGACTTCATAGAATATGAGTTCCCTGATTGGGGCTGTTAATCTAGTCCAATCAGGGAGCCTTGGCTGACAGATAAAAGAGGAGTGTCAGACATTCTGACACCGTAAGAGCTGGACCACTGTCAAGGACTTTCTACGTACAAATAAAGGGTAATTTGGTGACCGGATAGCAGATTCTGCAGAGTTATTTCAGTAACCGTAGAGAAGTAGTAAAGATTCCCTGCAGAAATCTGGCAGGACATTCAGGAAACATGAATCTGAGTTTCCCAGCCACACAATAGCCAACCACACAGAATGTGCCTCCAACTTAAAATTCTGACCATGTCATATGAGTACAGTTCAGAGGAACATTGATTCAGATAAATTCTGATTAAACATTCATTCTTGTTATGAATTTCCTCCCAAAATATGAGGGCACTGGGGGAAAAGTTCAAATGGCTGCTTGAAGCTAAAACATGATGTATTCTGTTATCTCAGTTATCTCTTTTAACCTTAAGTACTATAATTTCTTAACCTCATGACTTTGGTAAAGTAATTTATTAATGACCATTTTGTACACAATACAGGCAGTATCTTCTCCCTACTGGGCTCTTAAGTCGCTTTTTGTCATTAACTTTACAAAACCTTCCAAGTGGAAATTTTGCAACATTGTCAAAATAAGGATTATTCATTAAATTAGAAAGCAATTATGTGATCAAAAGGAAATCACAACAGTCATCCGGAAGGAACTCTTACTTTGTGTAATCTGATTACATGGGACAACAGTGAAATTACGGAAATCACTGGAGATGTAAGAGGTGAGGTTTGATGAGATGCTGATTAATGCATAAACTCATCCACATTCTGCTAAACCAACAGGAACAGAATTATTTCCCTGAGCATCCAACCGAAATTTCGCCTCTAATTATCATCAGTCAAGAAAAGATTGCTCAAACACTCCTAGTTTCTTGGGTTGCAACTTTACTGAATTACTAAATAATCAATATTCATTAAATTAAACCCTACAGTCTGTTAAAACTAACCTTTATAAACCAAAGAAATTGGCATAAAGTAAACAACAGTTAAAGTGAAATACTGCATAATTAAAAGTCCTTTGCCAACTCCTGGCGAATGTTTTAGTAATTTATCTAGTGCAGTGGCTCACATTTATAATTTGCCTTTTGTTCAGGAACGTGTCTGTGAGATTTACAAACAGGGGGAAGGATACCAAGGAATGAATGATTGGAAAGCTTCCTGAATAACAGTTTAAAGAGTTTTGTGAAAAAGAGGGAGAAAGGAAGCAAGCCAAAATGCTTTTGGGAAAGCATCCCAAAGAGCAAGGGTGCAGTGGTGAAGAAAACAACAGTTAATACGGAGCTGGAGAAGGTAAAGAGAAAGAAAATGGAAGAGGAAGGTATCAGTGGGGGAGGAAGAGGAAGGTAGGAAGGTTCTCATTTACATAGCACTTTTCATGGCTATCAGAGGTGGCAAGGTATTTTGCAGCCAATAAAGCAGTGACTTTTATGGCTGTGTTTATTGCGAATGCTGTTACTAGGTTCAGCAGAAACTGCACACATGCAGAAACACAAAATGACAGCTGCCCACAAACAAAGCTGCCCATATTATTACAGTATGGCAGATATACAAACAATAAAACAAATAGATACAACCACAATATCCTCTTGGTGAAGCCGAGTAGGATTCTTCATACAAAAATTGGGGTGGCACAGAAGCTCAGTGGTTAGCACTGCTGCCTCACAGTGCCAGGGACCCGGGTTCGATTCCACTGTCGGGCAACTGTCTGGGTGGAGTTTGCATGTTCTCCCCGTGTCTGTGTGGGTTTCCTCTGGATGCTCTGGTTTCCTCTCATATGATGTGCAGGTTAGGTGAATTGGCTGTGCTAAATTGCCCATTGTGTCCAAGGATGTGTAGGCTAGGTGAATTAGCCGTGGGAAATGCAGGGTTACAGGGATAGGGTATGGAGGTGGGTCTGGGTAGGATGCTCTTTGAAGTATGGATTTGATGGGCTGAATGGCCTCCTTCCACACCGTAGGGATTCTTAAAAAAAATGTCAACATGATTGGCCATGTTAAATTGCCCGTAATGTTCAGGGATGTGTAGATTAGGTGGGTTATAGGGGGATGGGTCTGGGTAGGACGCTCCAAGGGTCGGTGTGGACTTGTTGGGCTGAAGGGCTTGTTTCCACACAGTAGGGATTCTATGATTCCATGAAAACAGTTTAGCCTCTTGACTCCAGGAAGTAGTCCTCCTTAGACAATGTGGCAGCTGAACAGGGTTAACTGTCTAGGTGGTGATGGTGGGATGGTTGACATGGTGACAGAGCAGGAGGCCATGGAGACCTGTTTAGCCAGCTGCAGTCTCCACCGTCCTCTCATCACTAGCCAGGGGGCATCAGCAACATTTCCTTCACGTTTTCATGGCCACGTCTGCACATGCCCGTGGACCATTTTGCTGCTGTTCTCCTTTTATATATAGCATAGTCATCATTGAAATGTAGGAGATGCAGCAGCCAATATACCCGTAGCAAACTTACACTAACAGCAACATTATAATGATCAGATTAACTCTTATTATGAATGTTAATTGAGGGATGAATATATTGGATAGGAGACTAGAGATGGCTCTGAATCATAGAATTGTTACAGTACAAAAGGAGGCCATTCAGCCCATCATATGTACATTCTCTGAACAAGTGACTTGTGGCTATGGTCCTGCCCTTTCCCATGAGCCTGTGCATCATTCCTATTTAAACAATCATCCAACGCTGTCCTGAATGCCTTGTTTAAACCTGCCTCCACCACACTTCCAAGCAGCGCATTCCAGAACTGAACCGCTCCTTGTGTGAAATGTTTTTTCTCGCGTCACATTTACTTCCTTTTCACATCATTTTAAAACTGTGCCTCAAGTTCTTGATCGTTTTTAAGAACAAGAATAGTTTCTCCTGTCTACACAATCGGGATCTTAATCAAACCTCCTCTAGCCTTCTCCTCTCCAAGGAAAACAACTTCAACTTCTTCGATCTACCTGCAAAACAGATTTCTCATCCCTGGAACCATTCTTGTAAACCTCTTCTGCACTTGCTCCATTGTGTTCACATCCTTCCAAAGGTGTCATACCTAGAACTGTACATAACCCTGCAGCTGAGGTCTGACTGATGTCTGACATAGATTCTGCATAATCTTCCTCCTCCCATACTCTATGCACTTATTAATAAAGCCTAGGACACTGTAGGTGTCTTTTACTCTTTAATTTATCCTTTGGTTTTTTCTGTCTTATCATGTTCTTTGTACCAATATGTATCATCTCACACTTATCTGCACTGAACCTACCCACTCACTCCTACATCTTGTCAAGGTCCTTTTGAAGTTCTACACCATCCTCCTCACAGTGTACAATGTTTCCAAATTTTATACCATTTGCAAACTTTGATATTGTTCCTTGCATTTCAAGACCTAGATCATTTACATAAATGAAGAAATGTAAGGGTTCAGCACTGGTCAATGGGGATTAATGTTTCAAACTTTCATCCAGCCTGTAAAATATCCATTAACTGTTACTGTCTGTTTCCTATCAAAGAATCATAGAATCCCTCCAGTGTGGAAGCAGGCCATTCAGCCGATCGAGTCCACACTAGCTCTCCGAACAGCATCCACCCCAGGCCCACCTCCTACCGCATCCCTGTACTCCTGTATTCCTGATGGCTAATCCATCTAGTTCATGAGGTATAACTTTTCTCACATGTTTGTTGTGTGGCACTGTTTCCAATGTGTTTTGAAGTCATATTCATCACATAAACAATCTGCGAGTGCTTGCCCTTCTCTGGCTTAAATACCACCACTACTCCAGTCTGTATGCAAGCAATTAATGACCCCATTATTACTACCCTATAATGTTTGCAGCTTTCTATAATTATCTTACAGATTTGTTCCTCTAAATCGTTCACACTAGTGAATGGTCTGTCGACAACACCAAGCCATATAATTGCATGCTTCTTTTTCCTCAGTTCTAGCCAAATTGATTCTGTCCTTGATACACCTTGTTTCTCTAATATTTCAATGCTCTCCATAACCAAGATCGCCACCCTTCCTCCTTTTCTTTCTTTTCTATCTTTCCTGAATATCCTGTACACAATCTCTCCTGCCCTTCCTTGGATCAGATCTCTGTTATTGCCACAACATTATAATTTCACATGGCAATCTGTTCCTGTAACTTAACAGTTTTATTTATGATACTCCATGCATTCACATACATGCAGTGTCACCCTGATTTGAAATGTTTCATTTTTCACTTACTATGACTCCACTTATTAAGTTACTATTCTCTATTTGAGCACAATCTGTCTCTCCCAGTATCTTCAGCACCCTGGTATTACTGTCTAAAACTCCCCCTCGTAGAACTAGTGTAGAGCCATCTCAACAGCACTGGCCAAATTCCTGACTACCTGCTTAAGTCGCTCGGATTGCCCGGAGGTCACTGTTTTCCTGTCTGCCTGCATACTCATAACCACTCTGGTGGCCACCACTCTGAACATACTATCCATATAATTCTCAGCCCTGCGGATGCACAACAGTGAATCTAGCCACCACTTCAGTTCTGAAACCTGAAGCTCAAATTTTTGGAATCATTGACACTATATCTGTCCAAGGTATCCACAATTCCCCATATGCCACAGCATAGGAATTCTGCATGGCCAAGCTAACCTGTCATAACAAAAGCTTGGTTTTGTACTATCAACTAGAAACTGAAGCTTAGAGATGAATGAATTTGGAGTTTTTCTGTGATGTCATTCCTCACCAAACTCTACTGGTCAGAGTCAGAGACACAGAGCCACACATCATGGAAACAGACCCTTCGGTCCAACCAGTCCATGTTGACCATAATCCCAAACTAAACTAGTCCCTCCTGCCTGCGCTTGCCCTATATCCCTCCAAACCCTTCCTATTCATGAACTTACCCAAATGTCTTTTAAATGTTGTAACTGTACTCACATCCGTTCATTCCAAACATAAACCATTCTCTGTGTAAAAAAGCTCCCCCTCGTGTCTTTTTTAAATCTTTCTCATCTCACCTTAAAAATATGGGCCTTAGTCTTGAAATCCCTCACCCTAGGAAAAGGCACTAGCTATTCATCCTATTTATGCCTCTCATGATTTTATAAGCCTCAATAAGGCCAGCCCTCAACCTACACTCCAGTGAAAAATGTCCCAGCCTATCTAGCCTCTCCTTATAACTGAAACTCTCCATTCCCGATCACATCCTGGTAAATCTTTTCTAAACCATTTCCAGCTTAATAATATCCTTCCTACAACAAGGCAACCATAACTGGACATTGTGCTCCAGAAAGTGCCTCCCCAGTATCCTATACAACCTCAATACGATGTTTCAACTCCTATACTCAAAGGTCTGAGTAAAGGTCTTTTTCAAAAGGGTGCCTAAGGTCGGTCTTTTGCGTACAGAGGAGAAGCAGATGGAAGCTTGGTTTAATGTCTCAACGAAAAGATATCACCTTCAGGTTCTTTATTGTTGGATTTGACTTTTACCATCATCCTTGAATATCACAGAATCCCTACACAGTGTGGAAATAGGCCATTCAGCCCAACAAGTCCACACCACCCCTCTGAAAAGCATCCCACCCAGACCCATTCTCCTATACCTGCATTTTCCACATCTAACCTAAACATCCCTGAACACCATGGGCAATTTAGCATGGCCAATCCACCTACCCTGCACATCTTTGGACTGTGGGAGGAAACCGGAGTACCCAAAGGAAACCCACACAGACACGGGGAGAATGTGCAAACTCCACACAGACAGTTGCCCAAGGCTAGGATTGAACCCAGGTCCCTGGTGCTGTGAGGCAGCAGTGCTAACCACTGAGCCACCTGCAGGGTGGCTAATGTTGTATTTTTGTTTAAAAAAAGTTGTAAAGAGAAACCGGGGATCTACAGACCTGTAAGTCTGACTTCAGTTGTGGGTAAATTGTTGGAGGTGATTATAAAAGTTGAGATTGATAGACATTTAGAGAGGCAAAAACTGATTAGAGATAGTCAGCATGGTTTTGTGCCCCACAAACTTGATTGAGTTTTTTGAGGAAGTCATCAAAAAGATTGCTGTTGGCAGAGTAGTAGTCATTGTTTATTTGGATTTTAGTAAAGGCTTTGACAAGTTTCCGCATGGTAAATTAATTAGCAAATTTAGGTCACATGGGATTCAGGGTGAGCTTGCTAATTGGATACATTATTGGCTTAATGGCAGGAGACAGAGAGTAATAGTGGAGGGTTGCTTTTCGGACTAGAGGCCTGTGACCAGTGGTGGATCGGTTCTGGACCCTGTTTTGTTTGTCATTTGTATAAATGATTTGGATGAGAATATTGAAGGCATGGTTGGTAAGTTTGCGGATAACACCAAAATTGGTGGCATAGTCAACAGTGAAGAAGGTTTTCTAAGATTACAAAGGGATATTGATCAAATGGATTAATGGGCTGAAAAACAGCAGATGGAGTTCAATCTGGATAAATGCGAGGTATTGTGTTTTGGTACAACAAACAAGGGTCAGGCTTATACAATTAATGGTAGGGCCCTGGGTAATGTTGTAGAACAGAGGAACCTAGGGGCGCAGGTACATAATTCTTTGAAGTTTGTGTCACATTTTGACAGGGTGGTTAATATGGCATTTGGCATGCTTGCCTTTATTGCTCAGTTCTTTGAGTATAGGATTTGGGAAGTCATGTTGAGGTTGCACTAGACATTGGTGAGGCCTCTTCTGGAGTGCTGCATCCAATTCTGGTCACACAATTATGGGAAGGATAATATCAAACTGGAGAGGGTTCAGAAGAAATTTACCAGGATGTTGCTGGGTATGGAAAGTTTAAGTTATAAGGAAAGGTTGGATAGGCTGGGACTTTTTTCACTGGAGTATAGAAGTTTGAGAGGCAACCTGATAGAAGTCTATAATTTAATGACAGATATGGATACAGTTAATGGTAGTTGTCTTTTCCCTGGGATAGGGGATTTCAAGACCAAGAGGCACATTTTAAAGTGAGAGGAGAGAGATTTTAAAAAGACAGGTGAGACTTTTTTGTTTACACAGAGGGTGGTGTGTGTGTGGACTGAACTTTTTGAGGAAGTGGTGGATGCAGGTACAATTATATTGTTTAAAAGACATTTGGATAGGTACATGAATAGGTAAGATTTGGAGGGATATGGGCCAGGAGCAGGCAGGTGGGAGTAGTTTAGTTTCATATTATATTCAGCATGGACTGGTTGGACTGAAGGGTCTGTTTCCATGCTGTATAACGCTATGACTCTATGACATCATTACTATCCAATAAACCATCCAATTATCCACAAGCTGAGCACAAAAGACCACCATTTATCACCTACCATGTAATGATGGCTTTGGATTTCCAAACCATCTGTTTGGATAAAAGCTGGATGGGCTATGTAATCAAAATTCACTTGAGATAATGCTTATTGAAGCCTCAGAGAGGGGCTGGGCTGACTGAAAGAGACCACCAAAGGCCAAGGACCACAGCAACTACAAAGAGGCTGTGAAATCTTTAAAAATCTTCCAAGCCTGGCTTCAAGATCAAAATTCATCTGTAAAGAAATTGGATCTTCTAATACAAAAGCTATCAATGTCTCACTTCATGACCTGCTGAATAATCATAGCTTTAAAGCACTTACAGTAATCCTGATATCCAACTCCAGTTAACTGAATTGTGATAAACAAGCCAAGAGTGCAAAGGACTTCTTTCTTATCCAGACCTGCAAAGACTTTTCTTCCTTCCTACAAGCTAAACATGAGAACTGTTAACTATTCTTTTGGTTAAACCCTGTAGAAAGGCATTATTTGCTCTAACTCTATCTTTTGTGAGAGCGTAGTGTGTGACTGATGTAGCGTTCAGATTTTCCAGGTGAGTGTGTAAATAAATACCAAATGGAAAAAGAGGCCTCAAACACAAACATCTACCTTTCCAATAAGTAATGACACTGACTTCAGACAGTAAGGGGAAGACCCTGGGGGGCTTAGTTTAATCTTTCTCCCCTTTTTATAACACTACAGGCCAAAAAATAGTGCTCTTTCCATTCGACTTTCAAAGAAATTGACATAAATTCATGTTCTTCTGTATTTGACCATTTTCTTTCTAAGCTAGCCAGCTTTTTACTTACTGCTTCTGGCAGTGAATAGAAGACCAGATGACTCTTCAAAGATGTAATCCATTCATTGTTCTTTATCTTAGTTCTGGCCTTGTGATGCCTAATTTTGTCATTCTTTGTCAAAAACTACTTTGTATTCTCTTAGCACTTGCACAATCACAGGAATATTTTTACTGACCCCAGCTGTAAATAATTCATTGTAATGTAACCACGAGCTGCATTTTGACAGGGCTACCCAGATTACCCACAGCCCCCACCCCTGCAAAGCTAACAGTCAGTCAGCACCTCGTGAATGTGAAGTCTTGCTGATCCACTATGATCATTCTCTGGAGACAACCTTATTTGGATCAGAGTGGGACTTCTGTCCTCCTGCTGGCCATTCTGATTATCCAGCGACTCTCAAGTCCCAGTAGCATCAGAGGAAAGTCAGAGGAGGCCTGAGGAAGAAATGAACTCATGGACTTTGTGTGGGCATGGCAGCGAGACCTTTTGGTAGTCAGTGAGGAGGGGGTGATGATGGTGCGTGCAGAGAATTCATGGAGTAATGGACATAGGGGGCATACCATCTTATGTGTATGGGCACAGGCAAGCCTCCTGCCCTCTCCATAGCACTCTTTCTGCAGACTGTGCAAAGAGAACACCAGGCTTTGTGATATATCCCAGCTTTGCTTTCTGTATCCCCTTGCTTTTATATCTTCCAGCTTTAAAATCCCAATCCCATGTTGTGATGTAAGGTGTGAGACTATATATATTTTAATATTTACTTCAGAGTTTGTATTTTGAACTAATGGCATGTGTGTTTGGTCTATGTAGTTGTTTAATAATTACTTTGTGACTAATTTTTAGCCGTTATGATTACTTTCAAAAGGCAATATGGAAGAGATGGCTCTTGGAGGCAAATGGGCATTTGTCTTTAATGGGTGAATTTTATGAGTGAACTGAGTAAACAGTTGTGCCTCAGGCTTTGCGTAGAAAGTCTCAGAATGAAATTTTATAGCGTAGGGGAAGCATACATTGCTTGAAGAAAGCTCTTTCAGTTTCAGGTGTATAGAGTCTTTCTGAAGATGGACAGGTAAGGCAGTTTCATCTAAAGAAGGGAGATAGTTTATAACTGGTATGACATAGATTAAAATTAAACTCATTACACTGAGATAATGTTCCAGAACAGAAGTGTTTGGTTAAAATCCTGATGGGGTTATTTGAAGCTGAGAAAGTCTAAACTTCTAAGATTCTAGGAAGAGGCAATCAGAGTGTCAAGAATTTAACCACAGTTAAATGAAGCCCTGTAGATGTGAATAAAAAAAGGGAATTATCTTTGGAGTGAAAACTGTAACAAAGTGCTGTTGAGATTAATAAGATTGTATTTTACTGTATTTTCAAATCTTAAAACTTTCATTATATGTATGTAGTTTGTTTTATTCTATTTTATTTAATTTCTTCTGTGTAATAAATTTATGTTTTATTGTTAAAAACAAATCTGCATCATTGCATGCTTGTGCCCTGTAGAAGATCACCTGTTAAAACCAAAAAAAAAAATTATCAAGCCAAATTTGAGTTTGGAATCTGACTTATCTCAGTAATAATATCAGCTTGGATTATAATAATATTGTCTTGAGATAATTTCTTCCAGTTAGGGAGAATTCATTCCCTCCTACTTCTACCAATGGTATGCAGCATTGTATTCCACTTTAGCATTAGAAGACTGTTATTGAAGTAACTAGTCAGCTTTACACCACCTTTGTGTAATGTGTATTGGCCTGTGGATATCTTGTACTCTCTCTCTCTGTGATAAAAGACATCATTGCCTCTTAATGATGGAAGTGAAATTGTAATTCTTCAAATTTTAGTCCTGCTGTAGGCGTTAGAATTATAGCTCCAGCCTTCTTACTCTGATCTTCCACATTGTGTTTTTCTTGCTCTCTGACGAAGTACAACTCTTGATCTTCTTGCCCCACAACCTCTATTCCAGCTTCTCCATCTATTATATGTGCATTTGAGGATTTCCAGAAGCTTTAGATCCACTACAACCCTGACCTGGTGCATTATCACATCCTGGGGCCTTACTGTTACCTATACTCCTACATTCTACCTGGCTGCAACACTTTTCTATAGTTGATGCAATTTGACTGGAAACAGGAGCATTTAAATGGTTGGTGGCTACAATGATTTCACTACAATTGGTGGATCTCCTCTGCTGGCCCAGGAAAAGAATGTCCTTGTCACTTCTAATTGTCTCTTTCTGTCATTCTCATGGTTATGGTCTCATCACAGGCTTCCACATCAGCTACTGCCTTTTTCTTCCGAAGGTTAGATGGTTTTGTTTTAATTTTATTTTATAAATATTTTTAATCTTGCCATAATATTAATCCAGAATCATATTGATTTCAGGCTAATCCACAAAACTGGGATTTCATGTGCAACATTGGTTTGACACCACCTCAACAGCATCTGGCCCAATCATGGTGTGGAAAACATATACTTCATTCTCATTTTCTATGTTATGCACTTTCAACCAAATGCTACACTTTTGGTGTAAACTTTGTTTGTCCAACGGATACGGCAGTAGAAAGGACAACATAGCAAAATGCTCAGATATTGCAATGTACTTTGACAGTGATGAAGGTGGGCCCTCTGCAATGGGGTTACGTAAGTGAACAATATCATTAAGATAGCAAATATTAAGCACGAAAGACAGATCAGAGTCAAGTAGAGTAACAACGATGTGCCTGAGCTTTAACCTAAACAGATACTGGGGAAGGGACCTGGAGATGGAGACAAAAACGCATCAGGAATGATATCCAATGGGAATTTCCATACTGGTTCACTTATTTGGATGTCATACTTCAGTGGAAGGTTGGCAGAAACAACTGAGGCTCAGATAACCAGGATGACTGACCTTCTCCTGAAGTGAAACCATCAGATTGAGAAAATAGCAGACAAAATTTTTAGCAATCAACAGAACAAATAACTTTTTGAGAAAAAAAAATTAATGAGTGAGATTGAAATGGCAGTGACAGAGAAACACACATGTTAATGCTGATCTTCAATGCGAATGCTATCACCAAGAGTGGTTAAAGACCATGATAACATGATTTGCATTGCACACAGTCTCCTTGCAGCCTGATCTTGTCTATTCCTTATCCAGATCCTAAGATGTCGGATGTACTTCCCCATTTGAGAATGAGGGAAAGTGGAATAGATCCCATTGGCACTCACACATAGTACACATTGGCTCCTGTGAACTGCTCAACTGTGGCAGTACAATTAAAACTGGGAATAATTTGTTTTTATTTGAACTACGAGTCCCATGACTTAAGGGTAGTCAGTAACCGCAGGGAATAAATTCACATGTTTCAACAACAGAATGCATTTGTGATACACACATTCAGCATCTTTGAAGGGATTATCTCGCCTTGTAACAGCATCAGTAGCTAAAAATAACAATTTCTCCATCTGCATACACTGCTCAAGTCCCATGAGTTCCTGGTCTCATAACTGAAAGGACAGCTTTATTCATCCACAATACAGGCAGAAGGACCACATCTGTAGTTTGCTGAAAAGAACTGCAGCACTATGTGGTAGCTTATGATGCACAGCTGCATTCCTCCAGAATCACTTGAGGGGGATATTCCTGCAGTCTGAATCGTAACAAAAAATGTATTCACCATTTCATCCATGTCTATTTCTTAAAATTATTTTGGAGGTTATTTCATCACTGAGAGTTAACTCACATTAATACATAGCCCAGGAGAGCTTGGTTATCTTCATGAGAGAACTAGGAGGATGTCAGAATATCTTGACTTTCCACATTTTTTTTGCTTTCCTGTTCAAGATGTTGCTTTCATGAGAACTCTACACTCTTTTATAATTAAATATTGAAGATTTGATTTGTCTACTTGTTATTATGTCAGGTGCCACAATAAGATGCACATAAATTTTAATATGCCGATTTGAAATTAGAGACTTATTTCTAATGTTCTTCCCATTGCAATGCAAATGAACTGATATATTAAGAGCAGTAGTTGGCCAGGCTTCCCACTGAGCTTGTTCTGCCATTCAATAAGATCAAAACTGATTTTATACCTTCAAATCTACATTCCTTCTCCTTCTGATGACTTTTAAACCTCAAGATTCTATGCACATTGGCCTCAAAAATAATTTAACACTTGTACCCACTACATTTTCGTGAAGAGAGTTTCAAAGATTCACAACACTCTGGGAGGGAAAAAAATCAACTTCATCTCTGTTTTAAATAGATGCTCCTTGATTTTTAAACAGGAAGGTGACAGTTTAGCGCTATTATCACTAGACTGTTAAGGCAGAAACTCAAATAATGCTCTAGAGATCTGGATGACGATGGAATTTGAATTCATCCAGTATCTAGAAGTCTAAGATGGTTATGAAACAACTGACGAATGTCAGACAAACATATGTGGTTCACTATTGGCCCTCAGGGAAAGTAATCTATCATCCTTGCCTGATCTGGCCTACATGTGACTCCAGAACCACAGCAATTTTGTTGACACTGAAATGGCTTAGAAAACCACTCAGTTGTATCCAGTGCTACAAAGTTTCAAAAAGGAAATGAAACCAGATGGACCACCCAGCATTGACCTAGGCATTGGAAATAACAATGGCAAAAACAGCCCTGTCGACCCTGCAAAGTCCTCCTTAACAACATTTGGATGCTAGTGCCAAAGTTGGGAGAGGGGTCTCACAGATTAGTCAAGCAACAGCCAGACAATGGCTATAAGGTTTGATTCTGTGAGTATGGCTATGTACCAGACAGACCCAGCAGAGGCACAGTAGTATACAGTTGGCAAGAAATTTGTCTGGAAGTTCTAAACATTGACATTGGATCTCGTGGAGTCACTGGTCTTAGGTCAAAATTGGACAAGGAAGCTTCATACAGATTACTACGTACCGTCCTCCTTCAGCTGATGAATCAGTACTTCTCCATGTTGACCAACACTTAGAGGAAGCACTGAGGATGGCAAGGGCACAAAATGCACTCTGGGTGGGGGAACTGCAATGTCCACCACTGAGAGTGGCTCAGCAGCAATGTTACTATCGAGCTGGTCAGGTCCTAAAGGACAGCTGCCAGACTGTGTCCGCAGTAGGTGGTGAGGGAACCAGCAGGAGGGAAAAACATACTTGACCTCATCCTCACAAACATGCTTTTTTCAGATGCATCTGCCCATGTCAGCATTGATAAGAGTGACCATTGCCCAGTCCTCTTGGAAATGAAGTCCCGCCTTTACATACAGAATATCCTCCATTGTGCTGTGTAGCACTATCACTGTGCTAAATGGGACAGACTTCACACAGATCTAGCAACTCAAGACTGGGCATCCATGAGGTGCTGTGGGCCATCAACAGCAGCAGAACTGTACTCCAGCACAATCTGTAACCTCATGGCCTGGCATATCCCCCACTTAACCATTACCATTAAGCCAGGGGATCAGCCCTGATTCAATGGAGAGTTCAGGAGAGTATGCCAGGAGCAGCACCAGGCATAACTAAAAATGAGGTGTTAACCTGGTGAAGCCACCAAACAGGACTACTCGCACGCCAAACAGCATAGGCAGCGAACGATTGACAGAGCTAAGCGATCCCACAACCAATGGATCAGATCTAAGCTCTGCAGTCCTGCCACATCTAGTCATGAATGGTGGTGGACAATTAAACAACTCACTGGAGGAGGAGGCTCCACAAATATCCCCATCCTCAATAATGGAAGAGCCCAGCACATCAGTGCAAAAGAAAAGGCTGAGGCATTCGCAGCAATCTTCAAGCAGAAGTGTTGAGTGGGTGATCCCATCTTGGCCTCCTCCAGTGGTCCCCAGCATCACAGATACCAGTCTTTAGCCAATTCAGTTCACTCCACGTGATATTAAGAAACTGCTGGAGGCACTGGATGCTGCAAAGGCTACGGGCCCTGACAACTTTTCGGCAATAACACTGAAGACTTGTGCTCCAGAACTTGTTGCTCCACAATTCAAGATCTTCCAGTACAGTGCCGACATTTTCATTGACCCGACAACTTGGAAAATTTCCCAGGTACGTCCTGTACACAAAAAACAGGACAAATCCAACCCGGCCAATTACCGTCCCATCAATTTACTAACGATCATCAGTAAAGTGATGGAAGGTGTCATCAATAGTGCTATCAAGCAGTACTTGCTCAGCAATAACCTGCTCAGTGACACCCGGTTTGGGTTCTGCCAGGGCCACTCAGCTCGTGACCTCATTACAGCCTTGGTTCAAACATGGACAAAAGAGCTAAATTCTGGAGGTGAGGTGAAAGTGACAGCTCTTGATATCAAGACTGCATTCGACTGAATGTGTCATCAAGGATCCCTAGTAAAACTAGAGCCAATAGGAATCAGGAGGAAAAACTCTCTGCTGGTTAGGGTCATACATGATGCACAGGAAGATGATCATGGTTGTTGAAGCTCAGTCATCTCAGCTCCAGGCCATCTCTACAGCAGTTCCTTAGGGTAGTGTCCTAAGCCCATCTATCTTCAGCTGCTTCATTAATGACCTTCCCTCCATCATAAGTTCAGAAGCAGGGATGTTTCCCGATGACTGTGCAATGTTCAGCACCATTCGTGACTCCTCTGATAGTGAAGCAGTCTATATCCAAATGCAGCAAGAGCTGGACAATATCCAGATTTGGACTGAGAAGCGTCTAGTAACACTTGTACCATACAAATGCCAGGCAATGACTATCTCCAATGAGATACAATCTAACCACCAACCCTTGACATTCAATGGTGTTACCATCACTGAATCTCCCACTAACAACATCTTGGTGTTATGCTTGATCAGAAACCTAACTGGACTTGCCTTTTAAACACAGTGGTTACAAGAGCAGGTCAGAGGCTAAGGATACAGCAGGGAGTAACTCACCTCCTGACTCCCCAAAGCCTGTCACCATGTACAGGGAACAAGTCAAGAGTGTAATGGAATACTCCCAACTTGCTTGGATGAGTGCAGCCCCAACATCATTCAAGAAGCTTGAGACCATCCAGGACAAAATAGCCCTATTGATAGGCACTACATCCATAAACATCCACTCCCTTCACTACCAATGTTCAGTAGCAGTGGTGTGTACCATTTACTGCAGAAATTCACCAAAGATCTTTAGACAGCACCTTCCAAACTCACAACTATTACATCTAGAAGGACAAAGACAGCAGATGTATGGGAACATCATCACCTGCAACTTTCCATCCAAGCCACTCACCATCCTGACTTGGAATTATATCGCCGTTCCTTCAGTGTCACTGGGTCAAAATCCTATAGCACATAGACTGCAGTGGTTCAGGAAGGCTGCTTACCACCACCTTCTCAAGGGTAACTAGGGCTGGGCTATAAATGCTGGCCAGCTAGCAACGCCCATGTCCACGAGTGAATATTTAAACAAAGACTCTTAATTCTAGATTTTCCCATAAGAAACAACATCCTCTCCACAGGTACCCTGTCAATACCCTTCAGGATCCTACATGTTTTAATCAATTCACCTCTTACTTCTCTAAACTCCAGTAGTTCCAAGCCTAGCCAGTCCAACCTTTCCTCCTATGACAACACCCCCATTTTAAGAACTATTGTCTGAACTGCTTTCAGTGTATTTACATCCTTCCTTAGATAAGGTGACCAATGCTGCACACGGTACTCCAAATGTGGTTTCACCAGTACCCCATATAACTGAAATATATTCACCTTGCTGATTCAATTCCCTTCATGATAAACAATAACATTTGATTAGCTTTCTTAATTACTTGCTATAACTACATACTAACCTTTCACAGTTCATGCACGAGGACATCCAGATCCCTCGTTATCTTAGAGCTCTGCAATCTCCCCCAGTAATGCGCTTGTTTTTATTCTTCCTGCTAAAATAGACCAATTTGCATTCTCCCACATTATACACCATCTCTGCCCACTCAATTAATCTATCAATATATTTTTGCAGCCTCCTTATGTCCTCTTCACAATTTACTTTCCTACTGATCTTTGTGTTGTCGGTAAAATTGGCAACCATGCCATTGATCCCTTTGTCTAAGTCACTTATATAAATTGTAAACAGTTGAGATCCCAACATGATTCCTGTATCACAGCACTTATTACATCTCACCAACCTGAAAATGACGCATCTACACCTACTCTCTGTTTCCTGTTAGCCACTCAATCCTCTATCCATGGAAATATGCTACTCCCTACACTATGAACTCTTATTTTAGGTCACACCTGCAGGCTTTGCCCAATACCCCTTGTGTTTCCAGCTGGATTACAGTTTTCATAAAGAGATTGAGATTGTTATAAAACCAACAGCGCTAGTTTTGTTTTCAGTTGAATATTGGCTGTCTTAGCTCAGACAACCCCAGGTAACAAATAGCCTGAATCACAACAAATCACTTGCTGTAAAATGCAAAGAATATTTTCTGTGCTACTGTGGATAATGAAAAATAAACACAACACCACTGCATAGAAGATAATGTTATCAATATAGAGACAATATATACTGAATCAAAATGTTGAAACAAAAGTATTGAGTATTCCGAAGTTTATGTAATAGAACAAAAAACAGTCTGCAATGACTTAATATATCTTTCTCATAAAATTGCTTCTTACAAACTATTCTCATCACATTCTTGCAAATGTGATTTCTGATGGCTATCTGGACTGAATGAATGAGCGAGTAAGTGAGAGAGTGAGCAAGGGAGCAGTGGGTACGTATGGGAGTAAGAATATTTTTTGGAGCTAGGGGAATGGTTGTGGGAGAGAGAATTATCTCAGAGGGATAGTCATGTTGAGTTCATGAGGAGATGGTGGGAGGAGAGAGAATTATTTTGTGGGGGTGGGGAGGAGTAGATGATGGGGGACAAAATTAGAGCGGGGCGGGAGGGAGAAGGTTAATCAGATCAGGTTGGAGTATTTGGTGGTGGGAGTGAGAGTTGGATTGGGGTATTCTGGGGTTGTCTTGGGTAGGTCATTTCTGGTGCTCAGTTCTATTAAGCTGGCTTAGCTCTGAGTGAGACCAGGTGTTAGACAGTGCAACATTTCATGGGTAAGTATGCAGGTAAGTCCTGCCCATCCGAAGAACAGGCACTAGCAAAGGTACAGTGGGTCAAATTACATCTTTCTTCATTGTATGATCCTAAACTTACAATAACTTAAGCACCAGGAACAGATCTAATCAGTATTTACCTGTTGTCATTCATGCAACACTGTAATATTTCCAGACTCCCCCAAAAACAAGTATTAGTAAATATCGATGAGCCAAATTATCATCAACATATAAATTGCTTCAATTTTCCAAAATTGTAGGCACTATCAAACTATCACAAGAATGATTAAATGAAGGGTTTTCTTCATAAGAGCTTTAACATGCCACCAAATGCCTGAGATAAAACTTCTGCTGCCATGCATTGTAAGCACAAATGATATAACTGGGGATATGGTTCAGCGAATTTGTAGAGCTCAGCCCTATAGGGCAACTGAATAGGCATCACAAGTCCACTTATTAACAGAAGGTAACATTCGTTATCCTTGTTGCTCAGTAGATATACATTTGTGAATAGTTGAATAATGGATGAAGAAAAACCATAGACTTGGTCCACATTTTTTGCTGTATTCGATAATTTCAGCCAAGTAGTTGTCAGAGTACTACAACTGACCGGCAAGGTAATTGGAGTATATTTTCATTGTGGTTGTGTTACTGGACTATTAATCTGGAGAAATAAGTTCAAATCTCACTGCATCGACTGATGAATTAAGATGTAGTGACTTAAATAAATCTGGAATAAGTAAAGCAAACAATGAAATTGCAAGGTTTTGTAAAAGTCCGTCAGGTTCACTGATATCCTTCAGAAAATGTAATCTGTTGTCCTTACCTTGTCTAGCCTCTATGTGACTCCAGGTTCATTTCAACATGGTTGCCTCCGTAATGGTTGAGCAAACCACGTAGGTGTCTTCAGGAAGGTGGCTTGTTACCTCCTTCTCAAAAACAATTGGGAATGGATAAGAAATGCTCGTCTCAGTGGTACCCTCATCCCTTGAATGAATTTGGGGAAAAAAAACTTGGTTAGGGAAAAGGAAGGAATGTCTGCTCCCTTTCACTATCGAACAGCCTCTGCTGTCTCTCACTCACCATCAAAACTCAAACATGAATGATAGCCGCTTGGATAAGATCCAATGGATAACTTGCTTGCAAATGTAATGTGTGCTGTGGATGTTTTCCTTTTTAAAATTCTGAACAGTTCAAATTATATCACTCTTGTAACAGCAATTATCTAGTTTATTTGTGTTTTTGAAACCCCATATGCCTTGCTTGCCATCAACACAAAGCTTCTGCCTTTGAGAAAACAAACAAACATCTCCAATGAATAATGAATTGACCAACAGATTCTTTCATTCCCATTCATCATGATACTTGGTCTATAATTTAAATTCCTCCAAAATCATTACCCATGTAAATTCAGAGACTACTCATAATATCCAAGGAACTAATGAGCCAAGAAGAAATGATGAATAGCAGTAAGGTTCAAGCATAACGTTTTACAGAATTGTTTTGTTCATCAATAATACATACTTGGAGTTCCAGTTTTATGAATTTAAGAGTTCTCAACATCATTTTCTACAAAGATCAATGGCAATAATCTCCGGAAGAGATTGGGGTGTGACCATAACTGCAAATGACTGATGACTATCTATACAATAGAATTAGAATTAGGTTCATAGTCACATGCACTCAAGTTACAAAAGAACAGGTGTACATTGAAAAGTGTACAATGTTGCCAAAACACAGCGCCATCTTAGGTACAAAGTACCTAGGTACAAAAATAGAGAAAACAAAGAAAAAAGTTACACTACATTAAAGATATACATTGTATAAATTAGGAAAATAAGAAATAAAGCTAAAAAGCTAGACATTATAGTAGTAACATGGCCTGACTCCACAGTATTTGATTTTGTGAAGTAGCTACAACTGCTAGCCTATACTTCTTAAAGGGAGGAGTATTTGGGCTGGAACAGGTTGCCCAGTGGTTTTAATCAATGCAATGGCACCACATGGCAGCAACTGGACTCCATGGTTCTCTGATGCAGCATTAAAGGCCTCAGTGCATGAAGTTGACAGAAGAGGAACTGTCCTCAATCCACATTTTGTCATTGTTGCTGCATCAAAATTTTGGAACTCTTTTCCCAAGTGCCTTTTAGATCTTGGTGTTGTTTTACCTTCTTGTGCTATTGCAGTCCATCTGGTGCTGTTTGAGAGAGAGTTCAAGGATCATGACCTAGTGATAGTGAGAGAATGGTAATATAGACCCCCAAGTCAAGATTTTACTTTCTTTTATTCTTCTATAGGATGTGGGCATCACTGGCAAGGCCAGCATTTGTTGCTAATCCTAACTGACCTCAAACTGAGTGTCTTGCTAGGCCATTTCCAATGCACTAAGAGTAAACCACATTTCTGTGGCTGTCA
Organism: Rhincodon typus; assembly: GCF_021869965.1. NCBI lineage: Eukaryota > Metazoa > Chordata > Chondrichthyes > Orectolobiformes > Rhincodontidae > Rhincodon > Rhincodon typus. The sequence goes on from NC_063339.1 coordinate 24,657,346, forward strand.
ATTCAGATGCAGGCCAGATGAGGTAGGGATGGTCAACTTCCTTCCCTAAAGGACAGCAAAGAACTGAATTTTCTTTTAAAACAACAACCAATAATAGCTGTCATGGTGACCATCACTGAGAGCAGCTCTATATTGCAGACCCATTAATTTCATTTAAATTCCAACAGTTGCCACGATGTGATTTGACCTCATTCTCCACCTCCCAAAGCATTGGCCTGGGCATCTGGATTACTCACAATGTAGGAGCTAATTACTGCAGATGCTGGAATCTGTACTGAAAACAAAACTGCTGGAGATCACAGCGGGTCAGGCAGCATCCATTGAGAGAGGGCAAACATTTCGAGTCCAGATGACTCTTCATCAGAACTGGCATGAAGTGTGGAGGGGACAGCGTTAATGCAATAGTGGTGGGGGTGGAGGTGGGTGGTGTAGAGTGGGGGGGAGAAAAGATGTTGATAGTTCAGATTAAGTGAGTGGAATGTGAGAATGGCAGAACAATGGTGTATCTAACTGCCAGACTTGAAAGGACAGACAGTACCACTGGAGTGACAACAGTGTGATCGAATTTTCCTTGTCTTCACTTTTCATCCCACCAACCTCCGCATTCAAAGGATCATTCTCTGCCATTTCAGACAGAACACCACCACCAAACACATCTTCCACCTGCCTGCATTTCACAGGGATCATTCCCTCTGGGACGCCCCAGTCCATTCCTCGACCACCAACACCACTCCACCCCTTCCCAAGGCACCTTCCCATGTAAGTGCAGAAGGTGCAACACCTGCCCCTTCACCCTCTCTCTGCTCACCATCCAAGGGCCTAAACATTCTTTCCAGAGAAGCAGCATTTCACCTGTTCTTCCTCTAATCTTGTGTACTGTATTCGCTGCACCCAATGTGGTCTACTCCACATCGGAGAAACAAAACACAGACTGCGTGACCACGTTATTGAAAACCTCCGGTCTGCATGCAAGCATGACCCCGACCTTCCCATAGCCGGTCATTTTAACACAGCATCCTGCTCACATGCCTATGTGTCTGTCCTCAGTATGCTTCAGTGCTCTAGTGAATCACAGTGCAAACTGGAGGAACAAAATCTCATGAGATACCAAGGTGTAGAGCTGGATGAACACAGCAGGCCAAGCAGCATCAGAGGAACAGGAAGGCTGACGTTTCGGGCCTAGACCCAATATCTCATCTTCAGACTTGGCACTTTACAACCTTCTGGCTCAATATTGAGTTCAACAGCTGTCGACTGTGAACCCACTCCCATTCCTTTCCTTTCTTTTAGCTTTACATGTTACATTCTCTGTCACCATGTCCTCTCTCCCCTAACCCCACCCCAGTGGGACTGTCTGTTCTTTCCTGTCTGGCAGTTAGACATACCATTGTTCTGTCATTCTCACATTCTGATCACTTAATCTGAACTATCAACATCCTTTCTCCTCCAGCACTCCACCCTCCTGACCCCAACCACCACACACCCCCTCCAACTACTGCATGAAAGCTGCTCCCTCCACACTTCATGTCAGTTCTGATGAAGAGTCATCTGCACATGAAACGTTGCATTGCTTTCTGTACGTGGATGCTGCCTGACCTGCTGTGATCTCCAGCATTTTTTGTTTTCACTTTGGATTACTCATTTAATGACATTACCACATACCACCACATTACCGTGCAAAGGGTTGTGAATCAATCAAATTCTACAGGGAATCAAGGTGTAATAGAGTGGGCAGAAAAGTGGAATTAATGCCCACCAGCTACGATCGCACTGAATGGCACAGAAAGCTTGAAGGGACAAATAGTCTACTCCTGCTCCTACCTATTTTGTTTCTCTGTGCCTTGGTGAGGAACTTACGGGGATGATGGTATCCCCTTGCATCTGTTGCCCTTGACTTTCAATGTGGTCGCAGTCGCTATTGAAGGAGACCTGGGAAGTTGCTGCAGCAAAACTTGTACATGGTACACGCCGTTGCCATCAGGATTGGTAGTGGAAACAGTGACATTCATTAAGGTGATGAATGGGCTGCCAGTCCAGTGGGTTGTTCTGTCCTGGATACTGTCAAGCAGCTCAAGTTTTGTTTCAGTTGCACTCATCCAGGCAAGTGGAAAGTTATCCATCACATTGCTGACTTATGCCTTGTAGACGGTGGACAAGCAATGGGGTGTCAGGAAGTAAGAGATGGTGATTCATCATCAGCTCCCTCTTGTTCCTTTTGCATTTCACCCACCTGGACAATTGAGTAGCCTGGTTGCAGTTCTCGAGTATTTGAAACAGGGAGATCGTGAGTGCATGGTTGCAATGATAGGAGAGGGATTCCCAACCTCTGACTTACTGTTGTAGTCAAAGTATTTTTGTGGCTGGCCCAGTTCAGTTTCTGGTCAATGGAAGCCCCAGGATGTTGATAGTGAGAGGTCCAGCGATGGTAATGCAATTGAATGTCAAAGGAAGGTGGTTAGATTCTATCTCACAGGGGAAAGCCATTTCCAGGAACATTAAAGGAAGTGGAAACATTTTTTCCCTTTGTACATACAGCACCCATGATTGGAAGGTAAGTAATTTGAGCAGAACTCTGAACCTTTTATCCATAGGTCACAGCACACCCTACCAATATTCTGCAGCTGTACAAAGCATAAACATTTTTACACCAATTGCTACAGCCATAGGGAGACCAAAATTGACTCGCAACTAACCTGTTAGTAATTGATGATCTCTTTAAATAGCACTAACTGGGGAGGGGGGGGGGGGGGAAAGAGGTGGGGAGTGGGTCCTTCCTGGTGTTGAACACATATTCGCTGCGCAAGGTTAAGAGAGAGTGCTACCTGCAACACTGAGCTGGAAAATGATAATGCTGGTGTCAAATCTGCATTATGCACAGTGTGGTGTCACAATCTGCCCTGTTTGTATATTCCTGGCACATGCACTTAATGACACTCTTAACAAAGTAGCAAGGAAATGGCCCACCCACAAAAGTGTGTGCAGTCAGCCCAAATATCATATTTCACCTAAAAAACACCCATAGCACCTAAAACATGATTGGCAAGGAGCCCAAAATGTGTGGCTATAACTCTGATATCTTCATTGCAGTATCACGCTTTGTGAAGTGATTACTGCCAGTTTATAATGCAATCGCTTAGAAGTGAACTCTGAAAGATACTGTGATTCTAACTCAGGATATTACTTCTCTAACCTCAGCCAACTGCTGGTCAAACTTTTACCCCATACCATTGTTACTGCTAGCTGCATGTCAATGCCCAGCTGTTACAGTTCCAAACTCCATGAACTTCATCTAATCCAAATGCGGCCTCTACATTAGTTACCCATCCCTCAGCACTTCAATGTTAACATCATCATTCTCATGTTTAAATTTCTTCATGTCTTTGCCATTCTTCATTTCCGTAATGAAGCTAACACGACAAATGCTTTCCAATTTTCTATTTTCCTGACTATGTTCTCGTACTTCCTTCACCCTTTATCTCAATACTTGCAGCAATGATTAGTCCCCTTATATGTAATTGATTGCTTGAACTCCTTTGCTTGTTGTCCTCCAGTACATGAAAATATAACGCTATGACGACGGTTTAGAGCACCCTTTCTAATATTTCCTGCATGAACTTGACATTCATTTTTAAAGATGTTCCTGTGCAGAATGCTTTGGAACACTGGTCTGTGTTAAAGGTGCTGTATAAACTTAAGTTATTAGTATTATGTAAACCCAATAAAAAAAGTACTAATTTGCAGATGAATTAGCTAATCTGCAAGATTGTATATACATTCTTCAAGTTTTGATCCAAATTAGTATTTTATGATAAGTAAGCATTTTGTTTCTGATATATACTATACCAATTCAAGATTTGCACAATGTAAGATGTTTTATACAAAAATGAGGAGCAACAGCGTAGCCAGGGAAGGGTAGGTCCACTCAAGGACAAAGGAGGGAGTTTATGTGTGGAGATAGAGGAAGTTGGTGAGATCCTTAACAAATGCTTTGCATCGGTATTCACAAAGGATGAGGACATGGGGTATGTTGATATTCTAAGGCATGTCAATATAAAAAAGGTGTTCGGCATTTTAAAAAGCATTAGACAAGTCCCCAGGACCTGATGGATCTATTCTAGAATGCTGAGGGAAGCCGGTGAGGAAGTTGCTGGAGCCTTGTATAATATCTTTGTATCCTGTTTAGTCACAGGAGAGATCTCAGGTAACTGGAGAATAGCAAACGTTGTTCCTTTGTTTAGGAAGGGAAATGGGGATAATCTGGGAAATTACAGGTTGGTGAGCCTTACATCAGTGGTCGGAAAATTATTGGAGAAGATTCTTAGGGATACGATTTACTCACATTTCCAACAAATGTGGACTTATTAGTGATAGGCAGCATGGCTTTGTGTAGGGAAGGTCATGATTCACAAACTTCATCTTTATCACTTCCTCAAAAAGCTTAATGTGGGCAGGGAGGTAAACCTTGTATAAATGGACTTTAGCAAAACCTTTGATACAGTCCCTCATGGCAGTCTGATATGAAAGGTGAAGTCACATGGAATCCAAAATGAGCTGGTAAGAACTGGTTTAGTCACAGAAGGCAGAGAGAGTGGTGGAAGGGTTTTTTCTGACTGGACAGCTGCAGGGATCACTGCTGGGGCCCCTTTGTCTGATACATATAAAAATGATTTGGAGGAGAATGAAGGTGGCCTGATTAGTAAGTTTATGGATGACACAACGACTGGGGGAGCTGTGGATAGTGAGGAGGATTGCCAGAGGATACAGTAGGATATAGATAGACTGGAGACTTGGGCAGAGAAAAAGCAGATGGAGTTTAATCTGGACAAATGCGAGGTGATTTATCTTGGAAGATCTAATGCAGAAGGGAGGTATACAGTAAATATAAGTGAACTCTTAGAAGCATTAACATACAGAGGAATCTCGGCATGCAGGTCCACAGTTTCCCAAAAGTGGCAACACAAGTGGATAAGGTGGTCAAGGACACATATGGCATGCTTGCTTTCATCAGTCGGGGCATAGAATATTAAAATTGGCAAGTCATGTTGTAGCTGTATAGAACTTTAGTTAGAGCACATTTGGAATATTGTGTACAGTTCTGGTTGCCACACTATCAGAAGGATTTGGAAGCTTTGGAGAGGATACAGAAATGGTTTACAAAGACATTGCCTGATGTTGGAGGGTATTGGCTATGAAGAGAGATTGGACAAACAGTTTGTTTTCACCTGAATGTTGAAGGTTGAGGGGCGACCTGATAAAAGCCTACAAAATTAAAAGGAGGCATGGATAAAATGGATAGTTCCTCTGGGTAGAAATGTCAGTTACTAGGGGGTATAGGTTTAATGGAGATGTGAGAGGCAGGTTTCTTTTGGCACAGAGGATGGTAAGTGCCTGCAATGCACTGCCAGATGTGGTGGTGGAGGTAGATATAATAATAACGTTTAACAATATTTTCACACATATTTAAAAAGGCAGGGAATACAAGAATGGACCGTGTAGAGGCAAAAGATTTTTAGTTTAGGAAGGCGTAATGTGTCAGTACAGTCTTGGTGGGTTGAAGGTCCTGTTCTTGTGTTGTACTGTTGTTTGTTCTTTGCTAACTATTGTGATGTTAATACATTTTTAGCACAGGTACAATCAGTAGCACAATATGACTGTATGAACAATAATATCATTGTGCATTTCTGCCCATAATTTTGACAAAATGACTTACAAATTATTGCGCCATGACTTAATGACTTCATTTAAAGTGGACATTACACTGCAATGTCCATTTACTACAATTTCAACAATTCTTCCTTTTTTGTTTTGTCCATTTGATGCACAACTTAATAGAAGATTAATTTTAAAGTATAACTCTCTCCTCACCTAAATTATAAACTACAAATAGGTTACAATTGACAGCCTTTGATTCGAATTGTGGGTCAAAATATTTTCAAAATTAAGAATACAAACCTTTGCTCAGTTGTACAGAATTTGAACATTGCTGAAAAGAGAAACAGGCTGTCAAAGCATTTCACTTTGCACAAATGCAAGAATGCCAAATTTCAATGCTCACAGTTGAAGTTACAAAGAGGGTGCTAATTGGTTTCTAAGTCAAGTCTGATAATTGCTTGGACAAAGCAATGTGGAAACAAAAGCTTCCAAACTCCAAGATAATACAAACAAGGTGTAAGATCTGAACTTTTTTAAAAATATATTTGCAGAGAAGTATCCCTGTGTATGAATGTATTTCACTTCTAGCAAACAATCAGTCCATTCCTAGTTCACCTAGTTGATTATCTTGAATTGGATGTTTGTGTAGCAACAAGCAAATTCAGGATCGTTCAGTAGGTACTCAATCTCCAATCACATCTAACAGTTTTATCAGAGATAGTAGGAACTGCAGATGCTGGAGAATCTGAGATAACAAGGTGTAGAGCTGGATGAACACAGCAGGCCAAGCAGCATCATAGGAGCAGGAAGGCTGACGTTTCAGGCCTAGACCCTTCATCAGAAAAAAACAGTTTTATTTTGTGTTTTGCATATGGGGACTGGTTAAACATGGTATGCACTTGGTCTATTATGAACAACTGAGGCTGTTTGATTTGATCAAATGACTGTTGGAATGTACAGCCTACATACCTGGTCCCATACCAATAGTGAAATTCAACACGTTCTTGCTGAATTGTGTGGTAAGCAGAATCAACTGATGGCATTATCCTGTAAATAGCAAAAACCATTTATAAAATCCCAGTTAGCAGCACAAAATGACTTGCTTTTTGAAGAAGGGTCTAGGCCCGAAACGTCAGCCTTCCTGCTCCTCTGATGCTGCTTGGCCTGCTGTGTTCATCCAGCTCTACACCTTGTTATCTCTTGCTTCACCTACTGTTCAAGTTTTTGAGAGATTTGCCTTTCCAAGACTATTTGAGGTGGACGGGGTGAAAAGTCTGAAAGTCCTTGGCCCATTTGCAAGTTTTTGCAAATAGACAGTGAACGATGATCTGACTACAATAGCCATGTCACACAGGATAGATTCGATCTGTTGTTCTTCTGTGTTAAACTGAATTCAACAATGTGAGTTGCTAAATCAGAAGTTTACAGTATTACAGATGTAGAAAATTGTTGTGCAACTAAATTAGATAAACACAGACTCCCGACCCAAAATGTCAGCTTTCCTGCTCCTCTGATGCTGCCTGGCCTGCTGTGTTCCTCCAGCTCCAAAATGTGTTATCTCTGACTCCAGCATTAGCAGTTCTTATTATCTCTGTGCATCTAAATTGTTGTGATATAGACAAAAAGTGCAAATCTTGATGACTTTAATATTTATTAACAATGGGCATTAATTGGCTTCTGCAAGATGAAATTTCACAACTTAAGTTAAATTCAGAAACAGTTTCCAGTGTTGAGAAATGTATGGTCGAGTAATATACTGTGTGTTCTTGTGGTCTTGTGACTGAACATCTTGTGCTTCACATTCAGCAATAGGAGTTGTGTCTTTGCGAGGGATACTTTCAACTAGACTAAAAATTATTTTTGCATTCATAGTTAGCTGGTATCAAAGGTGAACATCTGTTAAAAGGTGTAGAATGCTAGCAATGGTCCAGCAATAAATTCAGAAAATATATTTCAATTAAGTTTTTGTGGAGAAACAGTGGAACCTTTCTGGTGATATGGGCAAACTCACAAGCTTGTCCTGGAGTTAAAGAACTTGGCATTTTGCACAGATCATGTGAAGTAGTGCTTGACTACTGTGAATAACTGACAAAAGGTAATGCATGAGGTTGAATGTTCATAATTTCATCAAATATAACACACAGAGGGTAATATCCTATTAGACAATTCTCTGAACCATATAAGGTTTATAAATTGAAGCACCGAACGTATAAAATGAATCACAATGGAACGCTGTCAAAAACCTTAATCAGTATACCAGTCCTGAGGTCTTTGAGGGCTGATTTTCTAGCTTCGGTACTGAAACATGGCTGAGGAAAAAGGGCAGGACTGGCAGTCAAATTTTCCAGGATACTGAAGCTACAGGCGTGACAGAAGTACAATTAAGCGAGGAGGGGGAGTTGCCCTTTTGATAAGGGAGGACATAACAACAGTGCTTAGAGAGGATATTCTTAAGCGTTCATCAAATATGGTTGGAACTTAGAAACAAGAAGGGGATGGTCACTCTGGGACAATATTATAGACGCCCAAAAAGCCAGCGGATGCTAGAGGAGCAGACATGTAGAGAGATTGCAGATGCCTGTATTGGTTGGAGATTTTAATTTCCGCTATATTGATTGGGCCACCTGGAGTGTAAAAGGCCCTGACAGGGTGGAATTTGTCAAATGTGTCCAAGAAAGTTTCCAAACTCAATGTGTAGAGGGCCCTACTCAGGACGGTGAAACACTGGATCTCCTCTTAGGAAATGAGGTCGGGCATGTGACTGAAGTGTCAGTCGGAGAGCACTTTGGGTCCAGTCACCATAACTCTCTTATTTTTAACATAGTTATGGAAAAAGATAGGGCAGGACCACAGGTTAAGATGCTAAACTGGAGCAGGGCCAATTCTGGGGCCATTTGGCAGGATCTAGCAGAGGTCAATTGGGCGAGTCTATTTGAAGGAAAAGGAATGACTTGCAAATGGGGGGGCTTTTAAAAGTGTGATATCAAGAATCAGGGACAGTGTGTCCCTGTTAGGATGATGGAAAAAGCTGGCAGGCTTAGGGATCTCTGGCTGATGAGGGATATTGAGGCTCTGGTCAGGAAAAAGAAGAAGGCATACATTGGGTTTAAGCTATTGGGCTCAAGTGAATCCCTAGATGGCTATAAAAAGTACAGGAGCACACTTATGAGGGAATTCAGAAGAGCAAAAAGAGGGTATGAGATGGATCTGGCAGAGAAGGTTAAAAGGTAATCCCAAGAGGTTCTGTAGCTATATTAAGAGTAAAAGGGTGGCTAGAGAGAGAATAGGACCACTCAAAGATCAGCAAGGCCATCTATGTGTGGAGCCACAGGAGATGGAGGTTTTTAATGAATATTTCTCCTCGCTGTTTAACAAGGAGAGAATCATAGATATTAAGGAAATAAGGGAAACAAGTAGGAATGTTTTGGACTACGTACATTTTACAAGAGAGGAAGTGTTTGCAGCCTTAAAGTGCATTAAGGTGGATAAATACCCTGGTCCTGATCAAGTCCATCCTCGGACATTGTGGCAGGCTAGGGAAGAAATTGCAGAGGCACTTGCAGAGATTTTTGCTCCAATTTTAGCCACTGGTGAAGTTCCGGAAGACCGGAGGGTGGCTAATGTTGTTCCATTGTTTAAGAAAGGTAGCAGAGA
>NC_063339.1:24667051-24819252 GCF_021869965.1 Rhincodon typus
AAGCAGCATCATAGAAGCAGCTTAGCCTGCTGTGTTCATCCAGCTCTACACCTTGTTATTTTAGATAGTCAAGGTCTGATTAGGGATAATCAGCATGGATTTGTGCGCGGTAAGTCTTGTCTGACAAATCTTTTAGAGTTTTTTTTTGAAAAGGTAACCAAGAGGATAGATGAGGGTTGGGCAGAGGATGTTGTCAAAATAGACTTTAGTAATGCCTTTGACATGGTCCGCATGGCAGGATAGTCATGAAGGTTAGGTTGCATGGGATCCAGGGAGAGCTGCTAATTGGATTCAAAATTGGCTTGATGCAAGGAAGCAGAGGGCATTGGTTGAAGGTTGTTTCTCTGACTGGAGACCTGTGACTAGTGGTGTGCCACAGGGGCTGGTGCTGGGACATTTGCTTTTTGTTATTTGTTATTTACATAAGTAATCTGGATGTGAATGTACAAGGCATGATTAGTAAATTTGCGGATGATACAAAATTAGAAGGTATTGTTGATAGCAAAATTAGTTATCAAAAAATTACAGGGGGATTTTGATCAGCTAGGGAAGTGGCTGAGGATTGGCAAATGCAATTCAATACAGATAAGTGTGAGGTGTTGCACTTTGGAAAGTCAAACCAAAGTAGGACTTACACAGTAAATGGTAAGGTCCTAGAACAGAGGGACCTAGGAGTACAAGTACATAGTTTGTTGAAAGTGGCATCACAGGTAGACAGTGTGGTGAACAAGTCATTCAGCCTGCTGGCCTTCATCGGTCGAGGCATTAAATTTGGGAGTTACAATTGTATAAGTCATTGGTGAGGATGCACTTGGAATATTGTGTACAGTTTTGGACACCCTGTTATAGGAAAGACATAGTTAAACTGGAAAGTGTGCAAAGAAGATTTACGAAGATGTTGCCAGGACTAGGAGGCCTGAGTTATAGGGAGAGGTTGGCCAGGATAGGACTTTATTCTTTGGAACAGAGGAGAATGAGGGGTGACTTTATTGAAGTGTATAAAATCATGAGGGGCATAGATAGGATGAATGCATTTAGTCTTTTTCTCAGGAATGGGGAATTGAAAAATAGAGGGGATAGGTTTAAGTGAGAGGGGAAACATTTAAGAAGGACCTGAGGGGCAACTTCTTCACACAAAGTGTGGTGCGTATATGGAATGGGCTGCCAGAGGAAGTGATAGAGGCTAATACAATAACAATATTTAAAAAATACATTTGGATAGATACATGGATAGGAAGGGTTTAGAGGAATATGGACCAAATGCGGGCAACTGGAACTAGTTGAGTGGGCACCATGGTCAGCATGGACCTATTTGGGCCGAAGGGTCTGTTTCCACGCTATATTACTCTATGACTCTATGATTGGACATGACATAGACAGCTCATTTAATGCCAGGATGAGGGTGGGAAGTTCTGGAATAGAAGTTCGTAAAGGACTGAGGCTGATATTTAAAATAGTAGGGGAGGGGTGGGATAGGGTAGGTAGAAAGAGCCAGAAGCTAGTGTGGCCTGGGATCAAGTCCCAGATGCTCCAGAGATGTCATAACATTTCTGAACAGGTTGAATGGGAAAAGGTCCAAAGCCAAAAGGGATACATTTATTGCTGGTAAGTAGGTGGGATTTGGTGCATAAAGGGGGTTAAATTGGATGAAAATGGAACTATATTGCAAAGTTGGCACCAACCTTCAGATTTACTGAGACAAGAGGTGAGCAATGAGTCTGCCCCCTGGAAAAGGGTGGCACTTTCAATGCATTCATGATATAAAAAGGGACCTAAGGGGCAATTTTATCACGCAGAGGGTGGTATGTGTATCGAACGAGCCACCAGAGGAGGAGGAGGTTGGTACAATTGCAACATTTAAAAAGCATCTGAATGGGTATATGAATGAGATGGGTTTAGAGGAATATGGGGCAAATGCTGACAAATGGGACTAGATTAATTTATGATATCTGGGTCCGTATGAGTTGGACTGAAGGGTCTGTTTCCACACTGTATAACTCCATGACTCTGTGACTGTATAACTGACAGTACCCAGCAAAAGATAGTATTAATGCTGAAGACATGAGGTGGGAGGAGGGGAAAAGAATGAACGGATAGGTGGAGATAAAGCCCAGAAAGAGAGAGAATGACAGATGGCAGACAAAGGAACAGAAGATAGTGTGCCAGGGAAGGAGAAAAGCTGATGACAGGGATCATATGTAGATGAACATGGGTTGGCTGTGCTGAAATGGTGGGGCCTGGAGATGGGTAAAAGACATGGGAGTTCTAAAATGATTGAAATTAATGTTGAGTTCTGAAGGCTGCAGGACCCCAACTGAAAAATGAGGTGCTGTTCTTCTAATTTGCACTGAGCTTCACTGGAGAAGTGCAGCAAGCATGATACAGATATGTTGGCCAGGGAACATGGTGATGTGTTGATGCGGCAGGCAAATGGAAGCTCAGGGTCATTTTTGCATACAGAATGTAGGTGTTCTGCAAAGCAGTCACTGAGTCTGCATTTTGTCTCCCCAACACAGAGGAGACCACATTATGAGCAGCAAATACAATAGACCAGATTGAGTGAAGTGCAGGTAAATTGCTGCTTCACGTGGAAGATGTGTCTAGGGCCTTGGATAGCGAGGAGGGAGCTAATAAATGGATGGGTGTTGCACCTTTTGTGACTGCAAGGGAAGATGCTGTAGAGGTGTGGAGAGGTGTTGGGAGTGAAGGATGAGTGGACCAATGTGTTCCTAAGGGAAAAGTCTCTACAAAATGCTGACAAGGGGAAGGGAATATATATCTGGTAGTGGCATCACACTGGAGGTGGTGGAAATGACAACTTATGATCCTTTGGATGTGGTTTCTGGTGGGGTGGTAATTGAGGACCAGAGGGACTTATCAATGCTGTGGGAGGGAAGAGAAGGGGTGAGGGCCGAAATGTGGGAACTCGGTCAGACACGGCTAACGACCCTGTCAAACTCAGCGGCCAGTAATCATAAGTTCAGGAAAACGGTGGGTATTTCTGATGTCCCCTGCAGAAAGTGGCATCATTAGTGCAGATGCATCCCCACCACCATCTTCAGCATACTCTCTTTTCCTAGTTACTATCAGTTCAAAAAAAGGGTCAATGGACTCAGAACATTAACGCTGTTTTCACTCCACAGATGCTGTCAATTCTCCAGCAATTTCTGTTTTTGTAGCCAATCCCTAGGGTTCAATTCCTCCCCAACCAAACGCAGTAGGTTCAGGAATTGGACATCCTTTGAGATTGGATGCCGCACCTCCTTAATTGGGTGTACCTGATCCTACAACATCCTCTGGAATATCCTCCACCCAATTGGAAACCAAGTCTGTTAATCACCTCCAGGCAGAGAACAAAACAATGACAATACATGTACAGCGTGGACTTAAACCTGCTTAGAATGGAAGGAAAACCAGACCTGTGTGCTATCAGACCTCCATACAACCTGCTGCCTGTGCATCGGAATGTTTAAATTCTTCTAAAATCAATGTATTTCATATGGTCTAATGTTATGGCCAAAAATTGTCAAACATCACGGAGGCAGTCCTGAACCTGCTGCTGTAAATGGAGGAAAAGAGGGATCAGTTGGTATCCTCCACATAGGAATGTCCTGCCGTCTGTGTAAGGAATGATGGGAAATAGTTCAATATTGCCTCAAATGTTCAAAGAAGTGGGTGCTGGATGAAGGTATAGTTTCCAGCCCTCAGAAAGCTATAATGATAAAACTATATAGCATTCAGCCAAACAAATTATGTAAAGAATACACAAAGGGATACTTCTATGACTGGTCCAGCTGGACTGCAACATTGACTAGGAGGGGCATGGAGACAACCAGCAAATGAACCCGACCAACAGCAGAAAACATATAGGGCCAGCCATGGGCTGAATGGCCTGCTTCTATGTCCTTCTTTCTACACGTCACAGCCAACTATGTAACATTGGGTTGATACATCTCTCACCTTTCAACCTTATTTCTTTAGCTGTCGATATTCTTGGCCTCACTGACCTCAAAGTGGAATTCTCCAAAGTCCTCACTGTAAAATCTATTAATAACATTGATGGAAACTCCTTCCATCAATACTTTCATGGTTAATGTTCTTCTGAACCACTCAATTTTAATTCCTTCTTGGCTCCAAATGCATATGATGTCTTTCCAACATTTCCAGTGTGTTCAAATCAAAACTAATTGCAGACTTCCATATGGTCATCAATTTTGTTTAGCAGGATTTCAAAGCTATTGAATTTCTTCAGTCTTCAATCTATTAAAGCTTCAAGCAATCTAATCTCTACTTCAAAATTCATCTCCACTTCACTTTCAAACCTTCTGTACAATAAAGTTATACAGCCCCAGAATAGATGCTTCAGTCCAGCTCATCCACACCAACGAGAAGTCCTAAGCTGATCTAGTCCCATTTGCCAGCATTTGGGCCATTTTGCTCTAAACCCTTCCTATTCACATACTCATCCAGATGCCTTTTAAATGTTGTAATTGTACCCGACTCCACCACTTTCTCTGACAGCTTATTCCATACATACACTAATCTCTGTGTGAAACGGTGGCTCCTTGGGTCCCTCAGGTCTTTTCCCTCTCACCTTAAACCTATGCCCTCTAGTTTTGGACTCCCTTACCCTGGGAAAAAGGCCTTGGCTATTCACCCTGTCAATGCCCCTCATGATTTAATAAACCTCTATAAGGTCACCCCTCAGCCTCTGATGCTCCACAGAGAAAAGGAACAGACTATTCAGCCTCTCCCAATAGATGAAATTCTACAATCCCAGCCACATCCTTGTAAATCTTTTCTGAATCCTTTCAAATTTAACATCTTTTCTGTAGCAGGGAGACTAGATTTGAATGCAGTATTTTAAAAGTGGCCTCACCAATGTCTTGTACAGTCACAATATGACATCCCAAATCCTATACTCAATACACCGACTAATGAAGGCAAGTGTACCAAACGCCTTCTTCACCACCCTGTCTACTTGAGACTCCACTTTCAAGGAACTATGCACCTGCACCCCAAGATCTCCTTCTTCAGCAACCCTCCCCAGGACCCTAATATTAACTGTATAAGTCCTGCCCTGATTTGCCTCACCAAAATGCAACACCTCACATTTAGATAAATAAAACTCCATCTGCCACCCCTTCGCACATTGGCCCATCTGATCAAGGTCCTGTTGTACTTGAGATAACCTTCTTCACTGCCCACTACACCACCAATTTTGGTGCACTGGTCCTTCCTCCTGGCTTCTAAATTTAAAACAAAAGACTAATTCAATTTGAAAGATGTAAATTTCTACCATAGAAACATTTGATAGAAACATTGAAAATTTTAGGAGAAGGTGGCCATTCATTCCTTCAAGCCTGCTCCGCCATTCAATATGATCATGATTGGTCATCCAACTCAAAACCCGTTCTTGTTTTCTCCCCATGCCCTTTGATCCCTTTAACTCTTAGAAATATATCTAACTTCTTGAAAATATTCAATATTTTATACTTTCTGTGGCAGGCTCACCACTCTCTGGTTGAAGAAATTGCTCCTCATCTCAACCTAAATGTTCTGCCCTGTATCCTTAGACTGTGACCCCTGGTTCTTGACTCCCAGTCATTGGGGAAAACCCTCCCTGCATTTACCCTATCTCGTCCTGTTAACATTTTACAGGTTTCTAAGAGAATGCCAGACACACCATTCTTCTAAACTCCAGTGAATATAGTCCTAACTGATCCAGTCTGTCTTCATATGTAAGTACTGCCATCCCAGGAATCAGTCTGGTAAACTCCTTCCATAGCCGAAGCATCTCTTCTAAGAAAAAGAAACTAAAACCGCACATACTACACAGATGTAGTCTCACTAAGGCCCTGTACAATTGCAACAAAACGTCACTACTCCTGTACTCATAACATCTCATTATGAAGGTCAACATATCATTTGCCTCTTCACTGCCTGTTGCACCTGCACAGAGTCACAGAGTCATATAACTGTACAGCATGGAAACAGACCCTTCGGTCCAACTCGTCCATCCTGACTAAACATCCTAAATTAATCTAGTTCCATTTGCCAGCGTTTGGCCCATGTCCTTCTAAACCCTTCCTATTCACATACCCATCCAGATGCCTTTTAAATATTGTAATTGTACAAACCTCCACCACTTCCTCTGGCACTCATTCCATACACGCACCACCCTCTGCGTGAAAAAGTTGCCCCTAAGGTCCCTTTTATACCTTTCCCCTCTCACCTTAAGCCTATGCCCTCCAGTTTGGACTCCCCACCATGGGGCAAAGACCTTAGCTATTCACCCTATCCATGCTCCTCATGATGTTATAAACCTCTATATGCTTACTTTAGTGACCCGTGTACAAAGACACCCAGCTCTCATTGCACTTCTCCCTTTCCCAATCTATTGCCATTCAGATAATAATCTGTCTTGCTGTTTTTGCTATCAAAATGGATAACCTCACATTTATCCACATTATGCATCATCTACCATGGCCTTGCTCACTCACTCCACTTGTACAAATCACATTGAAAGCATCTTTGCATTCTCCCACCAGCTTTGAGGTCTCTCCAAACTTGGAGATATTAATATAGAGAGTGTATGTCTGTCCATATGGTTTTGATAAAATTGGTTCCCTCAGTTAATTGTGACAGATTAAACTTGTTTGCTATGACTGACTATAAGTGTTTTATACAAACAATGTTTGGACAAATTGTCCATGTTTGTACAGAAGAGGTCTGTATCATTCATTGTATTATAGCCTATCACAAGTATTATGAGGTTTGCATCAGCAAAATTCGTCTGAATAAGATAACTCAGGAAATGGGCTATCACCTTTCACATATTGGAAATACTCGTTGCACCACATGACAGCTCATTCTATCTTCCACTTGAAACAGGAATAGTAAATTTTCAACCAAAATAAGGAATAAAATTAAACTAAAGGGTGATTTTTTTTGTCATGTGAAGAATTAGTCAGTGCTGTATCCAGTGTTTCAATTGTTGCTGTGTCGTTAATGCTGTGGAAAAATAATACCCATTGTCATGCTGTTGTAATTTCTTTCAGGAGAGTTATGATGAATATTGGCAGTAATTTCATTTAGAGATTAAAATAAGAAAGCATTCCAAAAAGCCAATGCAGATACTATTTAAAATGATTTATTTTCTATCCTTCTAACGAAAGGTATCTGATGAGTTGTGCACACAGTCTGCATTGCACCTAATCATTGAATGCAGTCACGCAGCCAGGGTTACAGCACTTTCTACAGCTGAACAGTTCTCGCAATTATCCTTGTATGTGTGCAGGCTACCTCATATTTAAAGGAGAAATCAATTTGGCTCCTGCATGTTTCCTTTTTTTTATGACTTTGTCTGAAACAGAGTTTGGTGCAGATCTCTCCTGACTGCATTAGTGCCCTGCCTAAACCGTTCAGTGAGACTTTTGAGCATTTCAAGGTTTGAGCCCAGATTTTCACCAAGACTGGAAAATGAGCAGCAAACTACGTGAACGAAGGACTTGTATTGTAGTGATAGCATCCTACCTCTGAGCTAGAAGGTCCTACCCTGGGATGAACTGACCACGAGGTCACATCCAAACACATTGATTAAAAAATATACTGGATAGCAATGGCATATGGGCTTCTGTGATTTTAATTCCTTAGCCTTCACTTCACAACATTAATTTGCTGATTATAGGATTAGAATGGAAGGCTAGATAGTGGACTTTCAGGTGGCGGGAGGCTACAGCCGACAGCAAAGGAGAGCTCATGACAAAGCATAGATAGCGAGGGAGTAAAGAGCTGCAGAGGTCTAAAGTTTACTTCACAAAATCTGGAAGAGTGTTGCTAGTCCCCTTGCTGATGCAAGGAAAGCAAAAGTAACGTGTGCTGTGGTCATGGATCCACTTCTTGCCATCTTCACTTCACTGGAAACTCTAGTGAACTTTAACTGTCCACAGTAAACCATCATTTTATTCCTAATGATGCGAGAAGACCCTGGTCTTCTATAGCCTGCCACTCTGCATGCACTTCGCACCATCTTCAAATTCTATGCAATATGAATGGAAAATATTTTATAATTCTTGAGAAACCTCTCCCCATCTAATTAAAGGCTCCATCCAGTGTGCTATCATTTATGCAGGGGGAAAAATGCATTCTGAATGTGAAAACAGAAACCTTGAAAATATTGGTAATCCTATTAGATTGTGCTAATATGCCAGGGACCAAATCTAGGGCAAAATCTGTTACTACAATCACTTAAAACTGCCATTTATTCTCAGATGAACAGAATGCCTACTGGGCGGACATTCGTAATGGCTACAGCTGTCCAAGCAATAGAAATTGTTTTGAGATGGAAACAGAAGATGATGTTCATTTCCATTTCAAACAGTGTGCCTGTTAATCAATGCATGGGTGCAGATGGTTAGACTTTTTTCCAAGTTTCAAGATACTTTTCTTTTTAATCAGCCGGAGCTATCAAAGAACAACAAAGAACAAAAAAAATTACAGCACAGGAACAGGCCCTTCGGCCCTCCAAGCCTACGCTGATCAGATCCTTTATCTAAACCTGTCGCCTATTTTCCAAGGATCTGTATCCCTCTGCTCCTTGCGCATTCATGTATCCAGACAGATACATCTTAAATGACTCTATTGTGCCTGCCTCTACCACCTCCGCTGGCAACGCGTTCCACGCACCCACTACCCTCTACATAAAGAACTTTCCACACATATCTCCCTTAAACTTTTCCCCTCTAACCTTGAAATCGTGACCCCTAGTAATTGAGTCCCCCACTCTGGGAAAAAGCTTCTTGCTATCCACCCTGTCTATACCTCTCATGATTTTGTAGACCTCAATCAGGTTCCCCCTCAACCTCTGTCTTTCTAATGCAAATAATCCTAATCTACACAACCTCTCTTCATAGCTAGCACCCTCCATATCAGGCAACATCCTGGTGAACCTCCTCTGCACCCTCTCCAAAGCATCCACATCCTCTTGGTAATGTGACGACCAGAACTGTACGCAGTATTCCAAATGTGGTCGAACCAAAGTCCTATACAACTGTAAAATGACCTGCCAACTCTTGTACTCAATACCCCGTCCGATGAATGAAAGCATGCCGTATGCCTTCTTGACCACTCTATCGACCTGTGTTGCCACCTTCAGGGTACAATGGACCTGAACACCCAGATCTCTCTGTGCATCAATTTTCCCCAGGGCTTTTCCATTTACCATATAGTTCGCTCTTGAATTGGATCTTCCAAAATGCATCACCTTGCATTTGCCTGGATTGAACTCCATCTGCCATTTCTCCGCCCAACTCTCCAGTCTATTTATTCTGCTGCATTCTCCAACAGTCCCCTTCACTATCTGCTACTCCACCAATCTTAGTGTCATCTGCAAACTTGCTAATCAGACCATCTATACCTTCCTCCAGATCATTTAGTTATATCACAAACAACGGTGGTCCCAACACTGATCCCTGTGGAACACCACTGGTCACAGTTCTCCATTTTGAGAAACTCCCTTCCACTATAACCCTCTGTCTCCTGTTGCCCAGCCAGTTCTCTATCCATCTAGCTAGTACACCCTGGACCCCATGTGACTTCACTTTCTCCATCAGCCTACCATGGGGAACCTTATCAAACGCCTTACTGAAGTCCATGTATATGACTTCTACAGCCCTTCCCTCATCTATCAACTTTGTCACTTCCTCAAAGAATTCTATCAAGTTGGTAAGACATGACCTTCCCTGCACAAAACCATGCTGCCTATCACTAATAAGCCCACTTTCTTCCAAATGTAAATAGATCCTATCCCTCATTATCTTCTCCAGCAGCTTCCCCAACACTGATGTCAGGCTCAGCGGTCTATAATTACCTGGATTATCCTTGCTACCCTTCTTAAACAAGGGGACAACATTAGCAATTCTCCAGTCCTCTGGGACCTCACCCATGCTCAAGGATGCTGCAAAGATATCTGTTAAGGTCCCAGCTATTTCCTCTCTTGCTTCACACTATTTAATTGACAGTACCAAAGATGTCAGCACAGGCTAATTTTGTAACATGTTTCACTGCATTACCATAGTTTCTCCAATGTAATCGTACTGTAACAATGATCAACTTACTTTTAAAGTATAGATTCTTATGATGAAATACTACATCAAAATCTCACCACTTAATACAACACCAACTGGAGACACTTGAAGGTGAAAATACTATTATAGCTACCTTTCAGAATGCTCTAACGCCTTAAAAAAATTTCCATTTTCCCTAACCTGCCGTGCTGGTAATAAGCTTATAAAACCCTCCACCAGACAGATGAAAATAATGTGGAGAAGGAAAAGAGATTTTAATATGATATTTAAAATGGGGAACACTACCTCGGAAGTGGGCAGCTTTTTCATACTAGGCATTCCTCACTGGCGAAAGGCAATGGGAAATAGGATAGGGCTGGAAATTGAGGAAAATTATATTTCCTCTATAAAACTAAAGTGTGATCATATGTAGACTGAAACATAGTTTCTCACTCTGATGAAAATGCATCCTCTCCATCACTGTGTCCATCTGTGCATACATTTCACATACCAGTCCAAGCCAAGTCCATCACCTTAACTGTTTCCTTTCTTTTCATTACCCTGCTTTTCCTTCATCCTCTTCAGCCATCAGACCTTCTTCCTACTTTACCTTCAAAGTCTAATTTCTTCAACATTTATCACCTTTCCTATCCTCTTATGGTCATCGCAAGATTGATTCCTATAGACCAACGAACTCAATTGCCCCATCCATCACTTATGAATAATCTGTTGTCGTCTATGAGCTTATTCTTGAGGCTCACACAATCTCAAAGCCCTGAGGAATATATAGCTGGGAGATGATGACAACTTTGCCCTTAAGGAAGCTACCCAATCTGGCTATATAAATTTCCAACACTCACCTGGTTCAAACCATTGCAGCAGTGATGCAGGATGGAGTTATTTTTCAATAATTAATAACTTGGAGTTGATCAAGGCAAATGAGGAAATAAATTAAATTTTCTTTAATTGTGATTAGCTACTGTCAGAAGAAAGCTATATATCTCAGGACAATTTTGGAATTAGTGGATTATGGTTTTATTTCTGTTTTATGGCTGAGGCTAATGCAAATCCTGGCTAACGTGAGAAAGCTTTGAGGTAGAAGGTTGTTACTCAGTTTGTATATTTTAAAAATGATGTAGTTTTATAACAAATTATCTAACAGGTCCATAAAAGTAAAACACTGCAGATGCTGGAAATCTGAAATAAAAAATGAAAGTGCTGGAAAAACTTAGCAGGTCTGGCAGCTTCTGTGGAGAGAGAAAGCAGTGTCAATTTCACACCTGATATAACACTTCTTTAGAACTATTGTTGCTGAATTTCTCCAGCATTTTCTGTTTTCATGCACATAGGATATACACATTACTTTGGAAGTAGGTTCTGCAGTGTGTTTCATAACCTTGTAGTTTTGATCTTTTTAGCTCTATTGATTGGGATATTTGGGAGGAAAGCAAATCACTCAGAGGTGACACTACATACTCTATGCTGATGCTTAAATAGCTTCACTAGTGTCACCTTATCTTGATAGAGATCTATGTATTTGTTAAGCAAAGAGTGATGAGCTGTTATTAACAGGATGGTCACACAAAGTGATCAGCATTGGAATGAATCAGGAGACAGTAGGAAGTGGTGAGAGTAAAGTGACCATTACTTATAAATAAAACAATCAAGAATTGAGTAAGTATTACCTTGCCAATCCAAAATTGACCATGAACTGTTCATACAAGCCAATTTGAGTTCAGGATGGTTAACAAGCATTTATAAGCATTGGTTCTTAGTAGTTCAGTGCACGAGAAAGGAAGACTGAAGACAGAAAGAAAACTTCAGTCAAAACAGATCAGAAGAGACCTGTGCCCAATCAAACAGTCTTGCAAAATGACACCCTGAAGCGGATGGACTGAAAAACCATTGTTTTATTAAGTATAATTTCTTTTGTACCTGTTTTGATAACTTAAAAATTTCTATAAAATGTATAAAAATGTGTTTTGTAACGAATTAGGACTAATCAACTTTTAGAGTAGCTTTCTCAAACTCAGTCTACAACTGTAATCGATGTAGGTCTTACATTTAAAGTTAAAATGAACACCCCTACCCCAACAAAAAAAACTTAATGATATCAGTCTTATTTGAATATTGTACCTTGTACTTGCTCCCTACTCCTTTAGCAGTATCATTTCTTTTAAGATCTCATCACTATGATCCACCTGTCACATATCTTGTCTACAATTCTGTGTTCTGTATGACTCAGCCAAATACCACGCCAAATTCCTCACTGAGATGTCTCCATTCCCCTCCTTCAGCAATTGCATTGAGCAACTTCTCATCCTTGATGATTTCAATGCTTAACTCTTCCTTCTCTCATTCTGTGTTCACTACTGTCCTTTCCTCCAGAAATGCCTTTTTCCAAAATAAACCCTTCTAACAACTTCTTGACCTTGTGATCTCAGCTGGTGCATTTATTCCATTATATCTAATACTGAAATCAATCTCCAATCATTGGCTCATATCCCTCTTTACTAATGTTCTTCTTTCTCCTCCCAACACCACTTCTTTCCATGTCCTGACCTGAAATAAAATTCTTTCTCACATTGGAAACAATTGTACTTTTAAAATCTTATCTAGTTTTTGGCCCATGATTCATCAAAACTTTTCTGTAGCTATTGATGTGCTAAATTGCACGCCCTCCATTATTTTTAATAACTTTGTCCCAGCAGTTCTGACTGGAGCACTGAAAACACTTTCAAGCTTCATTGCCAAACTGCTTGGTAATCTAAGATCAAATGGTTTTTTTGCGTGGGACACCGAGTCTCACTAACTTGAACTGGAGAGGCACCAATATCCTGGATGGGAGGTATGCTCGAGCTCTTTGGGAGGGTTTAAACTAGTTTGGCAGGGGGATGGGAACCGGAGCTACAGATCAGAGGATGGGGTAGCCAGTGTACAGACAGATAAGGCAAGCAGAGACTCTGAGGCAGGATAAGCAGTTAAAGGGGCAAAATGGCAGTCAGTGCAACGGGTCAAGGTGTGTCTACTTCAATGCAAGAGTCAGGAATAAGGGTGACAAACTTAGAGCATTGTACTTGGAACTACGCTGTTGTAGCCATTACGGAGACTTGGATAACACAGGGGCAGGAATGGTTGTTGGATGTTCTGGGGTATAGATGTTTCAAAAGAAATAGGGAGGGAGGTAAAAGAGGTGGGGGAGTGGCATTGCTAATCAGGGATGGTGTCACAGCTGCAGAAAGGGAGGTTGTGGAGGAAGGTTTCTCCACTGAGTCAGTATGGGTGGAAGTCAGAAACAGGAAAGGAGCAGTCACTTTATTGGGAGTTTTCGATAGACCCCCCAATAGCAACAGAGACACTGAGGAACAGATTGGGAGACAGATTTTGGAAAGGTGCAGAAGTAATAGGGTTGTTGTCATGAGGGACTTCAACTTCCCTAATATAGACTGGAATCTCTTAAGTGCAAATAGTTTGGATGGAGCAGATTTTGTCAGGTGTCCAGGAAGGATTTCTGACTCAATATGTAGATAGACTGACTAGAGTGGAAGCCATATTGGATTTGGTGCTTGGCAACGAACCAGGTCAGGTGTCAGATCTCTCGGTGGGAGAGCAGTTCAGTGATAGCGATCACAACTCCCTGACTTTTACTATAGTCATGGAGAGGGCTAGGAGCAGATGGTATGGGAAAGTATTTAATTGGGGAAGGGGAAATTACAATGCTATTAGGCAAGAACTACAGGTCACAGGTCGGCGCAACATCGAGGGCCGAAGGGCCTGTACTGCGCTGTAATGTTCTATGTTCTATGTTCTAACTACGGAGCACCAATTTGGATCAGATGTTCTCAGGGTAATACACAAGAGAAATGAGGAGGCTGTTTAGGGAGCAATTGCTACAGGTACTGGATAGGTTTGTCCCACTGAGGCAAGGAAAGGATGGTAAGGTGAAGGAACCTTGGATGACAAGACATGTTGAACACCTAGTCAAGAGGAAGAAGGAAGCTTACTTAAGGTTGAGAAAGCAAGGATTGGATAGGGCTCTAGAGGTCTACAAGGTAGCCAGGAAGGAACTGAGGAATGGACTTAGGAGAGCTAGAAGGGGGTATGAGAAAACCTTGGGCGTAAAGGATCAAGGAAAACGCCAAGGCTTTCTATACTTGTGTGAGGAACAAGAGGATGGCCAGAGTGAGGGTAGGGCCAATCAGGGTTAGTGGTAGGAACTTGTGTGCGGAGTCAGAGGAGGTAGGGGAGGTCCTGAATGAATACTTTGCTTCAGTATTCACCAGTGAGAGGGACCTTGACGTTTGTGAGGACAGCATGAAACAGGCAGATATGCTCGAACAGGTTGTTGTTAGGAAGGAGGATGTGCCAGAAATTTTGAAAAACATGAGGATGGATAAGTCCCCTGGGCCAGACGGGATATACCCAAGGTTACTATAGGAAGTGAGGTAAGAGATTGCTGCCCCTTTGGCAATGATCTTTGCGTCCTCACTGTCCACTGGAGTAGTGCCAGAAGATTAGAGGGTGGCAAATGTCATTTCCTTGTTCAAGAACGAGAATAGGGATAATCCTGGAAATTACAGACCAGTCAGTCAGTCTTACTTCTGTGGTGGGCAAAGTATTGGAGAGGATTCTGAGAAATAGTATTTATGATTATTTGGAAAAACACTTTGATTAGAAACACTCAGCATGGCTTTGAGGGGGGCAGGTCGTGCCTCACAAGACTTACTGAATTCTTTGAGGATGTGATAAAACACAATGAAGGTAGAGCAGTGGATGTGGTGTATGTGGATGTGGTGTATATGGATTTTAGCAAGGCATTCGGGAAGGTTCTACATGGTAGGCTCATTCAGAAAGTAAGGAGGCATGGGATTCAGGGAAATTTGGCTGTCTGGATACAAAACTGGCTGTCCAATAGAAGACAGCATTTAAAAGGCATCTGGATGTGTACATGAACAGGAAACGTTTAGAGGGATATGGACTAAATGCTGGTAAATGGGACTAGATTAATTTAGGATATCTGGTCGGCATGGATAAGCTGGACCAAAGGGCCTGTTTCCGTGTTATATGTCTCTATAACTTTACAAATGCAATGATTATCCTCACCAGTAACTGTCTTCTTCAACCTTTCTTCCTGCTTCCTCCACCCTCACCTCCAATAATAAATGTGAAGAGATCATGGATTTACTTGTTTTAAAGATTAAGACTAACTGATCAGTTGTCTCTGCTGCTTCCCTCACTTCCACCTTGCCCAGGACAAAAACTACCCCAAATTTTCCCCACTTTCCTAGCCCTGAACTTGTAACTTTCTCTAGATTCTATTCTATTTGCAATGCTCTCTCTGACGACAATTTGTGGATAATTCACACTTCTGGTTCCTTCAACATTTTTCTGATTGAACTATTGGCCACTTAACTTCTCTTCCTGAATGTTGGGAAGACTGAAACTACTGTCTTTAGTTTCTGACATGCCATCAACCATTCACTCTTTTTATCCCTAACACAACTCTTCACATTCTGGGAGATGTGTTTCACCCCAAGATCTGTGACCACTCCATAAACTTCTGCTTACCCACAAGTCAGTTTCTCATTTCTAAACACACTCCAAATTTCTGTGTGTTTGGTCACAGACATAGCTCAATTTTAAACATTCATTTTTGATTTTAATTTCTTGAACAGCTTTGCCACTCTTTTACTCCACCATCTTCTATCACCTTAACAAACCATTGAAATGTCTGCACTCCTCCTGTTTTAACCGCTTCTGTATCCTTCATTTCTATTTGTGCCACCATTGGTGATTATGCTTTTAGGTCAGCTGCCTTGACCCTAAAATCCACAAATTTCTCCCAGATCCTTTTTGCTTCTCCTTGAATTTTCTCATTAAAACTTTAATCACAGTTCTGATATTCAGTTAGCTCCTGGTGTCATAAAACTAATCAATTGTAATGTCTCACTGTGTTAAACATGCACTTTAATTGTAAGTTGCTGTTGTTGAAATTAAGATTTCAGAACAATGGTTTCGTCTCTTCAGCAGTTTGTTCAATATTTCAGATGGCTAGTCTGATTTTAAAAGTTATTCAGGTTTTATTTAGATTAATGCTACTTCACAGCCATAAACTCTTCAAACTGTGAATTGTTTAATGATTTGATCATTTGTTGTCTTCAAATTCTGCAAGCTCACTGTTATATAATATGCAAAAGATGATTTATTGTTAAATCCCAAATGTAGTACATGATCCAAAACAGAAGCACATTCATGAACAGATCCAGAGATTATTTTACAATTTCCAATCTTCTAAGTATGGATGGAAAGTAATTCTCGAGGTTCAAGTTTTAATTTGTTGTTGAAGCATTCCACAAGTGTATTACATACAAAAGCTTTGGAGTACAAGTAATAATAAACAATCTTTATGATTGTTGTTTTATAAATAGGGGGAGGCGATGGCCTAGTGGTATTACCACTATACTGTTAATCCAGAAACCCAGATAACATTCGAATCCTGCCATGGTAGATGGTGTAATTTGAATTCAATAAATATCTGGAATTGAGAGCATAACGATGACCGTGAATCTACTATTGATCGTTGGAAAAACCCATCTGGTTCACTAATGTCCTTTAAGGAGGGAAACTGCCATCCTTACCTGGTCTGGCCTACAGTGACTCCAGACCCACAGCAATGTGGTTGACTCTGAACGGCCTTCAGGGCAATTAGGGATGGGCAATAAATGCTGCCTAGCTAGCAAAGCCCTCATCCCGTAATGAATAAAGAAAAAAAATACCAGTTTGTTGTTAAACATGAGAATAAACGTTTTCTGTGAAATAAATCAAGTGATAAATGTACACAACATAGCATCATTAGCATCATTAACAACATTAGCATCTGTAATTCTGTCAGGAGGTAGTGTTTTAGCAATTTTTCAGCTAATGATTCAGATTCTGATTGTTTATTGCTTCAAGCTAACAACATTTAAAAGCTATACTTTCTGTCTGGAAACTGAAAATCATTCTATTGTGAATGCTGTTCTCATCAGGATAAGGGATGTCCATGCTGGAAAACCGGAACAGAGACAAGAAGGAGCAACCTTTAGAATTTCAGCTTCACCCTGTCATTTGCAGAATACTTTCACCTTTGAACCTTGAAAATGCCTGCCATCTGAAAATAACAAGAACTTCCAAAGAACTGAAAAATAACAGAGACCAGCATGGATTGAATGCCCCATTTCAATCTGCCATGTCAGTCCAAATTGAGCAATAAATAAGAGAACTAATATTAAAATAACTTACTTATACATTGCTCTGTCACCTCAGAATGTCCAAAAACTCTTCATTAGAATTTTTTAAAAACACTTAAGATATTGCTCAGGAGTGACTAACAACAACTTGAATTTATATGGCATCTTTAACATCAGACAATGTTCTAAGGCAATGATATCCAGTGCAGGGTATTAAAAAAAGGTAGAACATGACAACTGTAATATTCTAAAGCACTCTGGATTTAGAAACCATTTCTTTTGTTTGCAATGTCACTGCACTATTTATGAAATCTGAGTTGGGAAACCAGGAAATTACTAACCAGTAAGCCTGACATCTGTTGTCATAAAAAAGCTAAAGCCTATAACTACACAGATAGTGACTGAACATTTTGAAGATTTTTCAGCTGATCAAAGAGAGCCAGCATGGATGTGTAAAGGGATGTAATTGTATTTATAATTGTCAAGCTTGACAAATCTGATTGAATTTTTGGAAGACAGGAGACTATCCATGGATGTTATTATTATATTCAAGAGGGCATTTGATGAAGTTCCTCAGGAGACCTTATCAGCTGGAAGTTGGAGCTCATTGAATTGAAGGCAAATTATTGACTTAGTTAGGAAATTGCTTAATAGAGAGATGCAGAGAGCGTGGATAATATCAGTCAGATACTCGAATTGTCAGGATGTGACAAGAAGTGCCCCACAAGGATATGTGGGTTAGGATCAGGATCAGGGTCAGGGTCCTCGACTATTTTCTATATTCAGTAAATGTTAGATGAGGGGTCAGAAAGCCACATATCCAAGTTTTTCAACTACACAAAATTTCCGGCATTGTAAGCAATGTCGATGAAAATCTGCAATTACAAACAGACATTGGTGTATTAACTCTTTGGACCTAACTAGCAAAAATATGTCAACATAAGCAAGTGTTAGGTCATTCATTTTGGATCTAAAAATGATAGAACAGGATACTTTATAAATCATGAAAAGCTATAAGTGCAGTTACATTGGAGATCATTATTTTCTGTACCTGTTCATGATATATTAATCAAAAAGGTAAATGGAATGCTGTCCTTTATTTCTAAAAGGAATAGAATACAAAGGGGAAACAAAGTTGTACTTCAGCTATGTAATTCCTGCTTTGATCATACCTCGAGTACCATGAACAGTTCTGGGCTCCACACATCACTAAGGATATAATACCCTTGGAGTTGGCATAGTGCAAATTTACCAGAATGATACCTGAACACCAAGGGCTGGATTTCTATCATGTAGGAAGGAAACAGGAATTGGGATTTATTTTTGACATTGTGGGCTTTCTTCCATCTCAGCAGTGTCACCAGGTGAGTGCGGGACAACTTAGAGTTCAGACATTGAGTGGAAAATGCAGGTAAAAAGCCCGCCTCCATTCCCAGAAACATCGACTCAATTCTTCAAATTGGTTTAAACCACCCTTCACCCTTACTGCACCAATCCTCGACCCCATCCTCACTCAAGCAGTATTCAATTCAAAAACAACTCACAAATTCTTTGAATGAACTCAAAATAAAGAAACATTACTTGAATTGGCACCTAATCACAATCCTACTGAAAAGCTCAGAGATCTGTCAAAATTAATAAACATAATTTGGCAAAATGCATAAAAATCATTCAACTCTTCAGAATGTCATAGGTCTGTCAAAATAGAACAGTATCTATTGAATAGTTTTTAAAAATCCATTGCCCTCTTCAGAACCACAGGAATCTCTTTAAAAAAAAAAGCTCAACTACCCTGAAGATCTGTGTAAACAAACCCTGCAGTGCATAATCCAGCCATGTTTTAAAGGAAGCCAAGTCACGAAAGTGATATACTTCTGGATAGCCGAGCAACCAAACTTTGCAATTCAGAAGTCATTAGTGGAAAGGCATCCAAAGAATCAACCGCACGTTCCCAGGACACCAGTTCAAACGGACCCAACAGCATAGAATCTATCTGTGCCCTTTGAGAGAGTCAAAAGCTCAGGTATCTATCAAAACTTTCAATGGTCATACTGATGCCTGAAGTATGCATTAAAGAATGAGTAAAAGCTACAATGTGTAAATAATTAGCTCTGGCTCACATATTGGGCCAGAATTTCAATATAGTATGTATAAGAAAAGTATTTCCTGTGGATCATCTACTCTAACACATCTGAAGATGTTTCCACATCCTGACTGTCAAAGGTAAGAACTTGCCACTTGCATTATTTATGGTCTCTTACCTTCTATCACTTCAGTACATGTACATATAACTCAGACAACAGCTTCAGGAGAAATTGTAAACGGGCCAACATCTTTTTTCTCACTTTTGGACACCTCCCACCTCCAATCCATGGTTCATGCCTTTATGCCTCATACATGGCTCCACGTATAATTTAGAAAGGTTTCCAAAACATGGACACTTCGCTAAAAGTTGCAGATGATTTGATATTCCCATTTCCAGAATAGGATGTAATTTCTAAACAGCTGTATTCAGAATTCTTGAGTTGCCTCCTTTTCCTGCCATTTTGTTATTGTTTGTTAAATGCCCTTTTAATGGCCCCAATTCAACTCATTAACATTCAGTTTTCAAATTTCCCCAAACTCGTGAAACAAGCTAGAGATCAAGAAAGCTCAACGTGGAAACCAAAGTGGGTACCTGGCAAGTTCAGCTTGGTGCTTGCTGTGAACAATGGGCACTAACATGCAAGGTCACTCTATATGGGCAGCAGACGCATGCACTCACACCCACAGACATTGGCATTCAACGCTACACCTCGGTCTGCACCAGCTTCTATCATTGTAACACTGCAGAAAGGCCACTGTGCGTTCAGGGACACACACCTGGGCTAGACCAGGCTGCATCGTTGGTCTCTTTACTCACTGTCATAGCGCTCACTCACTATGAAGCTACCTCGGTGCTCACAGGATCCCGGTCTTGCTTTGCATTGCCTTTTTGTACCTTGCCCCCTCAGCCAGAAGTACCAGGTTCATTGGCACATAGCTCAGATAGAAAGGAAAGAAACCCATCATGGTTCTCAGCCTGCCTCAGTCAAATCAAGGACGATAGCCCTCACTCAGGGCACCCAGGATTGAAAGTAAACATCTCTGATACCAGCCCAGGGGCTTGCAAATGGTCAGTCCGTCATTTGGGATTGTTAAAATCAGGATGTTCTCCACAAATGGATGACCAGCTAAAAGTAGAGTAGCCCACTACCCATCTCAAGACATTCTACCCTACTGAAGCAGCCTTCCTTCTGGAATGAGAAAGGAACAAGTGTTACAGGAGAGGAAAGTGGGTGGTATAGCTGCTACTTTGGAGTAGCCAGGGACAATGTCCTAGGCAAGCGAGGAAGCAGTGCAGAGGGCATACAGCGTTAATTATGTCATGGGTGAGAGGCAAATAGGGAAAATGTTGCAGGCAATAGTGAGAGTGATACAGCATGAACCTCAGTGGGATGTGGGTCCAGGAGCAGAGATAGAGTGTGAGGTATGGGAGCAAAGATGGTGGCACTTATGCTGGCAGAGTGGAGAAGGTCATTGACCTTCTTCCTACATTGTTGTGAATTGCTCGAGATGGCTGGGACTGCACTGACCCAGGTGGCAAACTCAGTCCATGCTGGCACAGTCTGGTGTTTGTGACCTCCACTGCTTGTCATGGTGGAAGAAAAAGTTCATCTGCCTGCACAGTGGGGCACAGATTGTACCCTGTCTGCCATGTCTGTGACAAATATTAGAAACCCTACAGGGCAGATCTGGACTGACAATGCTAGTCTGGGTGCAAAATGAACTTTTTCAAGGTGGCATGGACACAAGCGCTGTCAGTAAATGAGATAACAAGGTGTAGAGCTGGATGAACACAGCAGGCCAAGCAGCATCATAGGAGCAAGAAGGCTGACGTTTCGGGCCTAGACCCTAAACATCAGCCTTCCTGTTCCTATGAAGCTGCTTGGCCTGCTGTGTTCATCCAGCTCTACACCTTGTTATCTCAGATTCTCCAGCATCTGCAGTTCCTACTATCGCTGTCAGTAAATTCCAGGATATCTGTTGAGTAGCAAATTGTCCTGGAAATGGCACATGGTAAAATAGGATTGAAATTGGACAGGAGGGACACCACTTGTGAGCCATGGAGGGATAAGTGAATGCTGATGGCACCGTGAGGCACCAATTATCCTTACCCACATTTAAAGCTGAAGTACGTGTCTGACAAGAACCAGGAGGTACTAGTTTTGCCACAGAAATCTCAATCATAAACTACAGCTCCAAATTTTTATCAGATAATCAAGGCAAAGCATCAAATTATTAACAGAAGTTGGATTGGAATAAAGTAGACTCAGATAATGGCCCTGGTTTTCTTGTAGAAATTCAGAAGACTTAGCAAAGACTACGTGTTCAAATGTACAATCTTGTCTTCAAAGTAAACCTAATTTAACTGGAAAAATGTTCAAATTGCAAAACCCTTGACGAAGAAAGCAAAGGGTCAAGATTTACAATAGCTCCTTGAATATAGTAAATTGGAAGAACAGGGAATGAAAACAGTTAGGGCAGGAGGTCTATGCCTGGAGAGACATTTGAAAGGCATATGTTTAAATGAACACAATCCTGTCACTCAAATTGAACCAGCTCTTAAAAGGGCCAAGATACAAATGCTAAAACTTTTTTTGGAAAGAAAATGAAGTATTTCAGTTCAGAAGAGGATTAATCCACATTTTTCCTTTTTGGTACCACACTTGTAAATCTTCATAGAATCCCTACAGTATGGAAATAGGCCCTTTGGCCCAGAAGTCCCCACTGACCCTCAGAGCATCACCCCCCTGCCCAACCCATTCCCCTATAACTCACCTAATCTACATATCCCCAGACACTACAGGCATTTTAGCATGGCCAATCCACCTAGCCTGCACATCTTTGGACTGTGGGAGGGAACCAGAGCACCTGGATGAAACCCACGCAGGCACGGGGAGAATATGCTAACTCCACACAGATAGTTGCCCGAGGGTGGAATTGAACCCAGGTACCTGGTGCTGTGAGGCAGCAGTGCTAACCACTGAGCTATCAAGCCCCTCTTCTCTGTACTTTCTACAAAATGTGCTTCAAAATTCTGACACTCATTGTTTTTTTCCTTTCTTCATTCACAGGATGAGGGCTTCACTAGCTAGGCAGCATTTATTGCCCATCCCTAATTGCCCTGAGGGCAGTTAAGAGTCAACTACATTGCTGTGGGTCTGGAGTCACATGTAGACCAGATCAGGTAAGGATGGCAGTTTCCTTCCCTTAAAGGATATTAGTGAACCAGATGGGTGTTTCCCAACAATCAGCAATGGATTCACAGTCATCTGTAGATTCTTAATTCCAGATATTTATGTAATTCAAATTCCACCATCTGCCATGACAGGATTCAAACCTAGGTCCCCAGAACATTACCGGGCATCTCTGGATTAACAGTCCAGCGATAATACCACTAGGCCATTGCCTTCCCACAACACATGTTGTGTGTGATCCATTTGTGGGGTAATAACATTCCAATATAAATTCAACACCATTTTCCTACTTTTGAATTTTGTGCCTCACTTTGTGTGCATTCCTCAGAGCCCCAACCTGCCCATATTTCTGCTTGTTCTGCAACCCTAAATCCAGGAACTGTAGATTCTATCAGGGTTGGTTTTAGCCTGGACAATGCTGCCAAATGGGCAAGAATCACTAAATGCAGAATCACTCCACTTTTTCCCCAGTGGTGTCAACTCAAGACTTTTGTCAAGGATAAAAGTACCATGTATGTCTGGCTGAAAGGACAATGGGTGAAGAATTCCATTGTGGAGTACCACAGAGGCCCATACCCCCTTTTGTGAGTGTCCACCACTCGTTGCCTCCTCTGCAGCCTGCACTGCATCATGAGATGAGAAGTGCTCCCAGAGACGGATTGGGTGTGGGTGATGTCCCTGGTATACACAAGAAATCTTTACTCTCCCAAGATCACACAGGTCAACCACAATATCAATTTTTGGACCACACAGGCCATGATCAGAGACAAAGATAGAAATTGATGGAAAAGTTCAGCAGGTCTGGCAGTGTCTGTGGAGAGAAATCAAAGTTAACGTTTCAGGTCGAGAAACCCTTCCTCTGAACTAGGCCATGATCATTTGGAATGGTAGAGAAGGCTCAAAGGGGTGAAAGGCCTACCCCTGCTTCTATTTTCTATATTTCTAGGAGTTTGGCTCAGTTTGTAAAAAGAAAGTGTCCAGCTGCAGTTTGGGCCCTGCACCCAACTTTCTTTTAATTGAATCAATGATAGGTGCATGGAAGAGATTTCCCAATGAGATGGATGACTGAGAAATCTTTAACGGTTTTCAATAAATTAGATAGGTTTCTGTCAAGATTCAGGGGATCTTGTCAAAATGAGTTTATTAGAAGTTTATCAAGGGAATACTGCAGATGGGTGAATTGGTTAGACCAAATGTCATCACCTGACTGATGCTCTTAGAACACCTGCAATTGTGACTCATTTCAAGGCAGACGATGAGTGGGCAGACAGTTAAAATTGACTGGAGACTTGAACACCAAAATATCTCATAAGTCTTGTCAATGTTTTTAACATTCCTGCATAGCCAGGAAGACCAGAAGTGCTCCTCCTGCTGCCATTAGAAAAGCTTAGTTTCACCCTCCTTTTCAATCACAAAGTGCTTTTGAAACCCACCTCCCTGCAGCTTAACCTTAATAGCCGGCACCATTCCTTCAGTTCTATAGGCTTCAGGTAGACAACGGCTCTGGCAGCATGTGAGTAAGGGCTGGTTGACAAAATCTCCAAAGGCTGGCATTGTCGAAGTCAGCAGGCTCTGCCCCTCCATCACCCAACCCCATTTGCTCACACCCTACATATCGGCATGATTCCTTCTCAAATGATTTGGCAATTAGAATTTTACTAATAGTCCAACCGCTGTCATCTGGGATGCTCAGTTCATGACCAGGATGGCTGCTAAGCTATCAGAAGATAGATATTAAAAGACATCATCGCTGCAGGTTGCCCACTTTCCACAGCCTCACAGATTTTTGTTAGCTCCAAGATATCATGGATTGGTTCAAGCATGGAAGGAGATAATTCAGTCCATTGGGTCCTTGTGGACCACTCTGTAAGAGTACTCAGATCGTCGCATTTCACTGAAACCTTCCAAATATTTTCTCTTCAGATTCTGACTCAACTGCCTTCAAAAGCTACAACTGAATCTGCCTCCAGTACACTTTGAGGCAGCATCTTCCAGATCCTAACAAGTTGCCACTTGAAAAAGCTTTGTCATGTCACATTCAATTCTTCCAAATTCACCTTAAATTTCTGTCAACTGGCTCGCCACCCTTCTGCTACCAGAAGCAAGTTCCATCTATTTTGTCCAGAGCCTCACGTGGATTTGAATAGCTCGATCAAACTTCCTCTCAAACTTTCCTAAGGAAAAAAACCCCCACTTTCTGCATAGATTTGAAAGTTCCTCATCCCTTGAATCATTCTCATAAATATTTCCTGCATCTTCTCCAATGCCTTCACATATAGCCAAAGGTATAGTGGCCAGAACTGGATCCAATACTCCAGGTTAGGCATTTCCCTGCTTTCGGAACCTATTTATTAATCCCAAAATTCCTTCTGCCACTTTCTAAACCTGCCCTGCCACCTTCAATCATTTGAGCACATATACCCCTGGTGTCTGCTCCTGCAACCTTTTGAAGAATTAAATCCTTTATTTCACATTGTCTTTCCTCATCCTTCCCACCTCTTCCCATTTCTCTATATTAAATTCCATCTGCCCTGAGTCCACACATACCTTCAAGCTGTCCATATTCTCTTGAGGCCTATCAATATCTTTTGTCAGTTCATAATTTTTTATCACCTGTAAATTTTGAACTGTGCCCCTAACACCTAAGCCAAGGTCACTCTTATTGATCAAAGAAAGCTGTGTTCAAATTCTGAGCAACTGTACTGCATATCTTTCTCCAAACTGAAAAAAAGTAACTTTCTCCCACTGCTCTTTATTTCCTGTCACTCAACCAACTTATTATCCATGTGCTGAATTTTACTAGACGTCGACTCAGTGTTATTTTCATCAAGTTACATGAATGGGTTCTCTCTGCCGAGGCCTAGCAAATTTCCTCATGCTACCATTCAAAACTCATCTCAATAACTCGGCATTACACCCCTAAGGCACCCTTTCTTTCCGTTGCCAGCCCAATTCTCCCTCTCATCACTGGCAGAAGTACTTACCAGAGCCAGGGTATCCCTGGCACTAGGGTTATCTTTAACCCCAAGCTGTGCACCCAGGTCAGGCATTAGCAGTCCATACTTGGCAATCCAAAGTTGTCTTTCATGATCAATGTAGTGGCATAGGAGCTATTAATCAAGGCTGCTCAGGGCACATTGGTGGCATTTCTGACACTTGCTTACACATAAAACTCATCATTTAAGCACCAGGCCACAAAATGTTCCTGTCCATAGCCACATCCCATTCTTACAACCATCTCCAAGTTACTGCCATTCTTTCCCCCATGTTCGTGTAATCCCCCAGCATCATCCTGTTGTTCAATGGGAACTGTGCCATACATGGTAAACTTCAATTGCTTCAAAACATTCACTTTGAACAGAAAACAAACTAGCAGAAGCTCCATTTGCCTCTCAGAATGGAAGTGGACTGCTTGTATGTTTGATTTTTATATTCACTCGTGGAACATGGGCATCACTGGCTGACCAGCATTTATTGCCCATTCCTAGTTGCCCTTGAGAAGGCGGTGGTGAGCTGCCTCCTTAAACTGCTGCAGCTCACATATCACGCGCCAATAAAGTTACAGTCAACAACTGATCATTGCACTCAGCTCTCATCCACTGGAACCAGCTGACAATTAAGTTTGGCTTGTAGAACACATGCAGTTGCACACTATCATGCGCAAGATGATATTCTTCCTGCCGGGGCTCTTTGACACAATGGTAGAGTCCATACTTCTCAGCCAGGATCAAGCTCCATCTGCTGCAGAGATATATCATAACATGTCTGAACAGGTCAATTGGAAAATATATAACACTCTTGCTCAATGTCTTCAACTTCCTCATTAAGATTGCTACCACTCTCCCAGTTCATTGCTTCCATCACATTCCCTCATTGCCTGTTCCAGTTTGCCATAGAGCATAATACAAGGATTATATTGTACACTCTGTTCAAACTGTAAGCCAAGGCAAGCCCCGTTCAAGCTGCAGAACCTCATCTTCGCCAGGTGCGTCATCTGCTCCACCGTGGTTTAGCTTGAAGAATGGGCTGCATTGTATCAACTTTTGGCCTCAGTGAGGGGGTTTCAATAACAGAATCATCAGCCATGGTTGCCGTGGGTAGCCTTCGGCCCTGAATAACCATCATTGGAAGATATCCGGCCCCTCAAACACAACAGGAACATGAGAAGTCTCAAGGATGAAGGCATCCCAGGGTATTGGGCACAACTCCACAGTAGCAGCACTGGTGAGCACACATCACTTGCACACTAATGGACCAGAACCCTTTTCTATTGATAAATTTAGCCACATTATGATGTGGCCCTCTCAATACAGCGAGTGTTTTTTTTAAGAAGTCGCTAGAGTCTTAATAGACCATAGAGCTGCTCCATCTCTCTCTCTCGCTCTTTCTATGTCCTCTCTGCCCAGATTGCTGCACTGACCTCAATGTGGGGAAAGGAGATGGAAGCGGTGTGATCTGGCACAATAGCATCAGTAACAGCCCTGAGACATTGCTGAGTGGGCAATTGAGAAATCCTACAGATGTCCTTAGAATGAAGCAGTCACATAAAATTCAACCTTGAGGTCCACTGGGTTAGGATTGCCACCCACTCTTTCAGATTGCAGGTCCCACTCTGGCAGTTGGCATTGTTCACTGACTGTGTCCTGGGACAACATTGCTCTGTGTTAAATACAACATACGGAGGAAGTGATATTCAGCATGAAATACTCTGGACCTTCAGCTGCATCCTTCTTCATGTGGAGGCGGGTCAGCTTCTCCTAGAGTTGCTGGAGGTCTTGGGCTTGCTGGAGCATCTGTTCTTCCTCCACTTCTCTGTTTTTCTGTTGCAGTGCAGCAACAGTTTCGAGAACCCATCCTGTGGCCATCAATTACACTTGCAATGAACCTGTGTGGGGAGCAGAGGAAACAGAACAAGTCCTGAGTAATGTGAGCAGCCAGCATTCACATCACTCAAAAATGCTGATTTAACATTGTCCTCTTTATAGTGAAACATGCAGAGGGTTATTTCTTGGATTTTGGATCTTATTCTGACAAATGCAACTCCAGTCATTTCGCAAAGAGACAGTAACAGGTTGTAAAGGCTGCATTTAGTACTGATCCCTACTCCTCTCAGTCTCACATCATCTATGAAAGGCATCCTAATCATGTTCCACCCAGCTACGGACATAATGCACAACTATAAGAACAACAAGTTGCATTATACCTACATACTCCCAAGCTCCTGTGAGTTCTTGCATTTTTAAAAAATTCATTCCTAGGGTAAGGACATTGCTGGCCAGGCCAGCATTTATTGCCCATCCCTAATTTCCCAGAGGGCAGTTAAGAGTCAACCACATTGCTGTGGGTCTGGAGTCACGTGTAGGCCAGGGAAGGTAAGAAAGGCTGAAAGATCTGCTGAAGCTGTAAATCAGGAACAAAAACAGAAGTTGCTAGAAAAGTTCAGCAATTCTGGCAGCATCTGTGAAGAAAAGTCACTTCTGATGAAGGGTCACTGGACCCGAAATGTTAACTCTGATTTTTCTTCACAGATGTTGCCAGACCTGCTGAGCTTTTCCAGCAACTTGTTTTTGTTTCAGGTAAGAGCGGCAGTTTCCTCCCCCAAAGGGCATGAATGAACCAGATGGGATTTTCCTGAAAATTAACAATGGATTCATAGTCATCAGACTCTGAATTCCAGATTTTTTTATTGAATTCAATTCTACCATTTGTCATAAGCAGTATTCAAACCAGGGTCCCTGGACCTTACATGGGTCTCTGGGTTAACAATCCAGCGCTAATACCACTAAGTCATCACCTCCCAATTATCTTTGTCCTGTGTGGTCTACAGGTGCTATTTTTAAGGTTGTTCGGGATTAGTTCAACCTCAAAGGGTTGTCTACCTTCTATCTGTAAAGACCAATGTCATGGTCAAGATTGCTTATGACCAGAATTTGCTCCCAGACAGTTGTACACTGCATGCATTTCACATGCATGATGATACGATTGAAATGATTTCAATCTGAACTCGAATTGCATGACTGACGCATTTGCCCCTTTATTAGCTCCTATTGCTCTGAAGTGAAGCCCGCATTTTGGGACAGATGAAGAAAACAGACTCCACCCACAACAGGTGTGGTGACAATCATTTCTCATCCTTTATTTTAAGGATCAAGAGATGTGGAAGGCAGCACAGAATATGCTGGGCACCACGAGTCATAGGCTTAGGCTGGTCTAAAGTGCAGCAAGGCAGTGCAGAAGTGGATCAGAAATGTGCCAGCATGATGTGAAAAGGTTGGTATGTGTTGGAAGGCACCGTCCTTGGACATGGAGTGCATGTGGCCACTGACCATGGAATGTGTCTTGAGATATTTGTGCCAGGTATCCAAGACGGAGGATCAGAGGAGAAAGCAGGTAACCACTGACTTTCATGTCAGGAATTCTCAATGTCTCATTTCTGTCCAATGGGGAAAGAATAGTAAAATGCATGTTCATGTGGTGAGATTAGGTAATAATAAAAGATAATCCATGTAAATAGGCCTCTCGTTGCTCACTAGTGAGAATCTCTTCTCGACATCCAGGACTTGGTTGGAAAATGTGACTTTGATCTTTATGTCAAGAAATGCCTCACTTGACATCTCACCCAATTTTCCCAAATTTCTCACTGTAACCCACATTATTCAGGCACTGGGAAGATTCAGCCCCATGTGACCACTGTCCCAGTAATTCAGAGGCTTTGGCTTTACTGGCAAGTATCTCATGTGGTACTTTACTAAATACCTTTCAGAAATCCATGTACACAACATCAACCACATTACTCTCATCAAACCTCTCTGTTACCTCATTAGAAAAACTCAATCAAACTACTTAAACGTGAATTGCCTTTAAGAAATCCATGCTGGCTCCATTTAACTAATCTACATTTTTCTAATTGATAGTTAACTTTGTCCCATCAATGTTATTAATCATTTTATCAAATGCAATTTTAATTTTAGCATATTATATGGGGCAATTAAATAGAAATAATTTCCAGATTTATACAAAATTAGGGGTGAAACTTTGACAATACAATTGCTGCAGACAGAATTGAATAAATAACTTGTCTTTCCAGAATGTTATGTTAATTCTGTTTGTTTTAGTTGGAGATGCTATAATGTTGGTTGAAATTTATTCATCCAATCTAAACACAATTACCTGCAAGTTGAACCAAACCATATATCACAGCCATGGAAACCAAACTTTAAGTCTTCTGGGAGTTGGTATGCGGTTAGGAACTGGCGAAGATAAATAACATTTTCGGAAATTTAAAATTAAAAATGAAATGTATCCAACCAATCTTTAAAATCCAATTATAATTGAAATAGCCAGAGACTAATAATAAACTCTGCATAATTCCCCTATTGAGTTACTAAAAGTAGTTATCTCATTAAAGATGGCTTTAAAATGTGACAGAGAGATCATACTTCATTGCACCATAACTAGTTCATTCTAAATTTTAGTTCCTCAAAATAGCCAGAATTTCAATCTCATTATTAATACTCGTTAATAAATAAGTGGAATGATATTTTCCTGCTGCAGGAGGGTACACCAGGAGCAGCACCAGGCCAACCAAAGAAATGAGCTGCTAACCTGGTGAAGCTACAACACATGACTACTGGCGTCCCAAACATCATAAGCATCAAATGGCACACAGAGCTAAGCGATCCTACAATCATCAGGTCAGATCTAAGCTCTGCAGTTTTGCCACACCAGTTGTGGACTGGAGGAAGAGGCTCCACAAGTCTTTAATGATGGGGGAGCCCAGCACATCAGTTAAGATTGAAGCATTTGCAACAATCTTCAGTCAGAAGTGTTGAGTGCATGTTTCATCTTGGCCTCCTCCAGTCTCACAGATGCCAGTCTTTAGCCCATTTAATGTAATCCATGTGACATCAAGAAATGCCTGAAAACATTGAATTTGCTCATGCCGTGGGCCCTGATAATATTCTGGCGATATCACTGAAGACATGTGGTCTAGAACATACCACACTGCTAGCCAAGAGATAACAAGGTGTAGAGCTGGATGAACACAGCAGGCCAAGCATTCCTGCTCCTATGATGCTGTTCATCCACTCTACACCTTGTTATCTCAGATTCTCCAGCATCTGCAGTTCCTACTAACACTGCTAGCCAAGCTGTTCCAGTGGAACAACAATACTGGTATCTGTCCTGGAAAACTGAACAGGTATGTTCCACACTCAAAAAGCAGGACAAATCTAAATTGGCCAATTTCTATCACAACAGTCTACTCTTGATCATCAAAGTTATGGAAGGGATCATTGACAGTGCTATTAAGCAGCATTTACTCACCAACAAACCTCTCAATAGCCAATTTCAAAGCAGAATTATTGAAGAGGGTAAGCAAGGCTATTAGGAAATAGTGGGAGATTAGGAGCGAATCCATATCTGTTTCAAAAATCTGACATAGGTTCAGTGGGATAAATGGCATCCTCTGTACTATTCTATGTTTCTCCAAATGAAATACAGCAATTTGTTATAATTAGAAAGTCAATGTAGTGTCATTGACTGGAAGATCAGCTGGAAGATTCACAATACATCCCACAGTTTAAACAAAATGACAAAGGTCATGTGTGGTTGCACCAGAAAAGCTGCAGTGTAGAATATACATGCATATAAATGAAAGAAAGGAAATATTACAGTACATACATGCGAAAAATATTGTAGCAAAATAGATAAAATGCTGCATCTGCTGGAAGTGAACAGAATAAGATTAATGAAAATTATGCCATAGATAATTATGTGATGGTAACACAATATACTGAATTTCAATGCCCCAAATCTCCATCTCAATCACTACTTTCTTTATAGTTCAGATCAAAAACTGACAGATTCAAGAATGTGAAAGTGAGGGACCATATGAAATAAGTTAAATAAGTTACACAGCGCAGAAACAGCCCATGCAAATAAACTGCTGTCAGCTATGTTTATTCTCCATGCTCTCCCATACTATCAGCATAACCGTCTATTCCACTCTCCATCTTGTACTCTCCTACAGCTTTTCCTCCATACATCATGAAATTACACATAGTGGGTAACATATCAATGAACTATATCCTGCTTAGGTTGGACAAAGTCAACATTCACCTATGCATTGAAATTTGGCACATTATTGATGTATTGGAGTAGCAGTTTCCAAACAGCACACAGCCATTGGACACGTGACAACACCAAGTGGAAACTTCAGTGTCATGGGCCGAAAACAATGTCAGAAAATCTTTTAATGCTGCTTTAAAGACTTCCCTCAGTTGCTGTGATAGCAGGTTTTAATCTGCTTGGGAGAATAGTTGTGCTGTGCTTCAGTCAAGCAGAAACTCCTCAGCTACTGCCTTCCTGTCAGAAACATTGCTTGTTTAAATTTAGCTGCACACAACCGGTTCAATCCTTTGCAGTTTAGAGGGATCAGTGATAACCAAGTGACCCTACTGGGCACACTCACAACATAGGACACTGCCTGAGCCCAGCACCAATTTTCACTCTGCATATCATCCCAACTTTCTTCTTATAAGCCACTGTACTCCTGTTCCCTGACAACCAAACTCTTCAGCATTATTCACTTCACTTCTGTCACTAGATAAAATTTGAAATCTTCCTGCTCATTAAGCTTTTTAAATGGCAGGCCTGACCACCTAGAAAATATTCACTTGTCAAGTTGACTGTCTAGCTGTAAGATCTTAAACAATCTCATTCTTAAGCACCTTTAAAAACTGCTGTGGAAAGGAACACTAGACATTTTACTAGTTGTAGAATCATTAGCACAGAAGTAGGCCATTCAACCAGTCATGCTAATACGAGCCCTTGGAAACAGTTACTAATTAGTACCCCCACAGCCCCTGTTCTTTCCCTGCATTGCTGCAATTCTTTCACCTTCCAATATTTACCCAACTCTCATTTGAAAGAGAATTAGCTTCTGCCACTTTTTCCAGTAGTGCATTCCAGATTTAGTAACTCGTTGTATTTGTTCATTCATTTTAGCACTCATAATCTGAGCTACTATCACTCCTGATGCTCTGAAAAGTCATGTGACTAGGCTATTTGACTCTTAGAATTGTTCTTGTTCAATTGCTCAGCTATAGCATGTTATTTTCATTCGTCTGTATGTTCCTACAAATAAATATCATCCTTTGACCAAATTAAATGAATCTGGTTCAGCAAGCTCCATAGTTTATGTCTATTTTAATTGTTGTGAAAATGGTTATGGATTATGGCTGACAAAATCAACAAGGCCACACCAGAGCAGGGGCTGCAGGGGGCTAATTAGTAACTTGTTGCAGGCACAATAAAGCCTCCTAAGTCTTCAATACAGCCGATAGGAAACTCCGCACCATTTTGAGGCCTAGATAAAATTGGTGTGCAGGGTGCATACCTGAAATAGGTGTAAGGTGTTTTGCAAATTCAAATATCGGCTAAACACATGGCTGAAGACCCATCTCTGATATTGTGTTACCTTGAATTCAGCTGGAACAGATAAGGAAATCCAGGTCTATCTGTACCTAGCAGGAATACTTAAAGGGATCAATGCATGCCTCAACCAACAACTATTTAAAATATTCTGACTTATATAAGAAGTTTTGAAGTGCAGGATTGATCTTCCAAACCATTAAAACTACATCACTCGCAGCCAGCCATTGCTTATCCCTCTCACCCAACACCTTAGTCACTAATGTTCTCACTCACCTCAAAATTCTCCAATTATAACCAATTATTTCCAATTATAACTACAACTTCATCTAATTGATTCCAAGACCCAGATCTTTGTCACCACGACACATCTAAGAGCAACCCTTTAATCATCTCAATTGCTATTCATTTTTTATGATTGCCCTTCTTTGGCAAGTCCTTCCCATTTTTCATAATTCCCATTTGATCTCCTTTAAGAGCTACCTGAGGGCGACTGCTGGCTTCAACATGTTTGAATCCTTCTTGCTGGCAAATGACACAATGTGCCAGTCAGATATCCACTTCAGTAGAGAGAAGGCCCACTATCACAATGCACCTTGGACCTACCCACTCAGGAGTTTCCATGGAAATTATCAGGCCAACTGTATTAACCTGAAATCAACTGCTTTGTGGTGGGCTCCACTGACATACACTAAAATTGTGGCAAAAATTTAACACAACCACAAAGCAGACTCCAGTCCTTGATCTGAAATTGGGTTGGTGCAATCCTTCTTGTATTGCCACTATCATTTGATGATATGAAAGACAAATATAGGGGGCTCACTTTGACTTTAATTAGGTAAAATGACAAACATTCTATCATGCCAGCACAGTTTTCTGTAGACTGTTGAATCAGAATCCTGGAATAAGACAAACTTTGAGATTGTCTTCTCACTGATTATTACTAAGGATTGTTTGACATAAAGCAATGCAAACATCCTTTCCTCCCACCTATCCGCCCCTCCCTCCTCACTGACCAACCTCCATCCCTATCTAGACTCACCTTGATTAGCTTCATCTCCGCCTCCTTGACCTGTCCGTCTTCTCTCCCACCTATCTGCTCCACTATCCACTTTCTATCACCGTGCCTCATCTCTATTTATTTCAGAGTCCCCTTCCCCTTCCCCTCCCCCATTTCTGAAGAAGGGTCCAGACCCGAAACATCAGCTTTCCTGCTCCTCGGATGCTGCCTGGCCTGCTGTGTTCCTCCAGCTCCACACCCTGTTATCCTGGTATCCTGGTATGACTTCTTGGGGATTATCTGTGCTGCGGTCTCTTTCAACGCCTTTCAGGCAGTTTAGGGTCACTGGTTGCATGAGTAAAATAGAAAAGGAAAAAGATTTTTCCCTTTAAATGTCATCCACCTGCCTTCTAATGTTTTTAAAATATATTCATTTACCAGGACGTGGCTGTCACTGGCTTGACCAGTATTTATTGCCCATCCTGAAATGCACTCGCCAATGTGTTGGTGAGTTGCCAATTTAAACTGCTGCAGTCCTGGTAGTGAAGGGACACCCACAGTGCTGGCAGGTTGAGAGTTTCAGTATTATAGAGGTAGAATCATAGAAGATTGGATGGTAATAAAAGGGTGCAAAATAAAACCTGGAAAAAAAAAGGCTAAAAATAAATTTGAATGTTGAGCAACATTTAAAATGACACTACTTTGGACCACCTGGGAAACATGAGAACCCCATCTGGTGTCTTCCTGAAGCCAAGAGCTAACAATTAACACCAAATGACAAATATCTTTTGATGTCCAATCAGTGAAATGATGTGAGCCACTTTTAATCAGTGTTTTCAATTTGTTTGAAGTGTTATCTGATAGAATATCTTTAATTCCTTCCAGTCACTTCAAGTTAAACACCAATATCGAGCTAACCTCCTTTGTAATAATAAAAACCTGCCTCCTTGGGCTTTTTCACAATGTTAGCTAACAGAGTCAGACTAGCTTGTGGTCATTTTGTCTAGGCCTCTGTCAGATCTACTTTGTACAAAGAAAATGTGTTTGGTCAGGGGTCGACAGCCTTAATAATGTGAAGAGCCATTTGTTAACTTTAGTTAAAAATACAATATCTTAAGAGGTAAAATGTTTTACTCAAATGCCAATAATGATAAAGAAGAAGACACATTCACATTTCAATAAAATTGTAAAGGTCTATCCAAATACTTTCTCACAACTGTATTAATAAAAGTAAATAAGCCTTTTAATCACCATTGAAATGGATATGATTGACCAAGGTTGAAAGCTAAACAGGAGCCCTTAATGAGCCACA
Source organism: Rhincodon typus (assembly GCF_021869965.1). Taxonomy (NCBI): domain Eukaryota; kingdom Metazoa; phylum Chordata; class Chondrichthyes; order Orectolobiformes; family Rhincodontidae; genus Rhincodon; species Rhincodon typus. The sequence continues at coordinate 24,702,373 of NC_063339.1, forward strand.
TGTGGCTCTAGAACTGCAGGTTACAAACCTTTGTATTGAATTTTATAGCCATTCCCATGGCTTAAGATAATCTGGGATCTTCTTCGCTCAGCCAATAATTTCACTTTGAAGTTTCGATTATATCAGTCAAGTAACGTGGACTCAATTATCCAATAGTGACCCATAAATTACGATGAAAGTGAGCACATTTTCTCTTCAGTTATATGGTTGTGCTGTGCCAACAGCCATGTAGGATGGCCGCCAGCTGACACACTGCCAGTGATTGGATCTAAGCACTGCTCAATTTTCAGCGCAATTGACGCACAGTATGTGATGCTTTTGCATTTCACATTTTGTGTTTCTCTGACTGTGTCCTGAACTTTCCTCTCTGTTGCCCCAAACATGAACCAAGATTCACTCACTCTGTCTCCCTTCCGATTACAAATACAACACACAGCATTTTTTGAGGCTTAGGGGCATTTTTCAGTCCATTAAGTTGTGCGTGATCATGTGACTCAGTGTCAACATTTACCAAGAGTTCCACTTCTGAATCTGCTGGCTGGTTTCTTTGTGTTTCAAAGGCCGTAAGGTTCCTGACTTATTAAACATCTCAATTAGGGTTTTAATTTCAACATCCAACAACCACAGCAATCCATCATCTGAACAGTTACTGGAAAATTATTTTCTATTATATATTCTTTCAATTTATTGGAAGTCATTACACTTTCTTCCTCGAATCACTTCTTTTATAAGCTCTTTATAATTATAAATCATGAAATTCATGTCATAGTCTAACTTGATGCTTATATGATTGTCGAGTGAGGCTAAAAGAAGTTCAAATTATCAATTTCATGGCATTATAATGTGTTCTATTTCTAACAATTCAAGTGCTTTTAAAAAATTGTCAGCAATGCTTGAAGTTCCATGATGTTTAAACATCTTTAAAGTTGGAACAAAGCTCTAATCAATAAAATGAAAATTTGCCACGATCAACTGTGCCTCCCCCCACCGGTGCAGTACATGTTACAGGCAATTGTATGCATGATTCAACCAAATTATCATACCTTCTCCCTTTCATTAGTCTTTCAATACTTCCCTTTCACATCAGTGTTTTCATTTACTGGTTGGATTTTATGCTTACATTAACCAAACTCCTTGATGCAAATCACAAAGACTGGAACAGTCAGGTGGTGAGAGCTGATCCACTTTCTCTCAACTCACACATGCCACTTACAGGATTTCCTATTGGAAGTGACATGCTATTGTCAATACATAGCCACATGTAGACATATAAATAATCTGCTTGATGGCACCACATCCTCAAACATTCACTCCCTCCATAAGTGATACGCAGTAGCAGTGTTGCGTACCATCTACAAGATTCACCTCAGAAAATCACCAAAGCACCTTAGACAATAAAACTTCCAAGCCCACAAACACTACCATATTGAAGGACAAAGATGGGAACTCTACCACCTGGTTCCACTCACCACCCTGAGTTGGAAATATATCTCTACCACTTCAGTGTAGCTGGGGGAGCAATGGTTTAGTGGTATTATTGCTGGACTGTTAGAGTAGACACCTAGGTAATGTTCTGGGGAACCAGGTTCAAATCCCACTGCTGCAGATGGTGGAATTTTAATTCAATAAAAAAAATCTGGATGACCATTAATCCATTCTCAGTTTTTGGAAAAACCCATCTGATTCACTAAAGTCCTTTAGGGGAGGAAACTGCCATTTTTACTGGTCTGGCATACATGTGACACCAGACCAGTGTGGAATGTGGCAATGTGGTTGACTCTTAGCTGTCTTGTGGGAAATTAGGGACAAGCAATAAATGCTGGCCTAGCCAGCACCACCCTTCCCCTGTGAATGAATGGAGAAAAGTAAAGCTGGATCAAAATCCTGGAACTCCAGTCCCTAACAGCATCTAAGCTCACTCCACCTTCTCAAGGGCATTAAATGCTGGCTAAGTCAGCTAATGAAGAAAATCCCCTGGGAAAATTTTAAAAAAAAAGGACAAAATTTTATCACTTGACATATTTTCTGTCATTTGCACCACAGCCAGTTGTGCACAAAATGACAGTTGTGCACATTTGAGTGAGCAATTGTTTCCATGGGTCAAGATACAGTTCTACTATCAACATTGCAACTCTGAACACACAGCTTCCAGCATCTTGTAGGAAGACTTGAGCCTGTTTCCGCTGCCCAGCATGACAGTCATTAGGAGTACTGCCAGATATGTTGATCTAGAGAGAAGTGTCAATCTGAAGGTCCAAAAAAATCCAAGCCTACATATCTTCCACCACAGCCCAGTTCAACAGAGCAGCAGAACTTACTGTCTGCCTACTTCTGAGAGGAGGTCCATTTTGCACTTTTCAAACTGCAGGTTGGAAATGATTGCCTGGCTTGAGGTATGTTTGAACATGGTGTGGGGAAGGGGTCACTTAATTTACCAGGAGGATGGGGCACCCCTGGTGTCCTTGATTCCAGGGCAGAGCTGGCACTGTCCACTTCAGTGCCTGACTGGCACTCAACGTAGCCGGCTTTCCCAAAGGTGACACAGGACTCCTGTCAGCCCTCCATCATGCTGGAGACCCCCATCACCTGGATTAAATACTGCCTGAAATCTTCTTTAGGGTGGCATGGTGGCTCAGTGGTTAGTACTGCTGCCTCACAGCACCAGGGACCTGGGTTCAATTCCACCCTCAGGCAACCGTCTGTGTGGAGTTTGCACATTCTCCCCATGTCTGTGTGGGTTTCCTCCAGGAGCTCCAGTTTCCTCCCACAGTCCATAAGATGTGCAGGCTAGGTGGATTGGCCATGCTAAATTGCCCGTAGTGTTTAGGGATGTGTAGATTAGGTGGGTTATGGGGGAATGGTCTGGTTGGGGTGCTGTGTGGATGTGTTGGGCCAAAGGGCCTGTTTCCACACTATAGGGATTCTATGATTGTTCACATTGCCATTTTTTTGCCACAGCACTCCTGCTATTTCTGCCTGGTTGGTCTAAAGTAAGTTTTTGGAAGTTTTCCTGAAATGTGAATATTATTTGCACTGCAATGGGTTAACAGTTCTGATGCCAGTTGTTGGGAGTGTATCATCAGATCATGCATAACTGAAAGTGAGAGAGCAAAGTTCAGATGAAGTCGTGTTATAGACAACCTGGAAATAGTATAATAACCAAGAGGAGTTTTATAGCGTACAATAGCATGGTTTCCAACTCACTCCTATTGAAGATGTGCAGACCCTCAGTCACGGTATTACCACAGCATCATCCCAACATGCTGTAGTTAATAAATACAAAATTTGGGCTTTTATCTTTTAACCTTAGGCTCTCAAGAGAAATTCATTCAGCAGTAGTTTCTAAAACAGATCTCAGTCACTGTCAGTGGAAGCTGAATATTTTCAGATATCTGCCCTTAAAGATTTCTGAGTAACCCAATGGAGTATCAAATATTATTTTGCAGTGTAGTCTGTGTCAAATTAACAGTGGACTGATACTGCAAAGCAGTTTTTGATTTGGCAGCTCAGGTCTAGATTTTTCAGGAACCAAGTAATTTTACCGGCAAATGAAGTAAATACGGTTTAATTCTCATTCCAGCTGAGATAGATTTGGGATCTGCCTCCTCGCCCTGCCCCTGAGAGTGTACAAAAGTTGCAAAACTACCTCCACTATCAAAAATGGCCAAGGAAAACAGCTCTGGGTGAAGCATCAGTAGACCACAAGGCTAGGATTTGCCACCATGTAGAGAACTCATTGAATAGAATGCAATGGCATAGAGATGACACATGAAAACACTTGGCAGATACTGGATGGACAACCCTAATCAAGTAAAATGGACCAATTGCTGACAATATCATCTACTCCCTATTTAAAATGTTTAAAAGACAACTTCAAGATGAAAGGCAAAATGAATTCTTCTACCCAACCCATATAGTCCACATATATAGTCATTCAAGTACAAAATACCAGTGACACATGCTGGAATATTACAAGTCAGGTGCCCATGCACACATAAGAAATAGGAGCAGGAGTCAGCCATCTGGCCCGTCAAGCTTGCTCCACCATTCGATAAGCTCATGGCTTATCCTTTTGTGGACACAGATACAGGGAGAATGTGTAAACTCTACACAGACGGTCACCTAAGGGTGGAATTGAACCCAGGTCCCTGGTGCTGTGAGGGAGCAGTGCTAACCACTGTGCAACCCTATGCCAGTCAAGTTCTTCATCAACCCTCACATGACATTGCCTGCTGCCAGCTTCAGACTGGCTTGGGAATAGTTCCCGTGGCTGCACCATTACTTGAGGGTCCAGGGCAGGGAGCTCTGCAACATGGTTCAGCTGGAGCAGCACTAACTACCTTATATTGTACCCACATGCCCCTTCCTCAGCCAGAAGGGATGGAAGGCAGCTTGATCCCCAGAGGGTTTAAAGGCAATGGACCAACCATTTCAACAAGGGCAGGAATCTGAAAATCTTAGGTGTGTGTTCAGAGGAGCAAGAGGACATTTGTGTATAGTGACTGAGGCACCAGTGTGAGAAAGCAATAAAGCTGGGAGTGAGCCAAGAGCTCAGATGAGTACGTGACATGCCTGGGAGAGAGAGGAATGAGCTGTGAGACGGACAGTGTTTCTCCAGGTTCTACAAATAAAGTTGGGGTCAACTCTGCCTCATGCACTTGTCTCTGCACCACTAACTGACTTACCTGCCAATCCAATAGCCCCTGTGTCGCCCAACATCCGTTAGTGATCTCTAAGCACTCATTTCAACCAGGAAGGTAGCCTGATTTATTAATGTGGCCCATCCATAAACAGTGATTTGACCTAACCTCACAGCCCCTCCTTATGCTGTCTCTTTGGTCTTTATAGCACTGAAAATGACTTTGCATCGGTGTAAAAATCCCATAACAATGTTTTTACAGAAGTTCTAAAGCTCGGAATAGAACTGGACTGTGGCCTTTGCAATTTCAAATGTGCAATTTGTATAATTTCATACCTCTCACTGATACACTATATTGCTATGCCTCCTGAGCATATACTGGATGTTCAGATTTCAAATGTTTATTGAAATCAGTGGGTAACTAATCATTATTAAAATGAAATAATGAATACAAAAAAGCTAAGAGGAAACTGGCAGTAAAATGTAACAAAAATGGAAATTACTGGAAAAACTCAGTAGACCTAGCAGCATCAGTGGAGAGAAAGCAGAATTAACATTTCAGGTCCAGTGACCCTTCTTTACAACTGTTCTGAAGAACAGATGCTGCCAGACCTGCTGAGTTTTTCTGTTTTTCTGCAATTGCTGTTTTTGTTTCTAATTTCCAGCATCTTCCTTTCTTTGGGTTTTTGGGTAGCAAAACATATACTGGTTGTCGATTCATTTCAAACACCAGTGATTTCTTCTGTGTTTCCAGGCAGCAAGCTTGCCAATCCCTACTGCATCACACAGTAACAGTGCTTGAAACTGCAAAACAATCCAAAATGCACACTTCTATCTGATGTTCCACTACTGCCCTATGGTCCTCCATCTCTCTAACGCAGTGTAGGCTGAAATAATCAAATATACTACAGGTAAGCATACAATATATAGGGCTGATTCTTAATGCTTTTGTAGCAGGATCTTTTGATTTTTTTTGGAGGGATTCTTGCCACAAGGCACGTGAGATTTCTTACCCTATCTTACCAAAGCTGTCTCAAACTAGTTACCTTGACCTTACAGTGTCCTTCACATTTTTATCTACCCCGTATTACCAAGAGCTTTTCCTGGAACAACACACCATTCACTACATTTCCTCTGAAGGATAAGCAAGCAACACCATCTGTAAAAGGTGGCTGGGCACCCAGACAAGTGTTGACAATCTGGCTTTGCCTCTCACTGGCAATGTAACAGCACAGCAGCTACAAACTACTCATGGCACCATCATCATGGCAGTCCCTCATAGATGAGGAAGACTCTCTTCCTCTTTCAGAGTGAGTCTGTGGATAGCTGTACAGTTCAATGTCGCTCCCTCAGACACTGTTACACTTGGAGCAAAAGGTGGTCATGGGAAAGGGTAGGTGGGGCGTTGGTGTGGCAGTGCACTCCTTACGGTGTTTTCGCCTGGTTTTCGCTTTTTCCTGATGGCAAGCCTCAAGGTGCTCAATGCCTTCCTGGATGCTCCTCCTCCCCTTTGGACAGTCTTGGGGCAGTGATTCCCAGATGTCTATGGGAATGCTGCATTTTACCAATGAGGCCTTCAGGGTATCTCTGAAGTGCTTCATGTCTACCTGGGGCTCACCTGCCATTTCAAAGCTGGGAGTACAGCACCTGCTTGGGCAATCTTGTGCTAAACGTGTGGATGACGTGCCCAGCCCACTGCAGCCAATCAAGGGTGGTCAGTGCCTCATGGCACGTGGCTGACACTCCCTTCTACGTGTAATCCCATTCTCTCATTCTAGTCACTATGAAATCATCAAGACACGGATATTAACTGTCTTTAACTATATCCCATCTGACCACCCTCTCTAAGTCACTGCTACTCTGTACCCAATGCCCACTGGACACCCGTATCCTGTTATGGTCAAGTAGGGGAACATCACATACAGGCAAGCAATCAGACAAGTCCAAACATGAGCATTAACTGACAGCCAGAAAGAGGTGAACATAAACAAAACAAGTCGAGTAGTTTTTCCCCACCATGCAAAGCAAATTCTGGCACCATGGCCAACGACTGTTAAACATTCCATGGTGGTGTGTACTCAGCTCGCATCAATTGGCACTGGGTCTCACCCAGGTTCTGTCTTCCTTGTAGCAGCAGCGCACTGTCATCCACAAGATGAGCTTCCTCCAGCTCAATGTTCTTATCCGTTTCCTTAGATGACCGCATGTGTTCCTCAGCAATCAGGACGTTACCATGTTGACTGCTCCAATTGTGCATAAAACCATTGCACCAGGATGGTGCAGCACATTCTGCGTGGAAAATACTTGAGGGCCCTCCAGACCGCTCCAGCTGCAAAAGTGTATCTTCAGCAGCCCTTCAGTCTGCTGCACAATGGCCCTAGTCACAGCATCTGCACCAAAATGGTCAAGGTACTGCACCAGCTGAGTGACCAACACATGACATCAAAAAGGGAGTGTGTGCTGTGCTCTGACCTCCTTCCCACCCCAGACCAACCTCAACCATGAAACCTGTCACTGAATCCAGTTCAGTCCAATATTATACTTACTCACAAATGATGTAGCATTGTGCCTCCCTCCCACAGCACTCTTGGAAGTTTCACAAGTGATGGGATGCTTTTGGCCGGTGTTTACCTCCTTTTTAATACTTCGCCACTAAGGTCAACAGCACTGTGATGCCAATGTTAGATTTGCAAGCTTTAATTACATGGTGCGATTTGCTTTTGGCCAACATTTGAAGCCTAAGCTGCATGCATTGCAAATGAGTGAGGAAACAATTGCCAATAATATCACTGGAGTTTGCAAACAGCTGCTTTATGTTTTTCCCCCAGCTATGCCATCATGTCCAGTCAACAGATGTGGATCCCGTGCTTTTACCTGTCAAAGTGACACGGACACTGCCCACTTTAGGCATTGTCCCAGCAATTTTCCAGTTGCATTTTGCATCGAGAGAACCAGAAATGATGGCAGGGAACGTGGCTCACAGTCTACACCATCAGTACCGGGCTTTGCTTTGTTGCCAGGGAACCACCAATCCCAACACTCATCCCACAACCACCCCCACCGAGCATCCATGTCCTACAGCCCATTTCTACCTGTCCTTCTCATGTGGAGACCCATCACATTGAATTTCACCTCCAACTGTCCTCCCTTCCCCTGAGCCCCAGGATTACACCTTAATGATGGCCACCCAGCTCCTCGCTGCTCCCACTGTGGATGCCACAGTGATGGACAAAGTCAATAATATTCCGCCCCTTCCCATAGCCCTCCAAAGCTGTTCCACAAAGCCCCCATCCACCTGACATCTCCCTGCTGTTCCTAAAGCAACACCCCCACCCTTGCACCCACCTTAATGATTGATGGACATCCACAGGACTGCATTTTTCCCAGATCTCAAACCGATTTCGACCCGCAGCCCCTAGATCTAGCTGACCAGACCCCTGACCACTGTCTTTGCAGCTCCCTGACTGATGAGTTATGATTGCCCTAGCTGCTGGTGCTGTACCTATAGGACAGACTGTTGCTCAAACCCCAGACTGTAATCACACACATGCCCTAACCATGAGCATCCCAAGCTGATGACTGACCGTGGCCAAGCCCTAGGAGTGTATGTGGACTGTGCCTCTGACTGACGGTACCAGGACACCCTGACTGACAGCGGAACCACTTTGACTGGACTGTGGACTAGACCCCACGTCCTTCTCATATGGCAACATGGTTGAATACACATTCAGTGTGTTTGCCATGCAGGCTGTTGGCACATGCTGTAAGTTGATGTTTTGGCATGCTCTCCAGTAAGATGCCGCCCAACCCTGAACAAATCCCTTGCGACAAGCAGCCTGTCTGTATATCTGCATCATCAATAAGACAGTACTGATAGCCTAGGGTTCTGGCTGAAGTGTCAACATACTAATTGGCATGATAAAGCTAGGCAAGGCATGGAGCTGATGGGCATACAGGCAGGCACAAAGTGAGTGAGCAGTAGGAGAGGAAGCAAGCAGCCCTATGATGTAGCCTAGTCCCATCCATGAGCTGAGTGCCTGATCTCTGTTTGCAAACTGCCACTGCAGCAGCTTTTCAATGCTATTTTCTGGTACGCCCTGCAATCCCCTACCAATGTGTCAGACAGGTGCCATGATAGCCATGAGGGGTTGGCAAATATTAGATGCCAATATCCATGGCTGGTGCCTGTGAATCATGCCCTGAGCTGCACTTTGCTCCTCAGCTCATAGAATTCCCACAGGGTGGAAGCAGGCTATTCAGCGCACACTCACCCTCCTAAGAAGAGCATCCCACCCAGACTCACAACCTTAGCCTATCCCTGTAACCCTCCATTTCCTATGGCCAACCCACCTAACCTACCCATCCCTGGGCACTATGGGCAATTTAACATGGCCATTCCACCTAACCCGCGCATCTTTGGACTGTGGGAGGAAACCAGAGCACCCAGTGGAAACCCACGCAGGCATGAGCAGAACGTGCAAACCCCATCCAGGCAGTCGCCCGAGGCTGGAATTGAACCTTGGTCCCTGGTGCTGTGAGGCAGTAGTGCTAACCACTGAGCCACACTGGCACTGTTTGCAGCCAGCAGTGAGCTGGTCACCAGGTACCTGCAGTGACTTCCAGGTCAAGAATTCTTGATATCTTGCTCATTTGGCACATTTGGTGAGATAGGGAACTAAATATTGACGAGATGAGTTATGCCATTAACGAGACGTTTAACAAGTTAATCCCCCTTCAACTGGCAACTTGCCTCTGCCTTGTGAGAAAAATCACCTTGCCACATAAAAGATGTAGTGAAACACAAGTTTCTTCATTAGTCACTTTTATCAAGATTCAAACCCTTGTTATTTCTAAAGAATTCCAAATTAATGCAAATGATTCATTGGAGTTTGCAAGACTGGGGCCTACTATCAAAAGATGCTGTATTGATATGTTGGCTAAACTACTGTTACGTTTGCATCGATGGAGATCCTCCAGTTCATGTTGCAAATTGAAGTCAGGCTAAAAAGAGCTTGAAGAAAGATCAGTGGACTCGAAACTCTGTTTTCTCCTATACATGCTACTAGACCCGTTGAGTTTCTCCAGTAATTACGAGTTTTGTTTTTGTTTAAAAAGAGCTTGGAAAGCTTTTCCCATCCAGGAAGGAAGTTCAGATTCTTTTCATTTCCATTTCAATTGTAGTTTGATTTTCAATTTACTTCATACGTCACCATCATCTCCAGAATCACACAGAGGCTGAATCCTACATGTTTTTACCTTGGTAATTCTGCACGGAATAGAACTGAATATCAAGCCAAATCCAAGCCTTTCTAAACTGGACTTTTAGGTTCACAAAGTACCCTTCAGATACATTTTGATGGTTACAAAGAGATGTGCAGAGTGTGGCTGACCTGTACATGCATTACTGACTTCGATTGTGTCACTCCAAGTTCCTTGAAGCAGCTTGTGAAAAATCAGATTTTTCACAATTTTCTTTACAAAAGCACTTCAAGGAAATCATTTTGGAATGAAGTTACATTTCAGCGTAAATAACATGATTTCTAAAGGAGATTCAGGCTGCATTAAAAACTAATAAAACCAGGTTGCTTGACGTCAATGCTCGCATGGGACAAGTTTGACTTTGTGCAAATGGTGTAAGACAGGCAATTTTAATTCAGCCATCCATCACATCCTTTCGAGTTTTATTTCATGCTAAAAAATTTCATTAGTCAGGTGCATCGCAATCTATTTTTCCATATCCGCTCGTGAGATCTGGGCATCGTAGGCTGCGCTAACATTTATTACACAGCCCAAACTGCGCTATGATTCAAACACATTGTTGTGGGTCTGGAGTCATAAGAAGACATTATTTTGCTTTGGTTCTCATCTTACGAGAATTCTACCTTACCAACTAAAACATTTCCAGCCATTCTTAGAGGATTTGTTTGAATCTTCTGTGATTAAGTAGGAGTTTCAGCTGTATATTGTCACATGGATCCTTTTTTTATGATTGTACGCTTTCCTGAATAATTACCAATTACCCAAAAGGCTCCTTCAAAACAAAGCAAGAATCTAATGTACATAGAAACAATGCCACAGCATGAGCCTTGCTTGTGACTGACACTATCCTCGTCTCCATCCTAGAGGATATAGGCATGTGCTGTTTTAGCCATCAAAGCACTGCAAAAATGTACAAGAGGAAGCTGGACATGTTATCAAAATTAATTGTCCGTCCTGCATTCCCTGTCTAAATCGCTGTTTAGTTGCAGTTGCTTTAGACACAATAATAATAAAGTTTAGAACTCTGTCTGGGGAGGGAATCCAAATGCTGAGGACATTGGTTATAGCTTCATTAACTTATCACAATCATGCTAGATCCCTTGAGGACAATAGTTTAATTGCAACGAGAATACTCAATGGAATGCCTTATTGCAGTTAGCAAGACTTTGACCTAAAAACTATCAATAAACTAAAGAAAGCGCATTCTAAATAAAGCGGTTACATTTCACCAAACAGAAGCTTAACAATAAGATCACAATTGGGAAAAATATGAGGAAACTCTACTGAAATTGCTTGATGGTTTTCCACAGATTCTTGCTTATAAATAGATTACCATTCTGTTCTAACTGCATTAAGAAAACTGCTTTTATTACAACACCAGTCATGCTGGGGTGAATTCTAATCCAAAGGAAAAAGAGAGTTTTGGGTCAGGAGGGAGTTTAAAGAAACAGGAATATGAATCCTCACCACAAATTACACCTGGTTTCAGGAGAGGCGAAATGAGGTTGGGAAATCTACCCTCTCCCAGGATGTGCTGTGAGCCTCACTTTTATATACCATTTTAAAATTAACTCGGGATGACAGACTTTTCAAAGTCATAGCAGCTACAGAGAAGCAAGGATCATTGGATCTTGGACCCAAGTAAATTTTCCCTCAGCCGCTGGGCACAGTTTCCCTGCCTTAGCAGTACCCAGTGACTGAAAAGCTCTTTCAGCTCTTCAGATCTCCCTCCATGCTGAGGGGTCCAATCTCCTTCCAGCTACATTTGACCTCTTCTTCACCGTAAGGCACCTGCCTCCCTATACCACCAGTGTCTCTGCTTTCAGACTCACCCCTGTATGAAACCTTAATTCTACCCACCAAGCCCATCCCCTCCACGCCTTCAATTTGCCCCACAATGACTCCAATCTCCGAGCCTCCTCAAAACAAGCTCACCTTCACCCTAAATGCAGAGGTCCCCAACAATTCAACTGACCCAGCTGACTCTGATCCACTCTCTACCCCCAATGTCATTCAAGATCAGTGTCCTTCCTCCGTGCCTCTGATCTCCTTCCTCGCCTCTCACCAGGATTGTACCATCTCCTTAAGGGATTAGATTCTCCACCCTTCCCTGACCTTTGGATGTCTCTGGTCCTGCAGCCTCACCTTCAATGTTCCCATGCATATTGGTAACCAAGGGTGAATAGCCTGATGTCTGGATGAAGAAACTAACTGCACCATAACATACATGGGTCGAGATACCCCAGCATCTGGATTTTCCAAGTACTACTGAGCACTGTTTTTCCCGGTGCATTAAAAAGTTAAAATTCTCCCTGTTGTAATAATGGGTCCAAGTCACTGTTGCCTCTGTTATTCTTTCGTCTCACATGATGCTAACAATGTTCAAACATATTTAATGTCCTATGACTCTATGAATTTAAAGAAACTATTAGAAACAAATACTGAGAAACCAGGTGCACACAATGCATTTCTTAGTGCTAATTGGTCGATAAAGCTGAGCAAAATGGTGGACTAGAAAAACATGCACAATTCAGGCTAGAAGTGTGCTACTCACCATTGAGATGGCAACAATATCTAAGGACAAGGATGACACACTTAAATTAAAAGAGTTCTGTGCATCTACGTTCTCGATTTTTAAATGGCCAATGCTTCCCCTGCCATGGGCTGAACCAACAGAGCAAAGCTTGGACTTAAGCAGATGCTTCCCAAGGATGACATCAGCAGATACTATTGATTAACACTGCGCCAAACTTGGAGGAGGGTCTTGTTGCCAGAAAATAAATTTGTAAATGCAGAGACAGTTTTTATTTATTTTGAGTGAATCATAGTCAAAAACAACGCAATTGAGAATGGAAAGGTTGCAGGTGACATCACGCTAAAGTTCCTGAACTCAATGGTAAAGTGATTATCCACTGGGATTTCCCTAATTCTTTTTGCAGAATTTTCACTCTTATCCTCAGATACAAGATCATTAGATCATGTCTGGCAGCATCTGTGAAGGAAAAAACAGAGTTAACATTTCGGGTCCGGTGACCCTTCCTCAGAACTGATGGTGTCTGGGAAAACCCAGCCAACATCACCAGACCCGAAATGTTAACTCTGTTTTTTCCCTTCACAGATGCTGCCAGACCTGCTGAGCTTTTCCAGCACTTTGTTTTTGTTCCTGATTTACAGCATCCGCAGTTCTTTCGGTTTTTATCATTATATCATGTCTTGTTCCATGACCACTGCATTTGATTTATGTTGTCATACATTAACTCAGCACCTAAAAGAGTGTCAATTAAAATGAAACTAAACTCAAAGCTGTAAACTTTTACAGTGAGCACATTCTGTAAAATGAAAACCTGTCATTATATAGATAGAAAATTCCGATCTATGAATCCCAAACCAACTAAGTACATCTATTAGAAGGTTAGAGTTACAAAGATATCGTATACAATAACAGTCTGCACAGCTTTGTAAAAAGGCCAAGTCAACTTGAACTGCCTTCTGACATTTCACAGAGGAAATAATTAGATATTGCAAACTTCAAACTCAGGTCCAATTTCCAGTTTTGATGGCAGTTGCTCACAATGAACAGGGGAGTTGAACAACCTCAGGATGCAGGTTGTTCTGTAGAACATTTTTACTAAGGCTGCAGAAGGTAGGCGATGGCCTAGTGGTATAATTGCTGGGCAGTTAATCCCAGAGACCCAGCTAATATCTGGGGTCCCAGGTTTGAATCCTGCTATAGCAGATGGTGAAATCTGAATTCGATAAATATCTGGAATTAAGAATCTAATGATGACCATAAATCTATTGCTGATTGTCAGGAAAAAAACCATCTGGTTCACTAATATCCTTTAGGGAAAGAAACTGCCATCCTTATCTGGCCTTCATGTCTGTCCTACATGTGACTCCAAACCCACAGCAATGTGGATGACTCTGAACTGCCTTATGGGGAATTAGGGATGGGCAATAAATACTGCCTGGCCAGCAACGCCTTCATCCCGTGAATGAATAGAGAGAAAATGAAGCATGCCTCCATTTTGTAAGATTTTTAACCCACAGACGCTGGGTTTCCCAGGGCTCAGGATTCCCAGCAGCCAATCAAACACATACTTCGGTTTCACACCATGATATCAACCCCTTCGACTTCTCCCCACACCAACCTCCACTCTCCCTGTGTCTTCAAGTAGAAATGGAGAACTGAAAATAATGTTTTACTTTAATAAATCCTTTCCCACTGAAATTCCTAGCAATGACTAATAACACAGGCTGTGCTCTATTTGTGTCATACCTTTAAGATTGATGTTAGGTTGCATTCATTCACCTCGACTCACAATCAAATAATACAGGCTAAACATTAATGTTGCCAAAGTTAGAGTACAAATGTTTAACATAGCATTTCTTTGGCCATTACTTTAAAGGAGTTGTTGATTGGTTTATTACAAATGAAGTTGCAGATGGAAGAAAGTCATAGATACATGTTAAGCATTAACTGCAAAGATTATTTTTAAACTGAGAAGTATTAATGCTTTCATTTTGACTTTCAATTTTAAGTCTCAAAATTTTCCCCTTTTCAATATAATGGCTATAAAATATCTTTTCTCACCCGCTGGATCTGTAAATAAAACAAAGAACTGCAGATGCTGGAAATCAAACAAAAACAGAAATTGCTGGAGAAAATCAGCAGGTCTGTCAGCATCTGTGGAGAGAAAGCAGACTTAAAATGTCCCTGGACCCTAAACGTTGACTCCGCTTTCTCTTTACAGGAGCTGTCAGACCTGCTGAGTTTCTCCAGCAATTTCTGTCTATGTAAATAAAACCTCTCTCATTCTATTTCTTCCACTGGTGGTCTAGGAGCTAGAATCCTTGCCATCCAGTGTGGGAGTATCTGTGTCTGATAGTCCACGTTTTAGTAAAAGAGCAGTACACGTTCATTTTCTTCACATCAATCTGAAAATGCTGTCACATCTGATAGTGATCTTAAAGTTATGCATATCTGGTCTTTGTAGTTGCTTTATATTCCAACTCTCTGGCATCTACCGCAACAATACCTCCAGTAGCAGGTATCAACTGGGACAGAGAGCAGCTGGAGCAGTCAAATGGACTCGCTGGAAAGAAAAAATGTCTTTGGTGGAGAGAGAATAGATGGGAAAAGGGAACGGACAGATGAAGGAATTCCTTTAACCCACATGATCATTCCATATACATGGTGTAAACAGTTCCTTTCTCATCCTTAATTTCTCTGCTTTGTAATGACCTGATGCCAGCTGAATGAAGAATCCCTGTTTCATGATTTTTGGGCTATCTATGTGCTCAAATCTGATGTTAAACTGAAAATAGTTGTAAAGGTGCCAAAGAACTTTACGTACTCAATTCACAAGAAATGGAGTTATTTTTTTCACACCAAAAGTTCCTATTCTGCTCAACAACTCTTCAAATTCTGAAATCACCTCTCTGAATCTTAAACGTTGCTCCCCTATCTCAGAAGCCTATTTGGATATTCCTCTCTCAATCTTGGTCACTAGGAACAATTTATCCATTTATATCTCATCTCAAGCCTCCAAATCCATCTTATCTCTTCACTGCTTGCTCAATGCCATTTTTATCACTCTCTACTGTTAATGGCCAGGTCTTCAGCTGCCTAGGTTCTACGACTACAGAACTCCCCCTCCAAATGTTCCCATCTTGTTACATTTTTTCCTTCTTTGAGATGCTTCTTAGATTCTATTACTTTAACTGAGGTATCTGATACCTGAGATTTGTGCTACCTGCCCTGGCCTGTGTTCGGGTCAGGTTTGAAATATCTTTGATAGCACTCCTGCAAAATACCTTGGGATATTTTATTATATTAAAGGTATTATGTTGATAAAAGTTGTTGTTGTACCTTATCAATAATACTGTGGATAGAGACATGATTTTTTTCTGTCTTGGTCTGTGTGTTGCTATGTTGAAAGCCCTTCCTTTCCACCTCCAAAGTCATAAGGTTAAATTTGACTCTTGGTCTCACATAATTTTTCAAAATATAGATCTGTTTCCAATTTCCAGTATTTTCTTCACCATACTGCTGTTGGGCTTTTAAAAACCAAGTTTATCACCTTATTATGTTTCCCGATTTATCTTGTCTAAGTGTTTTATTGTTTTGGCCTTTATAAAATCTTACACAGTGGATCTCAGTCTAAGACCTAAGCCCTTAGTTATAATGTGATAACAAAGAATATGATGGAGAGTACGGATTTCTGAATTAGTTGCATTTGAGATCCTCAGAGTAAATTAATTGGTCTGAAGACATTACAGCATCTCCCCAATGCTAATCTTGTTCTGTTTGGCAGTTTGAATGGTGTTTCCTTCAAATGAGTTAACATTACTTATTTCTGACATTTGGACAACAGACTGTGACATGGAAATCTAATTTACTGTTCAAATACAAAGAAGGACATGAGCCAAGAATATTTTTTCTACATTTGCATTCAGAAAATGAATTGAAAAACAAATGAAATAATTGTACTTCAAAGGATTATATCATGAAACAATAAACAGTCTTTGCTTTTCAATAGGCAAATAATGAAGTCTGCAGCATGGTGTGCTACAGGCTGTAAAACAGCCATATAGTTTGTGATTTACAGAAAGCTTTACTCCAGTCCTGTAAATGTGTTAATACAATGTGCAGTGACCACACTGTACTGCTTTTCTAACTCCAGGCTAAGCTGTAAGCACTGCTTTTTAAACCAACATCATAAGTTTATGCAACCTATCAAACAACTAAACACCCAATGTTTCATATATACTTTACAATACAAAATTAAATGTCAGATATTATTATATTTTCACCAAGGCTTTTAATAGTTGACGATTTTATGCATGCAATATAAATTGACAGCATGACACCATAATGAGTTAAATGACATTCCAATTGACAAATGATGCTTACATCTAGGACTCAAATAGAAATAGTACAGAGTCAGCAGTCAACTCATTTTATTACTTATATAAATATTTCAGCTATTTAATCAGATTAAAATGCCTTTATGATTATTACTTATATCACATTTCATAACGGTTCCTTTTCTGGCTCAACGTGTTACATAACAAAAGAAAATATCACACCTGCAACATATACCAATACTTTACACAGTAAACACACTACACGTACTTCAAGCGTGTAGCCATGTGTGAAAGTCAAAGGGGAGCAGTCCTTACTGGAATGAAGTGGAACTACAGACTGTCAGGAAATGCTGACACAATCAAATTGAGGGGTGTGACATGTTCCAGTCCAGAAAGATGGCCATGGTTAATTAGGCACATAGAACCCCACACACTGGTGGGACAATGTCCAGGGACTGGGCCATGGTCAGTCCTACAGGTCAAATGCAAGCAGTCTGGGGATTTTAGGTAGGTTAGTCAGCGGACCATTGAGACAGCAGTCCTGGGAATTTGCCAGATTTTCCTGCAATGAGACAAAGGGAAGGTTGCAAATGATTGAGGTAGATGGAACAGCAGTTTGTGGTGACCAATGAGCAGAATGAGGTGTCTGTGGTAAGTGTGTAGGAAGTGCAAAGGGAAGAAAGAGTTAATAGTTTAGAAGCATTACGTGGGAAACAGCCATTGTGATTGCGATGTGGTAGAGAGAAGCTGATAGCATGTGTCAAAGAACAAAGAACAAAGAAAATTACAGCACAGGAACAGGCCCTTCAGCCCTCCAATTCTGCACCGATCCAGATCCTCTATCTAAACCTGTCACCTATTTTCCAAGGATCTGTATCCCTCTGCTCCCTGCCCATTCATGTATCTGTCTAGATACATCTTAAATGACGCTATCGTGCCTGCCTCTACCACCTCCGCTGGCAACGTCTTCGAGGCACCCACCACCCTCTGCGTAAAGAATTTCCACGCATATCTCCCTTAAACTTTTCCCCTCTCACCTTGAAATCGTGACCCCTAGTAATCAAGTCCCCCACTCTGGGAAAAAGCTTCTTGCTATCCACCATGTCTATACCTCTCATGATTTTGTAGACCTCAATCAGGTCCCCCCTCAACCTCCATCTTTCTAATATAAATAATCCTAATCTGCTCAACCGCTATTCATAGTTAGCGCCCTCCATACCAGGCAACATCCTGGTGAACCTTCTCTGCACCCTCTCCAAAGCATCCACATCCTTTTGGTAATGTGGTGACCAGAACTGTACGCAGTATTCCGAATGTGGTCGAACCAAAGTCCTATACAACTGTAACATGACCTGCCAACTCTTGTACTCAATACCCCGTCTGATGAATGAAAGCATGCCGTATGCCTCCTTGACCACTCTATCGACCTGCGTTGCCACATTCAGGGTACAATGGAGCTGAACACCCAAATCTCTCTGTGCATCAATTTTCCCCAGGGCTTTTCTCGTTGAATGTAGAAGATCATGGGTCCTCTTCCTGCTCTGCTGGGCATCCTGCTTCACACAGTTGACAGCACTCACCCGGGGCATCAATTTGTGTTCAGGCTGGCATGGGCCACTGCTTTGGCCTCCTGTGAAAATCAGGTGGAAAATGGGACAGTCACCTTCTCCTAACCTGTCCTCCCACCTATCCACTCCTCCCACCTCAAGCCCTCCCCCATCTCCTACCTACTAGCCTCATCCCGCCCCCTTGACCTGTCCGTCCTCCCTGAACCGACCTATCCCCTCCCTAACTCCCCACCTACACTCACCTTTACTGGCTCCATCCCCGCCTCCTTGACCTGTCTGTCTCCTCTCCACCTATCTTCTCCTTTATCCATCTTCTATCCGCCTTCTCCTCTCTCCCTATTTATTTCAGAATCCCCTTCCCTTTCCCCATTTCTGAAGAAGGGTCTAGACCCGAAACATCAGCTTTCCTGCTCCTCTGATGCTGCTTGGCCTGTGTTCATCCAGCTCTACACCTTGTTATCTCACCATCTCCACCAGCCCATTTATCTACACCACTAGAGCCCTGTCTGCAAACCAGGCAGTGAGCTTTTCTTTCCTCTGGGCCGGTGTGTTATACATTGAGGCTCAAGTGGTACAATATGAATGGCAATTACTAGCTTTCAGCAACTGAAGTGCTGTATAACTGTACTCTAAATTTAGTGCCACAGGCTGAGAACTGCAAGGTCGCAAATTTGCCATAGACTCTTAAACACCTTCTGTACCTTCCAACCTCACGACCACTTCCATCAAGAAGTAAAGGGCAGCAGATACATGGGAACGCCACCATTTGCAAGTTCCCCTCCAAGCCACTCACCATCCTGACTTGGAAATATATTGTCACTGTTCAAAATCCTGGAATTCCCACCCTAAGGGCATTGTGGGTCTGCCTACAACACATGGACTGCAGTGATTTAAGAAGGCAGCACCTTGACTAACCTACCCGAAATCGCCAGCACCTTCTCATGGGCAACGAGGGACTGGAAATAAATGCTGGCCAGCTAACAATGCCCCATCTTCCACAACTGAATAAAAAAAGTGGTAAGCACATTTTCTTTTCAGCCATGTGATTCCCCAAGAAAGGCATCCAACTGCTCAGTCATATAATGAGAGGAAAAGCAGAAGACTATGTGAGAAAATTCAATTTGGACCATGGTGAACCAGGCACCGTGACTCACTTGAGAAAGCACTTTAACTAACAATGGAAAAATTCTGTCCACAATTATGACTAAATTGGCTGTCATCCCAGATGTCCTCAAATCAAAATCTACTTTTTTTTGCCTTGAAAGGCACTTTGCTGTCCTTCTAGTTCACTCTAATACAGGCGACCTGGTAGATAAGCTAACAGGAATTACCCAGTGTTATTTTAAGGCCTTTTTCCTACAAAAATCAATAGCAGCTTTGTTACTAATACAAGGTTTTATAAGAATGTTACATTTCAGGGCTGTCTTTAATTGAGAGTAAAATGGAGAAATGAAGGAGTTTCTGAATGCTGCTGACAGCAAACCTGTGTGGCTTGCGTGTTATTAGATGAAAGGGTAACCCTATTTCTTTGTCTGCGAGGAAGATGAAAGGTGTTTGGGCTGTAAACACTGACAAAGGATTTCTGCTGATGATGTGTTGGCAGTCTCCAATATCCCAGGGAAGGTGATAGGAATGTCAGATTTTTGAAAACATTTATATTTTAATATTAAGATAGATATCTAAATTAGCATTTCTACCTAGATACTAGGCTACAATGCAAACAGAGAGGTGATGGAGGAGGCAATGACCAAATGGTATTCTCATGGAGAAGTAATCCAGAGATGCAAGTAATGTTCTGCTTTCTATCCTTTCTCCTTAACTAATATTGACAAACTATATCATTGACTAAAGCTGACTCAGCAGCTGAGGTGTTGGTGTGAGCTACCAATTCTCTATAAAAGTAGACAGGTTTGTAATTACAGTTTGAGATAATGATGAGTCCTGAGTGAGATGAGGAATGAGCTACAAACTTGGGAATATGTCTTGCAAAGGTGGAAGGAAGTGCTCATATTTAAACCTTTGTTTTCCGTAGCTCATGAGAATTCAAAGATATTAGTTAGGTGAACAGATAGTTGAGTTTTCGGTGTGTTTAAGATCACTCAAAATTGGAAGAACATGATCACTATCAGAAGGATGTGATTGCACTGGAGAGTGTGCAGAGGAGATTTACCAGGATGTTGCCTGGGATGGAAAAGTTCAGCTATGAGGAGAGACTGGATAGGCTGGGTTTGTTTACATTTGAGCAGAGGAAGCTGAGGGGAATCTGATCAAGGTATACAAAATTATGAGATGCACAGATAGGGTAGATCGTGAGAAACTTTTCTCTATGGCTGACATATCTAAGACCAGAGGGCATAAGGTTGAGGTGAGAACTAAATGGTTTAGAGGAGATCTGAGGAAAATCTTTCCAGTCAGAGGGTGGTAGAAATATGGACATGCCGCCTGAGAGGGTGGTGGAGACAGATACTCCCGTAACATTTAAGAAGCATCTGAATAAGCACTTAAAATGTAAGGGCACAGACCAAGTGCAGACAAATGGTGATTAGTATAGTTTGGAGTTTGTTGGTCAGCACAGACATGAAGGGCCGAAGGGCCTCTTTCTGTGGTATATGATTCTAAATTGCGACAGTAGTTTAAACTGGTATTTGGCAGAGAGAGAACCATTATCTTGAAATTATAACTTAACCAAGTTAAACTACTTGTGACATTTCCAAATATGAAATCTAATTAGTTATGTGTACCTAATAAAGATGGCAGGGCAGGTAAAGTTTTGTATGTCTGAGCTGGTGGATACCGGTGTGATCTGTGGCACTAACTAGCTGTAGTCTGAGAATCTTCAGTTCAGAGTTGATCAGCTGGGGTCCAAGCTTCAGGCACTACAATACATCAGGAAGAGAGAATTGACACTTGTCCACCTCTGAGATTAAGGACATCTGATTGGGTCTATGGTGAGGTACAGGAGGATGCAACTGCAATACGGCAGGTATGTGACCCAGAAGGTAGCAATGGAGAAGACTCATTTTCTCCAATTGTCTAATCAGTTCAAGGTTCTTGCATTTGTGTAGATAACAGCAGGGATTATAGCATAAATGAGCAAATTGACCACGACACCATGTGCAGAGAGCTATTCTAGTTGGCTTATCAAAAAAATAATATAATTGTAGCAGGAACAGCATGGTTATGGAGAAAGACACTGTTTTACAGCATTAGTCACAAAAATTGTGTGGTCTACCTGGCGCCAGGGTTAAGGGCATCTCCTCTGGGCTCAGGGAGCGTACTTGGATAAGAGGGGAAGGATCCAGTTGTTGGGATTCATGGAGATACGAATGACATAGATAAGGTTAGAAAGAGTTTCATTGGACCAAGAATAAGCAGTTAAGGACTAAACTTAAAAAGCAGGAGAACAAAGGTAATAATCTGTGGATTACAAACTAAACCACACAAAAAATTGGTACAGGGTAATTAAGATTACAGTTAAATTGTTGGCTGAAATGTTGGTGTAGGAGAATTGGGTTGTAATTCACCAATTACTAGGAAAAAGGGATCAAAACTGTTGTTGCAAGACCCATTACATGAAACAAACTGGGACCAGTGTCTGGTGAGTCTTAGATTTGGACTGTCGAGAAGGCTTTAAATTGCAAGAAGAGAGAGCTGACATGTTAAGACAAAGGTTAAGGCAGTATGAAGTAGAAATATTTGAAAAATTGCCCGGATATGCCTTGTCCATAAATATAAAACAAATCCAACTTGGCCAAATAAGTAACCTGCTGACATCATCAGTGAAATGTTAGAAGGGGTAACATCAGCACTATTAGGAGTACTTTCAAAGAACTAACCTGCTTACTGATGTTCAGTTTGAATGCCACCAAGCACAGTCAGGTTCTGACCTCATTACAGCCTTGGTCTAAACATGGATGAAAGAGCTGAACTCCAGAGGTGAAGTAAGAGTGGCTGCCCTTGGCAACATTTGACCAAGCGTAGGATCAAAGAGCTAGACAACACTGTAGTCAATGGCACTTATTGAAAAATAAACTCTCTGCTGGTTGGAGTCACACCTAGCAGAAAGAAAGATGGTCAGGAGTTCATAGAATCCCTACAGTGTGGAAACAGGCCCTTTGGCCCAACAAGTCCACACTGAACCTCAGAGCATCCCAACCAGGCCCATCTCCCTGTAACCCACCCAATCTACACATCCCCAAACACTATGGGCAATTTAGCACAGCCAATTCACCTAACCTGCACATCTTTGGACTGTGGGAGGAAACTGGAGCACCTGGAGGAAACCCAAGCAAACTTCACACAGACAGCTGCCTGAGGATGGAATTGAACCCGAGTCCCTGGTGCTATGAGGCAGCAGTGCTAACCACTGAGCCACCACGTCACCCCATTGGAAGCCAGTTGTCTCAGCCCAAGGACATCACTGAAGGAATTCCTCAAGGTAATGTCCTAGAACCAACCATTTTCAGCAGCTTTGTTAATGATTTTCCCTCCATCATAAGATTAGAAGTGGGGATATTCACCGATATTGGTATAAGTAAGCAGTACTAATGATTTCTCAGGTACCTAAACAGTCCGTACAGATATAACATTCAGGATTAGAAAAATCATAATGAATGACAATGGTTGGCTGCATGGTTTCTGCTGCTTCTATTCCTTCTTCTTATGATCTTCAGTTAGGGATAAACTATTCTCTTACAGGCTTGTTTCACTTTTAGGCTGAATTGATATTTATTTTTGAGTTAGGCTAATGCAAAGTTTTTCATGAACTTTTTTTTTGCTTTTACTGTTCTCAAGGGGGCTAATCCCTACCAGCTAAATCTGCATTTTTAACAAATATTCAAATATGATAATGATTTCACTTCTTTATTAAATTTACTTTTAACATCAATCTGAACAGATAATCCAAAAGACAAGTGAACATCTCCTATTCTAGAAAATCTGTTTTTGCAATCATTAACCATTGTTAAATACATCGACAATATCCTCTGATATCTGATTATTGTATTTTAAATAATCAAATTTTTGAATACCACTTCTAACACTGTAGCAAATTCCAAACATAAATCAGAACCCATGCAGAACAAATCAAATGTTCAAACTATGCCCCACAAAACATTCATGAACTGACAAGTTCCTAAGTGTTCCAGTATTTAACTAATCGATTTCCCAAGTTCCTCTCTAAACCCTAGGTACCACTGTCAACTACAACATATTATGTATGGGTTGGGACTCTCCAAAGTTCTCTGGCCTACTTTAAGCTGCTATTGACTACTGTTCTGTTCAGCTGCATTCGTCTTGTAATGAAATGCTCTACATCATCAATTCTGGTGCGAGAATCATGTCTGCTTTGAGTTTTGTAATTGGACCCAATTCCAGGATTCCCAGCTCCATTCCCATTTCCAGTAGGTTTTATTATTTGCTATGGGCAGCCGGCCCTTATCCTCTCCCTGATTGGCTCCAATATAGGAATGTACATTTTGAAACCCATGGTTGTACAATTTTAGCCTAATCAAGCCTCTTCTGTAATTCATGAACTATGGAAAAGCCCCAGTCCCAAGTAGGGAATTGAAATAAAGCAGCAAACTGCTCCTGGAATTCTGACATTGATAAACTTTGAAATACACAAAAAACATATTCATTCACTTTTAATAAGTCTTGAAAGTTAAGTTTGTTTTACAGTTGTGATTGACAATAGGGTAGGTGGGTAGCTCTTTAGAGGCGGGCAGGGACCTTGTTAAATGCGGCAGGTTTGGCAAGTTGAGAAATTTCCTCTTCTACCAAAAAAAAAAAAAAAAATCTACAAAACTGTCCCCAATTTGTGGTTTCCTAACAATTTTTTCACTCTGGTTTTTCCAGGTATTTGCCTACTACGTTGATTTCTATTAAAGCCTGTAGGTTTTGCATCATATCCTTCAAAATATTTGTATTTCCTGTCTTGCATTCCTTGATCTTCTGAGCCTACTCAGTGCATGCAGAGTCTTTTCTCTGTGCTATATGTTCTCTCTGAAATTTGCTTTGTAGTGATATTTTAGTAGGAGACCCCACAAGGAAGAAAGAACTCAAAGTGGCTCCCCATACTCTCTGACTCCTTTACAGAATGATTTTAATCAAGTGCAATTCTGCAGCAGGAAGTCACTGAAAACAATTCCCTATATAAACCAACGTTCTTTTCAAAATAAAAGAAATATTCTCATGATACTTGCAGTATGGAATAATTATACCCAACCAGAAAACATTCTTAAAGCCCTAACTTTTCAAGGAGTTGGGGTATTCACTAAAAATTCCTGTACATTCCTAAGTACACTGTACATTGTTGATGCATAGAACCAAAGACACAATTGCACCAGTTAAAATGAATTTACACCGCTTCTAAAGGTTCACTTTGGTCAGTGAATCCAACCTGGAAAATTGTGCAGAATGGTAGAAAATAGAGTATCAGTTTTCTGCACATTGCATTGGAGGTACTGGTGGAGGGGCTGGAAAGGAGGAGGGGTGTACTGGATTTTTAGGAGGGACAGCAGGTCCATTAAGATCAGTGAGACCATTAAAATCATTAGCGGGGGTCAGATCCCAACAGGTTCTCACTCACCTGAGTGACTAATACCAGTGGAATGCATCTTCAAATAAGATATCCCATAAATTGTATCAGTCTTCAAACACTGCTGAAATTTCTACACCCCTAGAACTCACATCCCAACAATATTTGAGGAGGAATAAACTCTAACAATCATAGGGTTTATCTCACATTAGCACACTGTTATAACCTTCACATCCACAGTTTGTACAAATGAATAGCTATTTGATCATGATAACTATATAATAAACCAGGATCTGGCTGGGAAATCCTTCTTTCCCAGGAAATGAAGTTCTGAACTTTAATGTAGAGAAGTCAGTAATTCCACCACTGGGACTAAAAGCAATACCTGAACTTGCTTGCACAGGCAGTAGGAAACGGGGAGTCATTTTAATTTTGATAGTCATTTAAGAGATTGCTGCTGGCACGCCTGTCTATTTGAGAATAGTGGTTTACCTCTCAGAGATGGCAATCCATTCAGACAGCTGGCAGCTCTGCTATGGGCCTTGAGCATCCTTATTCCAGCAGTGGTGTTTTCGCAGTGGGGGCCACCCAAAACTTCCCTCAATCTGAGTTACCTTGAGATTAGGTTTCCACATACTATCCAATTCCCAAAGTATCAGTGAATGAGCCACCATCTAAACAGTCCCGTGTCCATTCCGTTCGGTCAGAAGTGACATGACACCAGGTTACTTCACCTGATGAAAGAGCTGAGCTCCGAAAGCTTGTGATTTCAAATAAATCTGTTGGACAATAACCTGGTGCAGTGTGACTTCTGACTTTGTCCACCCCAGTCCAACTCCGGCATCTCCACATCATGTCTACCATCGACACCACAAACTGGCGGCTCAAAAGGGAGAGGATCTCCAAGAAGATCACACATATTGACACAGACATCAAGTTTCTACAGAAGTGCAAGAAAGTAGACAAGGTCCCGAAAGGACTACAGATCACGAACCTACTCAAGTCGACCTACAACACTGATTACGCTGAGAGGCTCTGCTGTCACACCTCTCGCACACTCATCAACCATCTCATATACCAGCTCTACAGCCGACGCCTCACCCTTGAAATCAAGATGGAGTCCATATTCTCAGCTTGCGCTCAGGACACAGCGGATCAGCTACAAGACACTGCCAAGTAGATGAGACAACGAAACTATGCCAACTGCATGCATACCAAGAACAGGAAACCTGAGAAAGTCGGGGGTAAAAAAAAGACTTCACATGACGAAGGAGCAGCACTCTGAAAGCTTGCGATTTCAAATAATTGGATTTCAAATAAACCTGTTGAACCTGGTGTCATGTCACTTCCGAGTTTGTCCACCCCAGTCCAACACCAACACCTCCACATCACAGTATTGCATTCAATAACAGTGTGCTTTTCTTTTTAGTAAAACACTATTATATTTCTTCCCAAAAGAGGGTACAGTGCTGCTATATTTCTTAGAAAGTGATTAGGATTGGGACTCCTTCCATCCTTTCAAGCAGCACTGGAGACCAGGGATATATAATAAAGAATTTTCCTCAGTGTATTCTAGTCTGACTTGGGTAATTATCTGAAAGTGTGAATTTTCTGATTACTTTTGATAGTAGAAAATGCCTGCAGTTATCATTGGATGATTTATCACCGAAACAGGGAGTTAATATCCCATGAGAGTTAAATCTAGAATAGACTATCTTACCTTGCAGTGAAAGTCATGGTATTTTAATAATTCAGGTGAAGGGGACTGAAACTCCACTGAAGGTATATTTTCCCTTTGAAATGTGAAACAGGATTGCAGATTTTTTTCCCTCAGTCATTTCTTTTCTGTTTGAGAGAAAGCATGTGTGCTAGAATGTGTCTATTTTTGTCAGCACATCAATTGAAATATAATTTTGATAATCTTAAAATTAGAGCTCAAACATTCAGGGGCAAAAGAAGCACTTCATCCACACAAGGAGTAATGGAATCTTGAAAATCTCTTCCCCAAAAGTCTGTAGATGTGAGGTCAGTTGGTGCACATATTTTTATTAGGTAACAATATCAAGGGATAATGAGAAAATGCAGAAAAGTGTGGCTGAGCATAACATCAGCCATGATCCAGCTGAATGACAGAGCTATCTCACGGGGCTGAATGGTCTACTCCTGTTCCTATGATACCAGGTTTTATTTACCAATACAGAGCAAACAAAGAAAATCTCTACATTGCTAACTCTATGCTAATCTATGTTTGTAAATTTTAGGTGTAACATTAAACTATTATCTACCCCTGTCCCACCGCTCTTACCAATATTCTTCTTATTCAAAATGTAAACTAATGCTCAGCTAGAAAGAAAAGGTTCTCTGATTGTGCAGTGAGTTGTAAACAACTGAGCTTCTTAAATCAGATAGCTCAGAAATTTGCAGAAAGGTGATCTCTGGTACAGCATTCTACAATTGGCCTCGGTGTCTCTGAGCTAGATATTTCCTCTTGAACACAATGCTCTCTGCAGGAATGTGAATCCAAGTCAATGTTGTGTGAGGCCTGAACAAGGCTCAACCATGATGTTTTCCACAGCTGTGATCACATATTGTTTTGGCTTACAAGTGAAAAATGGCTAATTGGGCTAGGGGACTTTTGCTGCTTGAAACAACAGGGAGAAATCTACGAGAAAGGGAAACACAATTGCAAGGCATCATGAGTCCACATCCGAAACTAGTAGATATAGCACTTGTACACAACACAACAGTACCCAGTCTGTCTCTTTACAGTAATCCACCAATGGGAACCAGATGGATAAAAAGCTTCCCATGTGAAATATGAATGCAAGTTGATCTAGTTATTAAAACCGAAAGCCTGTGAATTGGGAACAAAAACAAAGTCGCTGGAAAAGCCCAGCAGGTCTGTCAGCATCTGTGAAGGAAAGAACAGAGTTAACATTTCGGGTCCGGTGACCCTTCCTCAGAATCTAGTTATTAATCTAATTGCATCAGCTTCTGTAAAAACGTGGAGTTTTTTTTCTTGCGTTGTGATTGAATTGGATCTCATGAATAAATATTTCCTGTGAACCATTAATTACTTTGATTCATTCTAAAATTGTTTTCTGCCAAAGTCTGATAAAATACACTGTGCTACAAGTAAGCCACCCAGTTTCAAATTCAATCTTTCACGTTTTCTCTGACTAAGGCTTGGATATTTTGCAGGTGAATCTGCCATATGAATGTGCAATGTTTCTTCATTGAATTCCATTGTCTTTTGTATTAACGAACATGTTAATCAACATGAGGATGAGAGGAGGCTGCTATGTTGTATTTTCACCTAATACTCCTTCACGTCATACAACACTAGGTTTGTTTCTTAATCTAGATTGGTTCATTTGCAATACAAAAGTGTACTCCATATTGATGTTTCAAGTTCTGAAGGGTTCATAATTAAAACGTTCAGTAATTAGTCTACTCACTTTGCAGATACTAACTGACTTTCTACAGCTAGGTAGCATTTTTGGTTTGGTTTTAGAATTCCAGCATCTGCAATTTTATTTTCCTTTTTTCTTCCTTATCAGTATTTTTTAAAATCTAATTTGTGGCAGGTAAGTTTTTATTCTGACAGCAACCATGTGACATATGATCAACAATTTAGATTGAATAGAAAATGTAACGCAATTTGGAAAAAAAATTGCGAAAATCTCTGGTAAAGTGCTTTGCTTCCAAGTTTATTGCTAATAGCTCTTATAAAAGCTGCATATAATGGCACCGTGATCAGGTCAGCATGAGGAAGATTTTGCACACAGACCGTACTACTGCAAGTGACTGGGATTGGTTTTATGCACGTGATTTATATTGTGTAACTGTCCTTTAATGTAATAGATCCTGTCTTTACAGGGAGGTTTTTAAGAAATAAATTCTGTTTTCTGAGTAAACAGATTCTGTTTGCTGTAAAATAAATAGTATTTGATGTAACAAAGATAAAATACTGCATTTTCTGGAAATCTGAAACAGAAAATTGCAGGGAATGCTCATCAAGTCTGGCAGTCTCTATGGAGAGAGAGAGGAGAGAGCAAGAACTGCAGATGCTGGAGTCAGAGCCATACAGTGTGCAACTACATCGGTGAGACCAAGCATAGACTTGGTGACCAATTCACAGAGCATCTGCGGTCTGTACGCTATAATCGACAAACTTTCCAGTTGCCAACCATTTTAACTCCCCCTCCCACCCCCTTGGTGACATGTCCATCCTGGGCCTCCTCCAGTGTCACAATGACGCCACACACAAACTGGAGGAGCAGCACCTCATATTCAGCCTTGGGAGCCTACAACCCAATGATCTGAACATAGAATTCACCAGTTTCAAAATCTCCCCATCCCCAGCCTCATCCCATGTCTAACCATCCCTCTCTTTGACCTGACACAACCTGTCCATCTTCTTTCCTACCTATCTGCCCCGCCCATCCTACTGACAAATCTCCACTACCCCCTACCTGCATCCACCTATCACTATCCCACCTATCTTCCCCAGACCCACTCCCTCCATTTATTTCTGAGCTCCCTTCTCCCTCCCCAGTCCTGACGAAGGGTCCTGACCCGAAATATCTACTTTCCTGCTCCTCTGATGCTGCCTGGCCTGCCGTGTTCCTCCAGTGTAGTGACTACACAGAGAGAGAGAGCTGATCACTGAGTTACGGCCACAGAGCAAAAACATTCATTCTGCTTCTCCCTCCATGGATGCTGCTGGTGTGTTGAGTACTGCCAACATTTATAATTTGCTGGAAGTCCAATCATTAAATTCCCCCTCAACTCTAACTGACCCAACAGTGTCAATACTCCCCCAACATTAAAAAAAATTATATTGCACCTTTTATAGCTATAATACCATAGATGCAGAAATTGGCCCTTCAGTCCATTGAGCCTGCTCTTCCATTCAATTAATTCATTGTTGATCTGATAATGCTCAATTCCATTTTCCTGCCTTTACCCCATAACCTTTGATAGATTTTTAATCAGTAAGTCTGTCTTTTTCAGCCTTGAAAATACTAAACAACCCAACTTCTACAGCCTTCTGTGGTAAGGAAAGCCACAGATTCAGAAACCTCAGAGAAGAAATTGCTCCTCATCCTTGCCTAAATGGTTGATCTTTTAATCTGATATGATGCCATCTGGTCCTCACCTCTCCCATAAGGAGAAGCAAGTTCCTACATCTACCCTGTCAATTCTGCTAAGAATCTTGTGTGCTTCAATAAGGTTGCCTCTTATTCTTCAAAGTTCCAATGAGTACAAGTACAACCTACACAAGCTCTCCTCCCAATACTCTAAATTGCTCAAGAGCCAGTGATTTGGAAAGCCCCTAAAATGAGTCCATACAGACTGATGGATGTCATATCTTGCCTGCTCTGCATCCTCCAGCTGACATTAGCAGAGGCTGCTACCATCTTCACCAAGTTGACATTTGGCATCATAAGTGTATGTGCACACATCTATCACCTTTTAGATCAATGCACAGCACCCATAGAGGCAAATAACAGGCACTACTAAGTCCAATTACATGCCTCATATATAAAGTATTCGCATTGTTTGTGCTCTTTAAATCACTGCACACATTTTATAACTAAATAGCTTTACTGGAAAAGGCACTGGAGATCAATTTGTGGACTGGTACTTTGAAGAAGTAATCAAAAAATAATGGACTGAAATGTGTCCCAGCAAGTCACAGGCAGGTTAGTAGCTGTCACCAGTTCATCAAAATTTACTGGTAGTAGGTACTTGTTCAGCATTGAAATCTGTCCGCAGATGGACTCAGAAGGCTAATCATTATGAAATAGATGAAGGAATGGCAAAGTTCAGATGAATGTCAATTGCTGATAAAGGCTTCTATGATGTGGGCAGAAATAATAGACAAAGTCTTTGGCCTGCAGTTACTTTAAGCGAGGAGCAATTTGCTCATATGCCAAAAATGTCATTTCAGATCTGCCTTCACATCATTCTGATCTCACAGAAGATTTAGAAAAATAAACACTAGTGGCATGGGTGGCTCAGCAGTTAGCAGCGCCAGGGAGCCAGGTTTGATTCCACTCTCGGGCGACCGTCTGTGTGGAGTTCGTACACTCTCCCCGTGTCTGTGTGGGTTTCGTCTGGGTGCTCCAGCCTCCCACAATCCAAAGATGTGCAGGTTAGGTGGATTGACCATGGGAAATGCAGGGTTACAAGGCAGTAGGTCTGGGTGGGATGCTCTTCAGAGGGTCAGTGTGGACTCGAGAGGCTAAATGGCCTTCTGCCACACTGTAAGAATTCGATTCTATGATACTTTGCAGGGTACCATAAGCTTCCTAAAATATTGTTGACAAGGAAATCATCTAATGAAATATTATTAAGCATAAGTTTTCTGTTGTTTCAATAGGGATCATAAATGTGAGATTATGGAATGTCGAAGCCAAATTAGTTTAGATTCATTTTACTTAAGCTATCACTATTTCACCAAAGGGTTTGAAATATGGATGATCTCACAAAGAATTATTAGATAGCAGCAACACTGTCCACCCTTGCAAAGAGTTATCAGTAATTTCCTTCAGCACACTTCCAATCGCAAGTATTTGAATCCTGGAATGAAAAGTCCTCTCAAAGACCAACTCAACGCATGAATTATCTGCTGTCTGGAGAAGACATTGAGATGTCCCGGGAAGCTGCAGTACAGATGGATCAATGCAGTATAGGTTTACTATTCTACACAGCCAGCATTGATCCCTTCAGTATCACTGCTACAAATCAAGACCACTGCCATTTGGTGCCAAATTTTAAAAATTCACATAGTTATAAGGCACCCCAAACATTTTTGTTTTCATTTCAGCAGCCATAGAATCCAAGTCGATTCCTTCCTCAGCCAAGTGACGGCATCTTCATAGAAATCAGATGGGGAATAGTTGAGTGCCTGTCTATTTTCCATTCTTCAAACTACAAAGAACTTCCAAAGAAGAAATAAAGTCCAATTTCCTAAGTATTTCTTCTCTGATGGAATTCCTGATACTTAAAATTATTTCCAATTTAACTGAAGTAGTAATTTCTTCAGTTTAGAAACAAAAACAGAATTGCTCAGAAGGGTCACTGAACCCAACACTGATTTCTCGCCAAATTGTGAACTAAGATTCAGAAAAAGATGTACATTGGTTAAAAACATTAATAATATCCTACCTTCTACTCTGCAATGTCCTTCAGTAAATTTTAGTTTATTTCTTTTATTGTCCTTTCCACTTACTCAAGCACAAAACGGTACAGTAATGATTACAATATTATTAAACTGGATTAAACAACATAGTAGAGAATGAAAATAATGTTCTGTCTGTTACACTGAATCCTACTGTTGTTTTTTATGAGAGATCATAATTCACATAATAAACCCACGAGGGCATTAAAGAGAGGCCACTGTCAAATAGTTAATGATACTGTCTCTTTGTTTCATGATTAATGTGAAGAAAAATAACACAGTAATGTGTGATTCAGTCCCTGACGATAATCACAAAAAAAAAATGATGTCTTTATGGAATTCTCGAGTCATATACAATCAGACCAGTTTATGAAATGTGGATGATCCTGTTTCCCTTCTGTTTTTTCAAAGAATGCAATGCTGTATCTGACATAAATATCTTCAGTCAATGTACGTGAGAGTCTGACTGAGCGCTGAGATACCATGTGCTACAAATCACAATGCTATGCTAAAATTATACCATAAAAAAGGAGCACATTTGCTAATTCCTTGATTTATATTCCTCTCTTTCAATAATTTTCCAATTTCATTTTAAAAGATGTTGTAGCCTCTACTTCAAACACTTGGGAGGAAAATGTTCACAGGACCATAAAATGTTTGGGAGTTGCAAAAGTGATTAATCCATTCCCATTCATTCTCACCAAACAAACTTCACCCTGTCTGCCCATTGACACAACTGCACTGTACAGCCAGCACTGCTGTGGAGTGGCTACGTACCACAGTAGGGGGTGCAAAACTTTGAATGGCTTAAGTTAGTCAGTGGGTGTAAAGCAATGCCCCATGCTTTTCAGGGTGGAAGTGGTGATAAGCTCCACAATGCAGTAACATAACAAGCAGAAGTCAAGCGCTGCACTCAAAACTGACGTTTTTAATTCATTCACGGGATGTGGGCAGTGCTGACGAGGACAGCATTTATCACCCATCCCTAATTGCCTTGGAAAACAAGACGGTGAGCTGCATTCTTGAACTGCTTCAATCCTTGGGGTTAAGGGGCATCAATATTGTTAGGAAGAGAGCTACAAGATTCGGAATCAGCAACTGTGAAGGAATAATGATATAGTTCCCAGTCAAACCGGTTTGCAACTTGGACTGGAACTTGCAGGTGATGGTGTGCCCACGTACATGCTCCCCTTGTCCTTCTAGATTTTAGTGGTCACGGGAGAAAATGCTGATGAAGGACCCTTGGAATGTTACTGCAGTGCATTTTGATAATGCCGCACACTGCGGCCACTGTACGTCGCTGGTTCAGAGAGTGAATGTTGAAGGTGATGCTGCCAGACCTGCTGAGCTTTTCCAGCAACTTTGTTTTTGTTTCTGATTTACAGCATCTGCAGTTCATTCAGTTTTTATTGTGATAGATTCTCTCATGTTGGAGATGGTCATTTCTTGACTCTTGTGAGATAGAAGTGTTGCTTGGCATTTGAAGCTGTCTAGATCTTGTTATTTTTGGACATGGACTGCTTCAGCATCTGAGGAGTTGTGAATGTTGCTGAACATTGAGCTTATCAGCAATGAAAATCCTCATTTCTGATCTTATGATGCAGGTAAGGTCATTGATGAAGATCGCTGAAGATGCCTAGGACAGTACACTGAGGAACTCCTGCAGAGATGATTGATCTATGACAATTACAACCATTTTCTTTCATGCTAGGCACAACACCAACCAACAGAGAGCTCTCCCAGATCCCCATTGACTACAGATTTTCTTGCTGCCACACTTAGCCAAATGCAGTATGGTGGCGGAGCATGGGGCAGCACAGTGGCAAGGGGTGACACAGTGGCACAGTGGTTCGCATTGCTGCCACACAGTGCCAGGGACCTGGGTTCGATTCCATACTTGGGCCACTGTCTGTGTGGAGTTTGCACATTCTCCCAGTGTCTGCGTGAGTTTCCTCTGGGTGCTCCGGTTTCCTCCCACAGTCCAAAGATGTGCAGGTTAGGTGGACTGGCCATGCTAAATTGCCCGTAGTGTTCAGGGATGTGTAGATTAGGTGGGTTATAGGGGGATGGGTCTGGGTGGGATGCTCTGAGGTTCGGTGTGGACTTGTTGGGCCGAAGGGCCTGTTTCCACACTGTAGGGATTCTATGATTCTATGATTCAGCCTTGATATGAAGGGCAGTCATACTTACTATATCCCTGGAATTCAGGTGTTTTGTCCTGGTTTGGACCAAGGTGTAAAGAGGTCAGGAACCCATTGACCTTTGCAGAACCTAAACTGTGTGTCAATGACTGGGTTAATCTTTTACAGGTAATGCCTAATCACACTGTCAATGACCCTTATCATCACTTTGCTGATGATTGAGAATTGACTGATGGGGCAGTAACTAGCTGGGTTGGTTTGAGAATGCTGAAATAAAAGCCATCACAGGGCAACCATAGTGTCAAGTGGACCCTGCAATAGTCAATTACAGAGAAAAGATAAGGAGCTGGATTTTACACTCAGCCATTGATAAGTTTGAAGGTGGCAGCTTCATAAAATCCAGCGACTTCACTGCTCACTGGTCATCTGCCCATCCCAGAGCTATTTTAAAAATATTTTTAAATTGAAAGGGTTAGCATTGACACAAAAATGCAAGGCTGGTTGCACAAATGCGCGTATATATTTTGCTTAAATTGGAAATTTATTTAAATTCAATTGGATTAATTCAACTGGAAGGAGGGATCTCCTTAAATGCTCAATTAATGTCCATCTCATGGCAAAAGTAGTTGATGCTCCCTCAAGCAGCACTGGTCCAGGGGTTAGGATGGAGGTGGTTGGGGCTGGTCTTTGGGGTGGGGGGAGGGGAGGTGGGTTGGTGCTGGTCTTCCTGCTGCTCAACACTTGTTCAACGTTCAGGTTAAAGAAAAGGCAATAGCTGAAGCATGGCAAGATGGGACAATGGGCATCAAATCAGTGTTACCTGCTGACAGATGGAACAGACAGAGATAGTAGGAACTGCAGATGCTGGAGAATCCGAGACAACAAGGTGCAGGGCTGGATGAACACAGCAGGCCAAGCAGCATCATAGGAGCAGAGAGGCTGACGTTTCGGGCCTAGACCCTTCGGACACGACAGCTTACTTTGCATACATGCAGCACATGTTGCTGTTATTTATCAAAATGGTACCCTAGTGCAAGGCTCACAGCTGTGTGTCCGTGCAGCACATATGCTACTAAACACTCAAAACAGCTTTAAAAATATAGAACCAAAATTTTCTAATGTTCTAATGCCATATTCTAATAATCCTGTATGAAACCATTCCTTTTAATTGCCTTTTTTTCTCTTTTAGTGCAAAATCCTGCGCCCATGCCTCTTTCAAATAAATCGAACCGATGGAGATAATTTTCTGTTGTTTAGCTTCTCAAAACCTTTCATAGTTTTGAAAGCTCAGATAGATTTCCCATATTCTACACTGATCCAAAGGTTAGAAATAGGATGACACTTTTGGTTAGAGTTATATTTAGCAAATAAATGTATTGTTCTACCTATCAGGAATTCAAATCTTGGAAGAAATGTCCAGGAAGCTGGGTGTTATTTTATCTTTGGCAAAGAAGAAATGTATAGGTGACCTAATAAATATAATCTGTAATCTCTGCTGTTATTCCAGTGAATCTTTACTACGCCCTTGCTATAGCTGTAACATCCCTCCTATAATTAGATACCCAGAACAACACAGAACTGGGACAGCCACTTTTGCTGCATCAGCTCCCAAAGTGTTTTGGGAGCACACATCAAGAGATTGTACACAATCTGTAATTCTGTGTTTATTAATGGTAAAGGAGAAAGCAGTGTCATTTTTATCCCAGTAATCTAACTACAGCCTCACCAATGCCTTGGAGAAATTCATTCCCTTGCTTTCATATTCACCCACGGACAAAATTCAGAATCCCATTTATGATATTGTGCATCTGAATTCCTATTCATTTAGCCTAGGAATGTTTTCTCTCTTTAGACTATAATATGCTTTTAGAATGAAATCAGGTTCAGGATTTTAAAGATTAACTCACAATGGACCAATGTCCTGCCTTGTGATGCTGAAAGAGTAAGCCTGAAGAAACTGAGTAAATAGAGGATGTGGATATGTGTTGAAATTTTCTCCCAAAGATGCTGTATTTCTGAAACGTTCCCCGTCCAGGACATAATTCAACTCCTGATTAAAATAAGACTTAAGGAAACTCCAACAACTGCTAGATATAATTTTCCAGCTTTGATTCAAGTATGATGAAGAGAATATGAAATGCTTCAGCATCGAGACATTTTAGAAGTCAGAAGAATGAGAAGTGATCTCATTGAAGCATATGAGATTCTGAAGGGGCTTGACAGAGTAAATGCTGAGAGGATGCTTCCCCTCACAGGACAGTCTAGAACGAGAGGGCATAGTCTCAGAATAAACGGCCGCCAATTTAAGACTGAGGGGAGGAGTAACTTCTTCTCTCAGAAGGTTGAGAGTCTTGGAACGTTTTGCCACATACAGCTGTGAGAGCAGAGTCCTTATGTGTATTTAAGGCTGAGATAGATAGATTCTGGATCAGTAGGGAGATCAACGGTTACAGGGACAAAAACAGGGAAATGGATATGAGAAATGTCCTTTGAGCCATATTCCATTGAATGGAGCAGGCTGAAAGGGCTGAACAACTTACTCCTGTTCTTATTTGTTATGGTCTTATTATCTTTATGCCTAAGTAACTGCAGGGTCCAGCTGGGGAGATGTCCTTGGTCTCTTCCTGCATACCGAAATGCTGCAACATTATTAATAACCTGAGGTCAGCTTACACTTGAACACTGATAGGTACTCACCTCCACCTCCAATGCTTCCTTTGAATTATGAACCGGCTGTAAGCTCTCAGGCTGTTTGTCTGAATAGGAAGAACAAGGCCATTGACTTTGACCAACACCAGAAAACGTGTCGTCTTGTCACTGATTCTATCTTTCTCCCCCATTCGTGGTCTCAGGTTAGAGCAGGCTGTCGGACTCAGAGTTGAGCTTCTGACACTATGGCGGAATCTGGTTGGTCAACAGCAGGGGCTCTCCATTTAAGTAATGGGTAGGCTATGGAGAGTCCTGGGAGTCGCTTCAATGAAAGTCAAAGGGCTGTCAGGGGTCAGTGCTATGTTAGGGAATTCAATCCTGGGATTGGAAGTAGCATGCTGGAGTACAGAAGGAACAATAATTATGAAGGGGATATTCAATACATAAGGGGAAGGGGGAAGACACTTGTACATGGGTTACTGCAGGAGCAGGGCTCATCGGCAGTTGTGACCACCCTGGCCTCGATGGGAGTCACTTCAGCATGGTGGGCATGACTAAGCTGTAGGGAAGGGGCTCACAGATCAATGCTGAGAGCTGAAGATGTAATTCAAACAGGTGTGTGGGGAACACTGCGAAGCTCCATCCTGATAGAGTCAACACAGAATGCAAGGAAGGAAGGAACATGGCGGTTCACAGTAGCCCTTCATTACGAGGCTGAGCCTGTGACATACTGTGCCAAGTGCAATGTGTGTTGTTCTCATGCAACTCATAAATGCACACTAGAAATGGTACATGGTTGCAACCACACCTGGACTGGGCACAGTAAGTATTTCTTTACTGTGAAAGCACATGGACTTTAATTGTGAGTGCTGTGAGGTCCATCAAGAGGCAATCACTTTCATGAGGCAACTGCACATTACAGGTTAAAGACAACTGTCATCACAGCATTCTGCATGTAAATGCATGCAGTGTTCAACTGTGATAACAAGGTGTGGAGCTGGATGAACACAGCAGGCCATGCAGCACCAGAGGAGCAGGAAAGCTGACGTTTCGGGCCTAGACCCTTCTTCAGTTCCTACTATCTCTGAAACAGTGTTCAACTGTGTAGGGTCAGATAATCAATCTTCGTCATATCATTGGTCATTACAGATAGTCTTCTGTGAACCAGACTTAATCACAGCAACCTTAAAACTTTTACCACTGGCTATAAATAACAAAGATTATGCAAAATCCCATAGGCTGAACAAGGGCAAGGAGCTGATTTCATCTCACCTTGAACTGTTCTTAAATGCAGTGCTGCCTTTCTTGGGTGATTTGGGCTTGGGGGAGCATGAGGTATCAGTAATCAGACAGCACTTACAATACCTGCAGACATGGTTATGTCACAGTGATCGGAATAAGATCCCTATGTCAGAGTTTCATGGAGTGG
This sequence comes from Rhincodon typus, assembly GCF_021869965.1. Taxonomy (NCBI): domain Eukaryota; kingdom Metazoa; phylum Chordata; class Chondrichthyes; order Orectolobiformes; family Rhincodontidae; genus Rhincodon; species Rhincodon typus. The sequence goes on from NC_063339.1 coordinate 24,740,655, forward strand.
CATTGCATGGCCCGCATTGTTGCGAATACCCATGTCCCACTCTATGGAGGAGTTTGTTGAACCATTAAGAACTGCATGCCTTACAATGATGGTTACTTGGAAACAAAGCTACTCTTTGCAATCATGGCTGATGACTGCACCACACAGCTCCTTAACTGAGGCCGAGTGTAGATACAGAATCATAGCGGAGGAGGAAATATATCTGCTGAAATGAGGTTCTTGATGCTTGGATCAGTCTGGGGAATGTGCCTTGCATTATGCTCCAGAAAAGTGTGCCATATAATTTTTGCAAACTGTGCTCTGCACAAGTGGATCTGGCAAAGGGAGGGTGTGAAGGATGCTGAGGAGCTGGGAGAGCAGCAGCAGCAGCCTTCTGACAAGGAAGAGAAGGACATTGACCAGGAAGAACATCACATTCTGTATGATAGAGAGCTGCAGCATCAGACACAACAAGCCAGATTAATTATTACTTAGTGACACTCTGTTCAAATAGATGAGAGATCAGTCCGTGATCACCCAGAGACTGTAAACTGATTGCTGCTCAAAAGGCAAGTGGTCCCTTTGTTTCCAGGAGCAAAGTGAACAGTTTGTGTTTTTGTTCACTATTGCTACTGCTGAATAAAAATGAAGGTTTTTAAATGTTTGAAGGCTTTCTAGTAAGTGACGGTCCCACATTGATCAATGAGAAGATATTAGGCTAAACTGGGCATTGGGAAAGGGTAGCATTCCCTATGACAGGGTTCTTAGATGGGATAAAGCTAAGGACAAGTAATCTGCGTAGATTTGTCCTTGAATAGCAATATCTTTATGAATGTGTGCTTGTATTTGCAATGAAGTATCAGCCATGCCACTTATATGCCCGCAAATGCAATCCTTTTTTGCTCTCATCTCACTACATGCATTGTGAAGGGCAACTCCTGGCTGGCACCATTTGACCTGGTGCACAACTGGGCTTTAAAGATGCACTGATGCTGGTCATCCAGGGAGACCCTGGCAATGATAAGTACTTTGCCTTTGGTGAGAGTAGATGATGAGCTAGGCATGATAGCAACCTAACGTATAGGTAATAAACCGAGTTTTGGAGAATAGCGTGAAATGTCTTGTAAACTTTCACAGAGAGAAATAATCAAAGTTCAAACAGCTGATTTTGTGTAAAATTCAGTCTGATACGTTCTCCATCATAATTACTACCTAAATCTATTTCAATAACATCAACCACTCCTACCCTTACATTGGCAAAAGTGCCAACTCAATTAGTCAAAAGCTGACCTACTGGTTTCCCATCCTCATGGTCAATTCAAACCTCTGTTTCCTGCGTCCTGTCCTACCCTAAGACTATGATGACCTGCATTAGCTCCTGATCACCAAACACTTGCAATTTAATATTCTTATTACCTGACAATCCCCATCTCCATGACTTGTATGCACATCCCTTCCTTTCTCCCCAACATAGACTGCTGAAGGCATATCTGTCAAAGTACCACACTGTGGAGTTCTTTCCCTAAACCCAGCTGCATCCGTCTTCCTCAGGAACATCTTTAAAACCCATTTTTTCCCCCATTATTAAAAGGACCGGCTGTTACTTGAGAGCATTGCTTTAGTCTGGATCCACCATAACAGTGGGAATTTAGAGATAATGACAGCCATGGGGTTAACAGTTAGGAGTAGACATATATCAAGGGGAGTTGGGACAGGATGTCTAAATGTCAGAACCTGAAAACATTATTTCTGCTCCAGCAGAGGTAAAATCTCCCACCCACAGAACTTTAGGCAGATGCACAGAGTAGTTTGGCCCCTTTTTTCTCTAACCATTAGATTTAACTTGTACCCTCTCTCTCACACACACACTGCTTGTTTATTTCAATAATGTTACATGAGTACAAAAATCATAAAGCAATCAATGTTAAGCCATGTGCAATTCTCTCTGACAAATAAACAAAGGAAGACCATATGGTGTTTTCTTGCATGAAAAGCAAATTACATGCATGACCAAACTACAGCTACTGTATTCATATTATAACCTTAAAAGTAATGGCGAAAGAAGTGTCTGTGGCAATAGCCTTCCTATTGTTAGTGTCAGCTGTGTAGATGGTCCTCTCACCTCTGAATCAGAAGCATGACAGTTCAGGCCCCTCTTTAGAGACCTAAGCGCAAAATTCGGGGTAACATTCAACTGCACTGTCAAAAGTGTAGGTTTGGATCGGAGGTCCTATACACTTTCTCAGGTGTGCATACAAACTCCCCTGGCACTATTTCCAAACAAAATAGGGAAATCACTCCGGATTCCTGGCCAACATTTATTTCCTTGTGAATCACTGGGACATATTATGTAGTCACTATGAAATTGCTGCTTGTTGGATCTTGCTGTATACAAACTGACTACTACGTTTCCTAAAACATAGCTGTTGTGTATCATGGCTCAGATCTGACTCAAATCAGGTTGTATGTGTACACAAATGGTTTATCAGAAGTGCTTTTAAAAAAGTCTGCAGCCACAAGCTTACTGGGTTCCTCCAAACCCATGACCAGTTCCATCTAGAAGAACAAGGGCAGCAGACATATGGAAACACCACCACCTCCAAGTTCCCCTCCAAGTCACTCACCATCCTGACTTGGAAATATATCGCCGTTCCTTCACTGTCGCTGGGTCAAAATCCTGGAATTCCCTCTCTAATAGCATTGTGGATCAACTCACAGCAGGAGGAATGCAACGGTTCAAGAAGGCAGCTCACCACCACCTTCGCAAGGGCAACTAGGGATGGGCAAGAAATGCTGGCCAGCCAGCGATGCCCACATCCCACAAATAAATAGGTAAAAAAGGTTTGGCTCTCAGCACACAGCACATCAAGCAACCAACAAATATGCAAAATCATACACCAAGTAATTGAACACAACTGTCATTACACATCAAAAATGGCTGCAAAGCTCTTAGTGATGCCTTAAGATCATGAAAGGCACTGCATAAATCTAAGTCTTCTTCTTTTAATACTTGATTTCAGAAGTAAACCTGAATATTTTCATCATTACTCTTATGTTTCAGTTCATAATATGAGAACGTTTATATATAGATCGCCATCTCAACTGCACTAATATACACAGGAAGAATAGTTGTGAATTGAACAAAAGATGAATGAGGCTAGAGGACATTACAGATATAGAGAAGGGTAAGGCCAAAGAGGAACTTTAAAACAAGAGTGAAATTTTAAATTTGTGATGTTGCGTTACTGGGAGCAGTCAGTGAGCATACAAACAGCAGGTGGATGTGGCTTGATCCGAGAAACGAACTCTGGCAGAGAGCTTTGGATGATCTGAAGTTTGAGGAGAGTAGCATGCAGGGGTCCAATCCGGAGTGCATTGGGATAATCAAAACTAGAGGTAAGAAATGAATGAATGAGGATTTCAGCAGCCAGTAAGCGACGCAGTGGCAGGAACTAATGATTTTATAGACTTGGAAATATGTTCATTAGGCATGGTGCAAATTATGTCAGAACCTTATCTCGGGAGCAAATATATCACCAGGTTTGTGAACTCTTTCAGTTTCAAACAGTTGTCATGGAGATGCATTGCGTGGTAGCTAAGGAGCAAGGTTTGTACCAAGGACTGAAGACATTGGCTTCCAGTTTCCCCGATGCTTATTTGAAGGTAATTTCTGCTCTGTGTGTCAGATAAGCAGCTCGATAATTTAACAAAGAGAAAGAGGTGGTGGTGAGGGAGAGTTTGGGCTCATGTGTGAAACCTAACAGTTTTAATCAGATAGTGTTACCAAAGGGCAGCATGTCAATGAGAATTAAGATAGATCCTGTGGAACATCAGTGGGGACAGAAGCCATTGCAAGTGATACTTTTGCAACAATTCACCAGATAAGAATGGAAGCAGGTGAGTACAGTCCTATAGTCCTACCCAGCTGGACCATATGGTGAGGTACGGGTGGAGGATGTTCTGCCTAATTGAAACCTAATTGAAGGGAGTTCCAGGAAAGATGGGCCCAGATTTGAAAAGCAGCAACACAAAGATCTTGCAATGAGAAGGGAGGCAGGAAATGAGGTAGTAATTTGCAAGGGTGATAGGGTCAAATGTTGTTTGTTGAGGAATGAGAAAAAGTCGCAAGGAGGAGAAGTTGGGTGGTCAGTTGCTTTGTTGGAATAGGTGTAAGAGAACAGGAGATGAGTCTTATGATTAGTATGAGCTCAGACAGGGCATGAGGGAGGTGGACTAGAGAAAGATTGCCAGGACAGGAAGTTTAGTCTGATGGGTTAGTGGAATTGAGGGAAGCAGCACTTGATCTTGATCTTAATGATGGTGAATTCCATGAGGACATGGGGGAGGCCTTTAAGAAGATGAAGTACGGTAAAGAGCCTAGGATTTCCTTACATTTTTGAATGGAGCAGGTGGGCAGTTTTAGCTAGAAAGAGAAATACTTCATAGTCTTTATGTTGTCTACACAGACCTGGCAGTAGATGTTGAAACCTTACTGTTTCTTTCTCAAGCTTGTATCCCTTGGTTTTAAAAGAAGAATGGCCAGGGTGAGAGATGGAAATGATTTTATTGGAAACCAGGGCATCAAAGGTGAAGGTGAGAGTGCAGTTTGAGAAAAATCAATAGCTGCGGAAATGTTAGTGAATGGAGGGCCACAAATTAGACAGTTAGGATACTGGCAGCGATACTTGAATAAATGGATTTAACCCTATTACATGTTGTTGCTGACAGATGATTCACTGCAAGCTTCAGGGGTATCACCATTGCCAGATCTTCCACCCACAATGTCTTTGATGAAAACTTTAACTATGGCAACACTATGACTCAACCCGAATAGTTATTGTTATCTCCAAATTTCCTCCCACCAAATGTCATGGCATATAGTTCACTGCTTGTTCACAATATACTGAGACTTAGCCTTCCTTTTATCACAACTGTCCTTCATTTTACCACACTTGAAATATTTCATTCACCTGCAATTTTTAGCTTCAGAGAAATCCAGTTTGAAACATCAAGCAATGTCAGTGCTTTTAAAGATACGTGTTTTGCTAGATATTCTTGGTGCCATACTTGGCCAAATATTGTCCTGACATCAAAGACTGGTCTTCTCACTTATTTTCTAACACAAAGCTCATACATTCATGCCTGGGATCAAGATTGTAATACAATTTGGAGCCTAATGCTTCTGATAGAGTTAAAATTACAAGTTGGTTCATAATTTATTGGTGACTACCAACTCATTGATGCCTGCTTTCATCATTTTTTGATGATTGGAAGGCTGATGAATAGCTTAGTACTTCACTGGATCTAATTTAGCCTTTTTTTTTTAAAATAGGTAAGCAGGTACCTAAACAATTCATCACATTGTTAGACAAACACTGCTGTCACAGCTTGCTAAGGAAGCAGCTAGCTTTAGTGCACAGATCTTCAGCACTATTTCCAGAATTTGTCAGGATGCATAACTATTGCTGTTATTTGAGTACATAGTACTTCTTGACACAGAGAAATAACTTTGATTGATACCAGTATCTGTAATAGCGGGGACTTGAGGAAACAGGGGTTGGGTCATGCATTAGACAATTTTGACTGAAGATAACTGCAAATGTATCAAATGTCTGGCTCTGACATGCCAGGCTTCCCATTTTGAGAATGCAGATGTTCATACAGCTTCCTTGAAGTTGCCTGGATGTTCATCACCATTCTCGACAGAATGTGGTAGGGATACAGAGCTTAGCTCTGACCCTTTGGCTATGGAATCATTTAACTTTTTTCTGTAGCCTGATGTTTTTGGTATTTAGCATACAAGCAGCTCTGTTTAGTCATGGCTCATTCTAAGATTTAACCGGTTTTGCTCCTGTTAGATCCTTCTACATCGCCTACTGAACTAGGATGGCCATCTGACTAGTCAGCAATGAAGCAATGCTGTACTGCTGAGCCTCATAGCCTGCTCAAACAAAATTACATTTTTCCGTCTCCAGCATCTTCAACAGAGGTAGCCCCTTGTTGCCTGGTGGCCACAAATTCATGGGGGAGCAACCGTATTTGAGGGGAGTTTTAGTGTCATTACAGGCACCACTGCTGCCTCATTTATATTTCAGTGCTGTGATCAGTAACTTAAAAGACAACTGCAGCTCACAGAAATGTTCATACTGCAAGCTTGAAACAGAAAACTATCTTAAACTGATTGATCCTTTAATTATACTGGGAGATCTTTGGTCTTTCCTGCTTGAGGCTTCACGTTTTATGTCTGTCACAGCTTACTGTAGACAAAGAGATGGATCTCAAAGCACTCTGCTAGATAATAGTTCCCTTGCCTCCCTGAGCACTGACCTTTTCACACAGTCATTCATGTAAACATTACATATATATATGAAAGCATCTTACAATACCACCCTGGTCTAAAAAACTGTGTGTCAGTTTGAAGCTTAGAATCGTTCAAAGCTTTCATTTTTTATTTAAGAGGTGCCATCTGCCATCTGATATTCTGCAATTAATTAACCAAAGTGCCACAGTGTGGTACGATGATTTTCCCACATGTGGGACATGGATGGCAATGGAAAGCTATAGGCCAAAAATAGGTTTCCCTCTCGGCTTGTTGAAGAAAAATCAGCGAGAAAAATTCCCTCCAGGAAGATCTGATCAAACATCAGTGTGTCCAGTTACAGAGCAGCAATGGTATGAGACAGATTGCATCCATTAAAAAAATTTGACTCAACTTAACAAAAACAATGAGGAGAAGCTTTGCAGTGGTTTTGCACAGAGAATTAGTTGGGTTTACTACGCTTTAAAAATTTGTTCATGGAATGTCATCGGCTAGGCCTGTGTTTATTAGCCATCCCTAAAAGGGTTTGAGAAGGTGAGACAACAAGGTGTGGAGCTGCATGAACACAGCAGGCCAAGCAGCATCAGAGGAGCAGGAAAGCTGACGTTTCGGGTCTGGACCCTTCTTCAGAAATGGTGAGCTGTCTTATTCTACACCTCTCCCAAGTATTCATCTTGTCCATAAATGTTACCCCTTTCCATCATTAACATGCTTACATTTTCCTGTCACAAATATGTCTACATTTCTATTCTTTAACCTGGATCCCACTGTCCTCGTGGCTGCACTTCAATGTCATTCATGTGCTCAGCCCCCCTGGGGGATGGGTAGGACTGTTTGGTATGAGTAGGCATGAGGCGGGGTTATGGTGGTCTTAGGAATGAAGGTAAACATTGGCCATTCCCTTTTCTTCAAGAAAGTCCCCTTGAATGTAGTGTGCTGCCCTTGCTGGCGTGAAGACTGCTTGTCATTGTTCAGCAGAACCTCACAGGTGATGATTATACCTTAGCCCATGTAAATTGGCAGAAGGCAAAAAAGATTAGAGTGATCAATGTGTGGCTCAAAGATTGGTGCATTAGAAGTGGGTTCTGGTTTTCTGTGCACCGGCAATCATATTGGGGATAAAATGCGTCGTACCACTAGGTCAGTTGCACCTGAACCATGCTGTAAGCAGAGTTCTGTCACATAACATGGGTTCTAAAAACAATAAAATTGTGGTTTCAGATTCTAAACCAAATACTGAGCACACAGGATCAAATTTAGGAAGATGTAGTAAAGAGTAGAGGCAGGCAAGAGAGAAAGAGGCAAAATAGAGAAAGATATCAATATGAGAAATGATAAATAGACCATCACAGAAAGCAATATTGAGCACAAATCAAAGACGGAATCAGCAGATAAGGGTAGACGTTCCAAATGTAATAAAAGGACAAAAGTAAAGGTTCTAAATGCATTTAGTATGTTAAACGAATCCCATAGCTCAAATAGAAATGAATAAGCATGGACTGGTTGCTATTACAGAGCCAAAGCGATAGGATGTCTTAGGTTGCGATCTGTATATGGAAGATGAGGATATATGAGAAGCTAGGAAAAAGTGGAGGATGGCTCTGTTAATTAATCCTGGTTAAAGAGGAATGGGAAACCACAATTTAGTAGCAGCGTAGGTAGAGACTGGAAGTGATAAAACCAAGAATTTACTTGAGGGAGTCCTATTCAGGTTCCATAACAGTAACCACAATAGTAGGACAGAGTATAAGAGCAGAAATAATGGGAGCTTATCAAAAAGGTACTGCAATAATCATGGGAAATTTTAATGTAAATATAAAATGAAAAAAAGATGGACAAAGACAACCTACATGAGGACTTCACAGAATATTTTCAGGATAGATTCTTAGAACAGCACATTCTGGAGCCAGAAGAACAGACTATAGAAGACCAGGTACTGTGCAATAATACAGGATGAGTTAATTAGCCCACAGTGAAAGCGCACCTAGGAAGCAGCGATCATAACATGATTGAATTATACATTCAGTTTGTGGAACAGAGGAGTGTGTTCAAGACTAGCATTTTAAAAACTAAAAGAATGGCAATTACAGGGCTTAAAAGCAGAGTAAGCTAAAGTGAACTAGCAAATTAGGCTAAGGGATAGGTCAATGGAAATGTAGTGGCAGATATTTAAGGAGATGGCTCAGAATACACATAACAGATATATTCCAATGAGAGGAGCCACCATCAATAATTAACTTAAAACATTAAAGATGGGATCAACCTTAAAGAAAACGTTTACAACTATAGAAAGACAAATCAGGAGATTAAACAGAATCTAAAAAACAGCGAAGAATGATTAATAGATTAATATACTGTGAAAATCTAGAGGATGACAGGGATAATCTTGGAGGGAATATAATGCAGATTTACAAGACTGATATCTGGACTTCAGGGGTTAAGTTATGAAGAGTGATTATATAAATTAGGCTTTTTTTCCTCTAGAATTTAGTAGGTTAAGGGATGATCTGATCAAAGATTTCAAGGTATTAGCAGGGAAATACAAGGTAGATAAAGATAAACTATTTCCACTGATTGGAGATTCTAGAACTAGGGGTATAGTCTAAAAATTAGGGCCAGTCTGTCAGGAGAGATGATTGGAAACAAGGGTAGTGGAGGTTTGGAATACTCTTCCACAAACAGCACGTGATGCTTGATCAGTTATTAATTTTAAATCTGTGATAGATTATTTTTGTTCAGTAAAGTTATGAAGGGATATAGTCCAAAGGCAGGTATATGGAGTTAGGTCACAGATCAGCAATGATCTCATCGAATGGTGGAACAGGCTCAAGGGGCTGAATGGCCTAGTCCCGTTCCTATCTTCCTACGAAAGCAAGCCAGCTAAAACATAAAAACAGCAAGAATTGCTGTAGATATAATAAAGATAGACTGAACAAAGTGAGCATTGCATCTTTACAAAGTGGGAGATTAAGAAAATGTCAGAAGAATTGAACAGATGTTTTGCACTTGTCTTCAAAATAGAGTGCAGAAACAATGTTCAGGAACTAGCTGTAAATCAGGAAATGGAAAGGACGGAGGAGGAATTTGAAGAAGTTAAAATCACCAGGGAAATGGCATCGAACAATGTGTTGAAGTCGGGTGATGGCTACTCCTCAGCTCTTGCTGGACTTCAACAATCTCACCAGCCACTTGTAAGAACCTAGGATAACGTGTTAATTTTACATTTCCAGAATTCTTGAGGTGGCCCTGGTGGGGATCTCAGAGATGGAAGGTTCTTGTTGCAGCAGACCGAGTGGAAATGGCCTCTTCTCCTGCAAGCTGGCAGTCTGCATCATTGGCAGGGCATAGTTCACACCAGGCGCTCCTGGTACCACGTCGGGAACAGGATGTACAGTGATCTTAGTGCCCTCTTCTGAGCATGGCTGTGTATTGTTGGGCATATTGAACATTTAATGAACTGTACAAACTCCATAAAATGATCAAATGAATCTCATTCACCTCCAACAAGATGGTTGTTGTGTTTTCACAGCTGACTGCTTAGCTGGCTGCTCTGATTTTGACAATTAGGGTTCTCTGTAGGTTGCAGGTCTTGCGAACCAGAACTTGTAACTGAGCTACATGCATTATATACAGGGCAGAGAGAGATCCCTGCGTGATTGTATTGGAACAAGCCCTTTTACACACTGAATGTCACATGACCTGATATCACTTCCTTTGATGGTATCACCTATTGGCAGCTCCTGTGTTGCATAACAATGCTAAGCATATGTTATGCATATAAAGTGCGCACAGTAAGATTGCTTTGTGATATGGAGTTCAGAAGTCTGAACTATGTCTTTTTTTACATTGAAAGGGTGATTGAAAGTCAATAACTAACCAGAGATGTTCTTTCTACTCTTCCTTGCTAAAATGTTTCCTCCTTAGTTAAGTCTCATCTGGTATATCTCAGAACTGGTCAGGAAGGAGAGTTCCTCTTCTTGTCTTTTAGTGTAAATTTGTCCTGTATGCACGTTTCATTTCTTCTGCATTAGATCTGCCTTGATCATAAAGATAAATGTGAATGGCCATATTGAAGGACATGGTATGCGGTCTATAGCAGGAGTGGACAGTCAGCAACTGAAAAGACAGATGAAAAATCGGTGTTTCATTGACACTGGAGATGACATGACACATCTGCTCCATGATAAAAGAAAATTGCAGACACTATGAACTGACCTAATTTTACAACTCTAAAAGGTTCTGAGTTGTTTTCAAGGAGGAAGTAGCTATAGCTTTTGCGCCTAAAAGAATCAAGGTATGTGGGAGAAGGGCAGAATTAGTATATTGAGCTAGATGATCATCTATTATCATACTGAATGGTTGCACAGTCTTGACAGGTTGAACGGCCTGCTCCTGCTCTTATCTTCTATGTCTCAATGTAAAGAAAAATATTTCTTTGCTTGAAAGTGCTGAAAGGCAGTTTGCAGAAATCTTTCTAAATAACACAACTTCAAGAAAGACTTTTGTAATGATTCCAGTTGGCATTAATATTTCATATATAGTCTGTCAATTACGTTACTGCTCCCTGGTTTGAGAAGCTATGCAAGTGATGTATCTTCTTTCATAAGGTTAGGTTTATTCAGGTGCAAGTCTGACATAAATGCTTGAAGGTCTTGCACAGCAAGCTTTGCCCTTCTAACCGTTATTTGCATACATACTCTCCAAATCCCATCCTTCCTATGTGGGACATCATAATGTTTGTTCCAAAAGGATCAAAGGATTTCAGCCTAAAATAGGCCAGATGCTTAAACAAGAAGGCAAAATCTCAATGTTCAGTGTTTGTCTGAAATAGCAAAAAAAAAAAGTTGGCTGCTTAAAGGAACTGCAGCATAGTTTGTCCATTTTGGATAATTTGCTTTAGTCAATGAAGATTTTTATACTGTATCTACATCTTGGCTTCCTGATAAAATGTCTGTTTTATTCGAGTGTAAAAGTGCTGCTCTATCGTTCCCTACCTGCCTACTCTGTCAAATTACCTGTGTGACTGAGCTACATCGTCAGTGCTACTGTTAGTCTCACGGTGGGAATGTCAGTATACCTTTACACAAAATGTTCATAATATAATCACCATCTCATAGCATGTGATCAGAGGGTATAAAGATCTCATACTCCATTTTATCTGAAATCTCTTGAAGAATGACACTACTGGAAGCATGCTGGTGAATGCTATTTTAATGTAACATAATAGCTTAATACTAACTCTGACTCTTATGTACCTGAGAACCTTAATACTTGAGTATAAAAGCTGGCTGTAATAAACATGTTTGATTCTTTAATACCATGATATCCACACCCAGTTTCTTATGTTATGACAGATAGCATTGCCACATCAGGTAAAGTAGCCAGTTGGAGGCAAAAACTATATCTGCTACCAGCTCATGTTATAAAACATTTTCTAAGCAGAACTCTAAGATCTCTAGCTGTGCTCTTGATCTTTGCCCAAAACCAATTCTACATAGATCGCCTTAATTTATGTACAACAGTCTTGTTACGAGTGTAGGTTTAGTTTGAATAAAACGCGTTGAGCACACTGAAGTCCTGGGAGGCTAGAGACAGCTTCCTTGCTAACTCGGAGAACGTCTGTCACAGGCTTCTTTCCAAATCTGTGCAACTGTAAATCACAACACAGCTCCATCTCCTCACTCCAGCATTCTCCTGTTCCAACTATAGAATGCCTGATCATTCAGTCCAAGATACCATGGAGTGAAGCAAAGGTAAAGCCATCTTTTGAGAGGGGACGGGGGAGCAGTCAAAGGATATTTGGCTTAATAAATAGTAAGCGAATGCTGTCTTTGAACTTACTGTTTAGTATCTCCTTACCTCTTGGAATGAGCCTAAATAGCCAGTTCATTTACACCAATGAAACCAGAGGAAGCGAAAGGAAACCTATTCAACTCATTCTGTCTAAACTAGAAGGCAGGTGACAACAGCTGGGACAAGTAAATGTGATATTTATATATAGGTATGTGGTAACTTTTAGATCGAGAATATCATGGCACAGATTAATAACTTGCAGTTGCAACAATTCACCTGAAACATAAGATTTATAGTTGATCTCCCATGTGTGAAAGGTCTCCTATTTTGCCCAGTAACAGCTCCTGCTTTCTCATCAGTTTCAGCACTGAAGTGGTGCTGTCCTATTTGAGTAATTATAGCTTATATCAGGGAACCGAGGATGGGTATCTGAAGATGGACAAGTCAGTTAAATGCCAAAGCCATAATTCTCAAATACCGAGTACACAGGAATCTCTAACCACCGTAATTATTGTCTGCTACTTTCTCCAACTATCTTGTGAAAATCCTTGTGTGACAGTGTACTCTTCAGAATTTTAATAGCTGTTTATGATTTGGAAAAATCACCAAAGATATACTGTTACACATGGATTGAAAGGAGCAGCAATAACTTTTTTTGGAATAAACTGCTTCTCGAGATGAAAAGGAACAATGAGAAACTGTTATTGAAAGAATTACAGCAATATGTTAATTAATTGTCCCTGGGAAGGAGTTACAGAAACAACATAAACAAGCTGCTTGCTGGGAGAGAGGAGATAATACTGCTTGATAACCTGCTGCCTCATGACAAATGGGCAATTAGACCTGCCTGCAGAAGTAATGTTCTGAAATAAACAGGGTTAATTGCAGGAGAAAGCTGCATGTTAAACAGACAGCTAACCCTGAAAGTGCCATCGAGCAAAGGAGCTGTTTTTGATGAGAAGGCAAGCTACAGACTTGAGATCTCTGAAAGTATAATCAATACTGGGGAGGAAAGAATCTAAAGGTTACCAATAATGTCAAACCACAAATTTGAAAGAGACAAAGCAGTTTAAGAATCCAACACCAGAACAACTCAACAGCAGAACTTCAAAGAGCAACATTGCACAAGGACTGAACACTGGAGACTCCCCGCAGAGACAAACCATCATTGCTTGAAATCCTGGCCAGATTTCACCATTAATCAGGTTGGGTCACAGCCTTATACTTGCTTAGATGAGGGTCTTAATAAAGTTTAAAGTATTGTTTCAGTACTTGATTATCTGTGAGATTTCTAAATAAGTGGCTGAATTAAAGGTAACTTGTGGTGATTTACCCATAGCACTTATCTACCAAAGATAATCAGTTTCAACATAATTAATGATCAAAAGGACAGGGCAAAAGCAAACACATTTTGACAGGCTTGACATTTAGGTGAGCAATGGAAACCAGCATTTTAATTACATAATACAACAATTAGATGCCATTCCTCATTTCATGTTAAGTCATACAATCACACAAGGTAACCATATGGTCCATCAGACTTGTGTCAGTTCATTCAAAAAGTTATCTAATTAGTCTTAATCCAACTGCTCCTTACTTCCCCCAGCCCAACTAATAGGTCCTTGTGCCAAGCATAGCTGTGGATCCAGACAAACCTCCATTTAATGGTTCAACACGAGAAAGTATCCTTTCACCAATGATGCTGATACATCTCCAATACAGCAATTCACTTAGTGCCATGTCCACATCATCTCCCTGCAAACCTGAACATTCTTACTTTTCAGATGATAATTCAATTCTCTCTCGAATGCCTCAACTGAATCTGCCTCCACCACATTCTCAGGCAGTGCATTCTGTGACTTTTATGTCGACTTCTGAGATGGAAATTTTTAATTTAGTCCCCAAGTTCAGCTCAAATATGGCTTGAGGTCAACTGCAAGCTTTTCAGATCATCGATGAAACAGAATGTTCTTAATCAAACTTGGTGTCTGATCAGCAACACGATTATCTAAGACCTGATATTGCCACATAGAGCTGCAGGTAGTCCTTGTGCATCATTAGATGGATCATCCAATCCAATTGAGTTTGGTCTAACCATCTGCAGGTGACACAGGAGATGCAGCTTCAAGTAAATGGCTATCATTAACACAGAAAGAACAGAGAGTCACAGAGTCATACAGCATGGACACAGACCCTTCAAACCAACTTATCCATGCCTACCAGATATGCTAAACTGACCTACTCCCATTTGCCAGCATATGGCCCATTTGTCTCTAAACCCTTCTTATTCATATAGCCATCCTGATACCTTTTAAATATTGTAATTGTACCCACCTCCAACACTTCCTCTGGCAGCTCATTCCATACATGCACCACCTTCTACGTGAAAAAGTTGCCCCTCTGGTCCTTTTTAAATCTTTCCCCTCTCACTTTAAACCAATGCCATCTAGCTTTGAACTCCACCCCCTTCCCTAGGAAAAAGACCTTGGCTATTTACCCTATCCATGTCGATCATGATATTATAAACTTCTGTAACATCAGCCCTCAGCTTCCGACACTCCAGGGGGAAAAGCTTCAGCCTATTCAACCTCTGCCTACAGCTCAAACCCTCCAGTCCTGGCCCATTCCTTGTAAAACTTTTCTGCATCCTCTCAAGTTTAACAACATCCATTGTTCCCTTTGTCAATAAGGAAAACAGCTGAGGTACATCAGCCAATATTGTATGGTACCAACATTAACATTTCTGTGCTTTGTCTAATTTTACTAATTTTGGAATTCGTGTTGCAAGGTGATCTTTACATTTAACAGTAAGGACAGAAGGATTAGCTCCACATGTGTGTACGTCCAACTTACAGTCTCAATCTTGTCTGTGTTTAGGAATCCAGATTGGTTTCCCCTCAGCTGCAGCTCCATTGCTGGAATTGTGACAGAGTGGGACAGCTGGAATCCAACCACAGGGGCACTAACACCACACCACCATATTTCTGCAGCTTCACTCAATTTCACGTATTGTGGGCAGTTTTAGTCAATGGAAAAGTGCTCACACTGGGAGGTCACAGGAGTATGTGAAATACTTCACTGCTCCAAAGTTTAAATATCAGCAGCAACTAAAGAGCTTGGCAATTTTGCTGCAGGCGAGGTGGTTGGGCACAGTTCCTCACCTCTGCTTCACTGATGTCGACATGATCACAGACCTGAAGAAGTCCAAAGTCGGATGGGCAGCACATTTTGGCACTGACATACACAAGACTCCATAGAGAACAGTAACAACGTTGCAGATGATGAGCTCTTTCTTGACAGTAGCACATTCCAGGTATGATTTAAAGCAGCTGATGTCAAATGGAATACATATTTCGGAGCCATTTTCCACCAGAGGACATGGGTTCAAGTCCCACCTGCTCCAAAGATGGGTCACAACAAGTCTGAACAGGTTGGATCAGTTTCTGAGCCAGTTTCAGTGCCAGTTTCTGGGGACCTTTGTGGTCTAGTGGCAGTGTCCCTACCTTTGGGCCAGGACACCCAGGTTCAAGTGCCACTTGCTCCCGATGTGTGTCATTAAAATCTATTACAGAGATGTTAAAAATATCTAGAACCAGTTTCTCATTTGCAGTTATATCCGTGCCTGGATTCCCTTGAAGAGGGAGTATAGAGTGTCCTTAAAACACAACAGGTAGGTGAGCACAAAGGCTGGGATGCATTCTCTCCACCACCAATGCCATTTTGGTTTAGCTACTCCAGCCCCTTGTTTCCTCCCTTTCAAGTTTTTAGTTTCTATCACACTGCCCTGATGGGCACTACTTGGGGCTTGATGTTGGGTTATTGGGTTCTCTTTTTACAAAAACTTCCCGGCCAGCTGTTTCCTTGGTTCGGTGTATTATTCTCCATTGTAATGAGTGTGTGTGCGAGAGCTCCCAGGTTCAGATCCTGGATGAGCCTCACATGGAGTTTCATGTCACACTGATTCTGGTGGGCATTACTTATTACATGTTATTTGGTGATTGAGTTTATTCAACAAAATAAAAGAGAAATAACAAGTTTCCCTTGGAGAGGAGGAACTGATCTGTAGAAGAATAAAACAGTCTATATTGTGTGGTAGGCTGGAGAATGTAAAGAAAGAGTTATGGTGGACAGACTGGCTCCTGCTCCCTACTTTACTGGTGGAGATATTTTCTAATTAATTTGTAAAGTGATTTTATCACATGCCTCTGGAGCTGATGAGACTTGAACCCAGGCCTTCTGGCTCAGAGGTTGGGACACTGCCACTACACCACAAGTACTCCCAAAGAAACTGCATTTACACACAGCCCATCCCCAAAAACCTACTGTGCTTGGTATTCCCAGGCAGTCTCCCAGTCAAGTGCTGAGTCTGCTTGGCTTCCGAGATCAGACAAGATTGGGCATTTTCAGATTAGCATGGCTGCAGGTACTTTACCCCTTGAATATTTACCAGCCTAACAAAAGACAGCTGTGAACAAAGGGAGGTTCTGTAGGCAGTTAGTTCTGATTCCAGTAAATGCCACAAAAAGTTTAATGAGACTGAGCAAGGGAAGAGGCGTTAGTTGTAACTTCCAAGAATGTTTTTTATTGACTGTGTTTTGCCACTCACAAACAACTCTTTCTTTATAAAGGATACCTGAAGAGCTTATGGAGCATCCTCTACAACTCTACTTTCACAAGCAAGTGTTCCTTCACTAATATCCTCGTATGTATTATCTCTACTAATGGATATATATGGATTGCTTTGTTTGTGATATGCACCTGCCATTTCAATTATTGTTTGCAACCAATCACTTGGGCTTTGCTGCATCTATTACAGAAACTAATTCTGCTGTTCTTTTCCTAAGGCCGGATTTTCAAATAGCACCGGATGAGACCCCAAACCTTGCCAGAAGACTGAAGCAAGGTTTGGTGAACTTAGTGAATGAAGCAACAGAATCTCAAAGGGGAAAGCTGAAAGAGAGCTGCTAGCTACAGGCTTCTGACCAAACCGGCCTCTTATTGTTTTGTACCCTATGTCATTCATCAGCAACTGTTTTCAAGAAACTTTACTACCACTCAATCGACTAAGTCACAAAGGGTCTCAACAACACATTAACCTTTTTCTTCCTTTAGTAGGTGGTCCTCTGAAAAAATATTATTCTTATGAGTCTAGCTCCTCTCAACAGTTCAGTGCACATGCCATTAGCCATGTTATGCACCTGAACACCAAGTCCAGAGACACATTGAGTGAGCCAGAGGAAAGGAATGCTCAGTAACATATCAAGCACAGACGGACATGAGGAGAATGAAACATAAGCAAGAGATCATCGGCCAGTCAAAATAGCTGAAGAGTCTTTAGTTCAGTGGCAATCTAAGTCCATACTTCATGGCTGAAGTAGACCATACTTCATGGATCCTGCTGCTAAAAAAATGATACTTGCAGAGCATTAAGAACATTGAGTTATGTGCAGGGATGGTCACTGGCAAGTCAATTGGAGGAGTGCACTACTCACATCTGAGACATAGTGAGAAAGCAGCTAGTGAAGAATGTATGAAGGATAAAAAATTCAGATGATATAAGGTTCAGTGATGCGGGTATCGGTTAACCAGACCAAGATGCCTCGCATAACTTCCCAAAAATCATTGTAACATTAGTGATGGTAAAGAAGATCATGGAAGAGATCATGGCTTATGTGCTGCAAGATCTGCTTCTGAGGGGAATAAAAGTGACATTACTAGCAGAAATCAAGGTAACCGCCATGCTAATGGGTCAATTTTTAACTCCTACCAAAAGACATATAGACAGAGTTTAAGGTACACAGTAAATTGTTTGGCCTTCAGCTGAGGAGATTTTTTAATCTTATGCACCTCATCTGCGTAGATGCCAGTCAGTTGACCAATTGTTGGACAACAGTGGGTTTTTGATGGCAGGAGGCAGTGCCTGAAGACTCAATGAATGCTCTTTGGCATTCAGGTAAGTGTTGGGAGCAGGAGTCAGAGGTCATTGTGGTTGGAAGAAAGAAGCAGCTGAGAAGGGGAAAGGAGGTAGAGTTGGTTCAATTTCCTTTGTTAGGCTCAGAGGCATGCTCCTTGTCCTGGGCCAAAACAAAAGTCATAGAGGTATAGAGAACTGAAACAGACCCTTCGGTCCAACTCATCCATGCCAACCAGATATCCTAAATAAATCTAGTCCCATTTGCCAGTATTTGGCCCATATACCTCTAAACCCTTCCTATTCATATTCCCATTCAGATGCCTTTTAAATGTTGTAATTGTACAAGCCTCCACCACTTCTTCCATACAGCTCATTCTATACAAGCACCGCCCTCTGCGTGTAAAAATTGCCCCTCAGATCCCTTTTATATCTTTCCCCTCTTACCCTAAACCTATGCCCTCTAGTTTTGGACTCCTCCACCATTGGGAAAATACCTCGTCTATTTACCGTATCCGTGTCCCTCATGATTTTTAAAATCTCTACCAGGTCACCCCTCAGCCTCTGATGGTCCAGGGAAAACAACCCCAGTCTACTCAGCCTCTACCTGTAGCTGGATAACTAATACTAAACTAAATAAAACTCAATTTTCTTCTGGGCTGTTGGGAAACAAAGATTTTAACTGAGCCTTAGGCAAAATATATTTTACATTTCACACTTTCGACAAATAACTGAAGCAGCTGAAAGATTTTTAATTATTGATATGATAAAATCAGCAATACACTGACCTGGATAAATATTGGGACATTAAAAATTGTACCAGTGATTTGTTTTGACATTGCAAGTGTTTTTTTGGTCACATAATAGATGGTTGTCTCCCTTCACAAATTATTTAAAAAGGATACTTGTGCTGATCCATTGCTGTAAAGGGCAGCATTTTGCCTCAAACACAATCAATCAAAATAAATACTGAACTGTTGTGGAAACACAAACTAAGAAATTCAAAAAAAAATGCAAAGCAAGCAAAATATTTACGTTAAACTATCCCACTGAGTCTTAATTAAGCAGCCTCCGTCCATTTCTACTATTAGATGTTAATTTTATGTTTGTTGCAATTATGTTTCAACTGTTCCTCCACCTGAAAATTATTTTCTCTTTCAATAAATAAATAGCAATATTTCAAAGGAATATTTGTAATGCATTTATGATAGATTTAAGTGTGCTAGAACAGAAGCAGAGGCAGTAGGTAAATCACTATCTTCTTCTTAGGCAGTCCCTCGGGAAAGGATGACTTGCTTCTACTTCAGTTCATTGGCTTTAGAGAAGGCACAGCTGTTTAATAACCTGCGTAAAAAAAGGCCAGAAAAAAAGAGGGGTGTGGGGGCACACCATTCAGGAATGCCATTGTGCATTGGGTGCAGCCCTCCCAACCCCAACCTCAAGACTGCTGCCACCCTAGCACAACACCAGCCACCACCTTCCTTTTCATGCCATCTACCCACCAGAAGTCAATCCCCATCCACCTCTCTCTCTCACTGCCCCATGCATTAGGGACACAGTCAACCTTGGGACTCAACTGTCCGGGAAAGCTATGATCTCTTCAAGCTGCTTCCTGGCAGTGCCCACTCCTGACCCCAGGCACTGCCAAGAATGATGGAACTGCAGTTAATCACATAGGTCAGCAATTACCAAGGGTAGGGTGCCCTCCTGCTGAGGAGTGCACTGTTGGTCAATTTTGCCTGGCTGCAGTATGGTTTGAACAGAGCAAACTGACTACCGGCTGATTGGTCAGTACCTATCTGTCCAATACAAATGGGGTGAATTCAGACTGCTAAACTTCTGAGATATTATAGATCTGTATCCATTTCAAGCAGTTCTGTGGCAAAGAGGGACAGTAAGCAAATGCGAGAAACTCTGCAAGGATGAATTAACATATTACTGCATAATCACCCAGAAGTTCTTGTTTGACAACCTGTGTCTGCTATGCAGCTACTGGAACCCATAAATTTAAAATCAAGTCATTTACAAAGGCACTTTCTTACTGTGTGCAAAGTATTAAATGACAACATTCAAATAAATGTTTTTACTAATTGATTTGCAGTGGACATTCTGCTCCCTGTCAAGAACTAGCACATAAACAGTAGTAGAGGAAGCAATTTCAATTTGTTTTCATTTTTCATTAATGAATCTGGTCTCTTGCCTTGTTTCCTTTCAGAGCTTTTTAGCCTGCATTTGGAAATTACTGGATTCCTTCTCCCCCTTCTGCTCTTACCCTGTGAATTTCCACTCACCTTGAAAAGGAAACACCTAGCTTCCTCTGGGCACTTTGGCAGATGCTGCAGCTGAGCCCAGCAGCTCAGTCTGTTGGTGATTCAGATGTGAACATGTGCTGTCTCGCTCCACAGCCCATGAATCGACAGCCAGTGGACTTCTTCATCCTGACAACTTCTTCCAGCTGACTGCTCTGGCCATGTACTTTCAAATCATCTGCTCTCTCTACTGGTTCCTTATTTATATTGTTCTACATTTTAATAGCTTCACCTCACCCAAATCTCTGGGTGCATGAGAATGTTAAATCATCCTTCCAGTTTTTCCCTCATTTGCTTGATGTCCCTCTTTGCCATTGAGCTGCTTGAAGTGGAAAACAATGTGGAGCATCTTGGAACTTGTGGTGTTCTGAAATTACTCAATTTCTATTCCACAAAAGCATGGTTCTGTAATTACAGGGGGTGAAGTGCAGGGCTGGGGTATGGACTACTTGCTCCATTGGAGGGGAAGTCAGCCAGTTTTAGTTCCCACAAGGAATGTCATTGAAGATTGACTTGAATTTACAGGTATATACAGAGCAGAACAGAAGGGAATAATACTAACCCCTACCACAATCAACATGCATTAGGAGTAATTTTAGCTTTATGTGTTGGTGAGAAGGGGCAATATTGAATCAACTGCCCTTGTCTGCTGAATGGGAATTAAAATCGGGAGAGGTGTACAGTAGGCAGTGTAACATTGTAACATTGCCCAATTTATAATATCAAAAATTGAGATTAGCCCTCTTAAATCTAATAATTTGTCTAGTCTCTATGCTGCTACATTTTCTCTGATGCCACACACTTAAAATTTTGTTTACAAAACCTCCTGTGAGCTTGAATCTGATGAACACAATCTGAAAATTCACATCAGCTGCATCCACTTCATCTATCCAATTAGTTGCATCTTCAAACCCTCAAATGTTTAACAAATACAACTTGCCTTTAAAAATATCTGCCCTCGTGACCCTTGACAGTTCAACTGCATATTTAGTAAATTGAAACCATGAACAAATGATAACCTGCACACTGGCAAATACAGTCACTAAAAAACCAAAGAAGTCATCATTATGAAGACAGGAAAACAAAAGCAGTAAAAGGTTGAAATATAACTTGAAGTCATTATCAATGCAGTTCCCTTCATTTTCAATGGGCAACATACCTTTACCATTCAACTGGCCTTTAATATTGGTAAACGTTTGAATAGTAAGGGCAGAACTGATGAGCAGGGCTCTGTTCAAGTGTTTGGGTAGGGATGAGCTGAGACTGTCAGCCACGTCAGCAATACTATTAGACAGTTGGATGCACTCTGCCATTGATCTTAGACAGTAAATGATTGAAGCATCTCATTACCACTAGATTGATGAGGAGACCTGGAATGGTATACAGAAAGGTTCACTGCGATAGAATTAACAACTAGTTTGTGGATGTCTGGAAAATTAAAGCATTCCATTACACATCTTGTAGAACTTGACCGCAATGTTGATGTGTTTACAAGATTCACCATTGGTTTCCCATTGGCTTGTCTAAGAATATTCGGATTAAGATCTTTTCTTCTACTTTTGCATTCAAATCTATTTCTTGGCCCTCCTCCACTCAAGATTTTAGCTCCTACCTATGGTATTGCAATAATGGTAAAGATCATGTAGTTTATGAGCAAACTAGCCATTGCTCATATGTGAACTGTGGACATCAATGGGCAATTTTGTTTTGTTTTGGAAGGGGGTGAGGAGTGTGGAGGGATTGGTTCTTCAGAGTCAAATGTGATCTGGCCTTCTCATATCATTCATGCACATCAAATTCCCACTAGGGTCTCCGGATAACATTCAGAATGATATCCCTGACTGAAGTTCTGCCTCAGTCCATGGACACTTCCACTCAAGAGCTCTTACGTCCATACAGAGGGCTGTTGACCAGCCTTAAACCTTGGGCCTTCTTGGTCAGCCTGTCTTGGCTACACATTGAACAAATACACAGATTTATGAACAGAACCCAGGCATCTGCAGCCAAATACACAGCTGCCATATTCCAAAAGCAATTTTTAATTTTAATTTTAATTTTGTTGCAATCTGCTAAGATAATGCTATTTTCTTTACCCTAGTCACATTAATACAATTAATAAAAGAACCAAACAATGACAAATGCACCAGTAAACATTTGTAGCCACCAAAAGTTTCAATAAACTAAGTAGGTTTCCTAAACTTAACTAGTCCCATTTGGCCCATGTCCCTTTAAACCTTTCCTATCCACGTACCTGTCCAAGTGCCTTTTAAATGTTGTAATTGTACCTGCCTCTACCACTTCATATGGCAACACGTTCCCTATAAGCATCACACTCTGCGTGAAAAAGTTGTCCCTTCGGTCCCTTCTAAATCTTTCTCCTCTCACCTTAAACCAATGCCCTCTAGTTTTAGACTTCCCTAGCCTGGGGAAAAGACCTTGAGTACTCACCTTACCTATGCCCCTCATGATTTAATAAACATCTTTAAGGTCACACTTCAGCCTCTTTTGCTCCAGGGGAAAAAAATCCCAGACTATCCAGCATCTCCTTATAACTCAAAGCTTGCAGACAAATGCTTTTTAAGCAGATGTCTGGCCATCCAATCCAAACATGACCCAGCTTGACATGCACATTTGCAAATATCAAGCGAAGACAGATGCATATCTTTTTCTGAGCAGCTTTACAGGCAACACTTTCCTTCAAGGGCTTTCATTATAAAAAGGTGTCCTGAATCTATAGAGCTGTTCCATAGGAAGGCCCAGATCGTCGATTGGTCTTTCAAACTCATTATTCATTTCTTGAGAATCAGGCAAGAAAAAGGATCACAACATGCCCACAAGGTACCAACACCCTACAAGGAACAAACATACAGTGTATTTTCACATAATCTTTCAAAATGTAACTGCAGTACAAATAGACATTAGCCCCTCTGCATATCTGAATTTTTGTGTCATTCTCAGCACAACAGGATAGCAGGGCCTGAAGATGTAACTGAAACATTTGGACATTTTGGACTAAGACACTTGATTAGGTGCCTATGAAATTTGAATTACCATGATTACTTTCTAGATTCCAATCCATGGGGAGTCTTCTCTAAATCAATTAAGATTTTTAGAGCTGCAAAAATTCTGCTTATTAAAGACATATTTGAGTGGACATTTTTTCTGAAACAGCCATAAGTTGGACATCAAAGCTGCAGATTGATTGGAAATATGCAAATTATCATCATTCTAAATAACTATTGAACTGCTCACTTCAGACATTTAAATAACTCCAGCACTTATTGTAAATGTGGTCAGGATTCCATGCATGCTCAATTAAGGTTTGTGAAATTTTCTGAGAATCTACAATCCAGTTGCTGATATTAACCATCAGTTTCTCAGATACCCCCTGGACCCTTTCCAGAGTAATCTCCTACAATCCTTACCTTGTCCATTAAAAGCTACAAATAAACTAGACACCTTCAGAAATCCAGCTCAGTACATACTGAGCAAAAATCAAGACTCTGAATGCATCCTGGCATGAGCTGCCCATCAGGGCTACATGTTAATGCCAGAGTGAATTCAGAGACAGAGCAGTTTAAATGGAGCACCGGTTCACCTTGGAACTGTTACCATAGCAATGACATTTGCAGACACCTCCTCACTTCTTGTGTGCTGAGCATGTGCAGAAAGCCAAATGTGGTACTTCAGCTTCAGAATATCCATCCCATAAAGGTAAAACAGTAACTGTTGCTCAATAAGTGTGTCTTGTGTGAAAGGCCACACAGATTTCACAACATGCTCACAAGGTACCATCACCCTACAAGGAACAAACGTACAGTATATTTTCACATAATCTTTCAAAGTGTAACTGCAGTGAAAATAGACATTAGCCCCCTCTGCATATTCCAACAACCAGTGGACTTCAGTCTTGCCCTAAGTTCTTCCATGAGGGAAATTATACACCTGTTTGAAGCTCCTCAAAGATCAAGAGGCATTCACTGTGGCCTAGTTAAATGTACGCAGTAGTACAGTCCTTGGGGAGGAAGCTGATCAACCTGCTCCTAATGCCGAGGTATCAGGCACAACTGATGTGAAGGGTAGCAGTACAGTTTCATGTTTCAGTCTGATTATAATATTATGTTGGTGTGTGACAAAGATTTACTAACACACCCTTTCCAAAAACTGCATTTCTTTAACATTTAACATAAACTTTTCCATTTGACAAACACAATTCAGCTCTGTCCTCCAATCTCTCCGTCCAGTTTTTAGAAGAATATGGGCAATAATGTGCCATAT
This sequence comes from Rhincodon typus, assembly GCF_021869965.1. Taxonomy (NCBI): domain Eukaryota; kingdom Metazoa; phylum Chordata; class Chondrichthyes; order Orectolobiformes; family Rhincodontidae; genus Rhincodon; species Rhincodon typus. The sequence continues at coordinate 24,765,244 of NC_063339.1, forward strand.
GATGGCTGTCCATAATCAATTACGCTACTCTCCAAGGAGCTTTTATGAAATAAATGTACTTTACAGAAGGAATATACCTTAAAAATGCCCACGGCAGGAGGTAATGTACCTGCTCTTCCTTGCAGTATTTAACAGACAACATGTCTGTGCATTTTATGGGCATGGGTTGAGTGGCAGATCTCAGCGTAACTGCTTTCGCAGATGCAAAGTCAGCTGCCAGCCAACATGCCAAAAGGATGCCACCCATATAACCAGCTGGGTTATAACTTTGAGAGTGGAGCCTTTAGGACTTCAGTAGAAGAAAGCAATGAACCACAGAAATGACACAGGGCAAAACGAGGCCATTTGGCCCATCTTGTCCACGCCAACACAAAGACACCCAGATGCCCTTTCAATCCCATCTTCCTGCATACAGCCTATAGCCCTGCAGCTTACAGCACTTAAGGTGCAAATCCAGGTACTTTTTAAAGCCTCCACCACCAACTCAGGCAACAAATTCCAGACACCCACCACCCTCTGTGTAAAAGAAGATTTTCCTTACATCCCCTCGGATCCTTTTGCCACTTAGCTTGAAATCATGACCCCTGGTTTTTGAACTGTCTGCCAAGAGAGTTCTGTCTACTCTATCTCTACCCCTCACAATTTTATATACCTCAAACATATCAGTTCTCAACCTTCTCTGATCCAACTTCTCCAATCTCTTATCATAGTTACAATTCTCCAGCCCTGGCAACATTCTCGTAAATCAGCTCTGTATTTTCTCTACAGCAATTATGTCCTTTCTGTGAGATAGTAGGAACTGTCGATGTTGGAGTCTGAGATAACAAGGTATGAAGCTGGAGGAACACAGCAGGCCAGGCAGCATCAGAGGAGCAGGAAGGCTGACGTTTCAGGTCGGGAGCCAAGGGTCCACACCTTGTTATCTATGTCCTTCCAGTAATGTGGTGACCAGAACTGCACACAATACTCCAGTTGTGGCCTCACCAGTATCTTTTACAGGAAGTACCACCTTTGAGAGCTGGCAGGCAGCCAAACTGAGCACTAGGTCAGGCAGTCCTGATAGCCCAGAGCTCAGTAGTGGGCATTGCTAGGGTTGAAATAAAAGAGCATAAAGAAGGTGGGTGGCTGCCAAAGAGTGAGAATTCCCAGGGCTTGTAGTGGAAAGGAATCTGAGATCATTGGGAAGTGACGACAGAGACCTGGGGGCAGGGCGGCAGGGTTTTGAAAGGCAGGTGGCAATAAATGTTTGGGGCGGGAGGAGATGATTTCTTGGGGAGGTGCCACCGAGGCACTCAAAGTAAGGTGCTTCCTTTCCTTCCTGCAATTTCTCAGCTGGGCCACAAAAATCACCTGTCTGCTTGCCCATGAGAGCCACGGCAGGGTGGCATATTACTCTTACAGAATAGATTCACCAACCAGCCTAATCAATTGTCCATTTCCAGTTCTTTCACTGTCGCCACCTCAAAATCCCAGAATTCCCTCTCTAAGGGCACTGCGGGTCAATCTATAGCATGTGGACTGCAGTGGTTCAAGAAGACACCTCACCACCACCTTCTCAAGGGCAGCTAGGGCAACAAATTTTTTTCTTTATTCATTCACGGGATGAGGGCATCACTGGCCAGGCAGCATTTATTGTCCACCCCTAATTGCCCAGAGGGCAGTTCAGAGTCAACCACATTGCTGTGGGTCTGGAGTCACATGTAGGCCAGACCAGGTAAGGTTGGCAGTTTCGTTCCCTAAAGGACATTAGTGAAGTAATAAATGACGTCCCAGCCAGTGATGCCCATGTCCCATGAACGAATAAAAGAAAAATGGTCGTAGGGTTTCCAATGAGCCCACGGGCTAGCTATCCAACATACTTCACATGCCCTCACAGTCAAAAATACACCCAGGCGTGAGGGAGGTAGTCTGAGGGCTTCTTAAAGCAGGCTATTGTTTGGAATTATTTCAAAGTAACAATCATTTACAAATTAGCCTCTATCATAATAAGAATTGCATTTGAACTTCAACTAAATCCTACGAAATGAAAGACAGAGAAAAACATGCAACAGTGTTGTGGTCACGTAGTAGGGATTTTATGTTTGGAGGTGTAGGGCAATAAGCATGTGCAAACAGTGTCCTTCAGTAGCGCGGTGAGAACTTCATAAGATGAGAAATGGTAGAAAAAACTTGCCAGACAATGAGCAGCCTCCAGCAGTCCATTGAAGCACACTATTGACCCGGTAAAAATGTTTGGAGAATGTCCCGTCCAGCCTGGCTAACTGATCGCAAGTTTTACCTGGTGTTAGGTTCCAGATCAGCCACGATGTCACTGAATGACTGAACAGGTTCAAGTCCAAAGGCTCTACATATGCTCCTATGTTACTCATCTGTAAACAGAGCCTTTTTCTCACATTTATCAATCCACACCTTGCTTTTAGGTTGCTGTTAGGGATTCCTAAACAGAAAGGGACAGTGGCAGTGCTGCCAATATAGTTCTGGTGAAGTATTTAGTCTCCAGAAATATTTGCACCGAGGCATTTAATTTCTACTCTGCTAACTCTTTCACATCTATCTTCAAGTTCAGGGAAGAACTTCCTCTCTCTAAAATTTCCTTCCTTCGGACTGAAATTTGTTTTTAAATTCATTTATGGATGAAGGCATTGTTGCCTAGGCCAGATTTATTGCCCAGACAGCAGATAAGAGTCTGGAGTGACATGTAGGCCAGACTAGGTAAGGACAGCAGTTTCCTTCCCTCAAGGACATTAATGAACCAGATGGTCATCATTAGACTCTTAATTCCAGTTTTTTAATCAAATTCAAATGCCACCATCTGTCAGGGTAGGATTTGAACCAGGTTCCTGGAACATTACCTGGCTTCCTAGATTAACAGTCCAGTGACAACACCATTAGGCCACCACCTCCCACTTGAGCAATTGCCTTTTGAAATTTCAGCATCTCTTCATATCTTTTGCTTCACAGCCAAAGTTCCAAAGTTTTCCTTATTGCCTGCCATTAATTCTCTAGACAATAACAACTTACATCTATATACTAGACTAGCAATTCAGAATTCTGAGCTACAAAGACAAGTTAATGAATTATTTCTTGTTTTGTCTCTGAGCAGTAAAATTCACATCACACAAATGCCAATGATCATCTCGAATAACAGACAATCTAATCAGTGTCCCTTGACATTTAATGGTGTTACCATCCCTGAATCCCCCACTGTCAACATCCTTTTGGTTAGAATAGACCAGAAACTCAACTGAACTCATTATATAAACACAGTGGCTACAAGAGCAGGTCAAAGGCTAGGAATACTGCAGTGAGTAACTTACCTCTTGACTCCCCAGAGCATATCTACCACCTACAAGGCACAAGTTAGGAATGATAGAATACTCCCCACTTGCCTGGATGAGCGCAACTCCAATAACAGTCAAGATGTTTGACAACATCCAGGACAAAGCAGTCCACTTCATTGGTACTACATCAACAAGCCTTCACTCCCTACACCACTGACACTCAGTAGCAGCAGTGTGTACTATCTACAAGATACGCTGCAGAAATTCACCAAAGATCCTTAGACAGCACCTTTCAAACCCATGACCACTTCCATCTAGAAGGACAAGGGCAGCAGACATATGGGAACACCGACACCTGCAAATTCCTCTCCAAACCATTCAACCAACTTGACTTTGAAATATATCACTGTTCCTTCACCATTGCTGAGTCAAAATCCTGCATTTCCCTCCCTCAGGGCATTTTGGGTCAACATGCAGCATGTGGGCTGCAGCAGTTCAAGAAGGTAGATCACCACAACCTTCTCAAAAGCAACGTCCAATGGGCAATAAATGCTGGCCAGCCAGCAACATTCACATCCCATGAGTAAATTTTTAAAAAAAATTTCTGCTTTAATGTAAATGCAACTTTTTCACACTCTTGAAAATATAAACCCAGCCCCGGCCTAATTAATTCCCTTGCTTCCCGCAAAGAAAGTGACTGCTTTTCCAACAGGAAAACAGCAGCAGACTGTCTTCTGAGTTGAAGAAAAGGCCTCCATTTGCTCCAATCTGGTAACTGAAAGATACACCCTTTCCCTTGCCCCATAATGCCCTTCCCACAATCCTCTAAAGAAAGCGACTCACCTTCTCCCCTTCCTAACTGTGCAGCCCAGGCCTTCAGCGACAATCTCCAGTTCCCAGAGGATCATGATACACTGAGAAGGTTGTCAGTCTGCTTTCTCCTTGGTGGAGACAGGGAGTTAGTGACTTTTCAAGACACCTACCACCAAATCTAGAGCACTAAATCTGCGCCATTGTTTGAGCATAAAATCAAAAACCGTGTCTCAGTCTACCAAATGTCCCTTGCTGATGTTTGCAATTCACTATTAAGTTTAGAATGTAAATGTGCGAGTAAGGATTCTGAACTCATTCACTCTATTTCTTGCAGTTACTACATATATGCTGACTAAGTGGGCATGTGTAAAGGGAAGAGATGGAGGCAATCTTAGCCAGATTATAAACAGACATTAGAGGTAGCTCTTTCTTAGCCAGTAAAATCTTGCTTTTGACAGCAACTAATACATTTTAGAGAATTAGTTCAATTTGAGCAGGACAGGAAGTTTGTTCTGTAAGAAAGAATGAATTCTGAATGAATAAGGGATAATTGGATGAAACAGGCATTTCATCTTTGGCAGGAGAGGACCTATCCATACCAACTGAGAAATTATGTTACATAGAAGTTGTGATGTTTGGAGAGGGCTTGTTAATTCTTTATACTCCAGATTGTTGGCCTATGGCGTGGTAGTCACCTAGGGAAGTTCTCACACCTCAGAGCCTTGGAGAACCCAACAGTCTTCTGAATCTTGCTACAGGTTTGAAAGAAAATCACTGCATCAGCAAAATAAAACTTGCTGCATAAAAGCAAACTGAGATCTTTGAAAAAAAATTTTGGACAGACTTGTGGTCATGAGTCCCTTGGATAGGGCTTAGCCCAACAAACATATTTCAAAGAGGATCTATTTAATAGTACGAAATAAGTTTGCAATTTGACATAAAATATTCCCTCATAACTCTTTTTGCCCTTTGTTTTGATGTTGATGTTATAAAGAAGACTTTAGCTCTGTGAAAATGGCCTTTTGGCCTTATGGGGCAAAGTTTTGACACGAAGTCCAATGCCAATGAGCTGCATTGGGCAACTCCATGCAACTGTCATGGAAGTGGCCATTCATTGAAGAACGTCACTATAGAAATACCTTTATAATTGAGGCAGGGATAGTTCTCAGAAGCTTGTAGAATTGTCTTGCAGCATTGCCTGACAATCTCATTTAAGGCTATCACCACCCCAAGATAAAGAGAAATTGGGATTTCTACCCACAGTGAAGAAATGGTGATGTAGTTCAAAATCAGGATCGTGCATAGTGTGGTAGGGAGCTGGAGAATGATGGTGTTCCCATGCATCTGCTGTCTTTATCATTCTAGGTGATGGAGATCACAGTTTTCGGAAGGTGCTGTCAAAGAAACATTGGTAAATTGCTGCACTGCATATGGTGGCACTTGCTTTGTCATAGAGTCATAGAGTCATACAGCATGGAAACAGACCCTTCGGTCCAACATGTCCATGCCAACCAAGTTTCCCGAACTAAATTAGTCCCACTAGCCTGTGCTTGGCCCATATCCATAAATCTTTCCTATTCATGTACCCATCCAAATGTCTTTTCAATTTTCTAATTGCACCTGCATCAACGACTTCCTCTGACAGTTCATTCCACATAGAAACCACACTCTTCGTTAAAAGATTGCTCCTTAGGTCCATTTTAATTCTTTCTCCTCTCACCTTAAAGTTATGCCCTCTTGTTTTGAACTCCCATACCCTAGGAAAAAGACCTTTGCTATTTACCTTATCTATGCCCCTCATGATTTTATAAACCTCAATAAAGGTCACCCCTCAATCTCCTATGCTCCAATGAAAAACATTTCAGCCTCTCCTTATAACTCAAACCTCCAGTCCTAGCAAAGTCTTGATAAATTATATCTGAACCCTCTCCAATGTAATAATGTTCTTTCTGTAACAGGGCAACCAGACCTGTACACAATACTCCAAAAGTGGCCTCACGAACATCCTATACAACCCCATGGCATCCCAACTCCTAAACTCAATGATCTGAACCAGGTAGCCAAGCGTGCTAAGTGTATTCTTAACTACCCTGTCTATCTGTGACACAACTTTCAAAGAACAATGTACCTGAACCTCAGTACTATCTGTTCAACAATACTACCCAGGGCCCGGCCATTAACTGTACAAGTCCTGGCTTTGTTCATTTTACCAAAAATGTAATACCTCACATTTATCCAAATTAAACTCCATCTGCCACTCCTCATCCCATTGGCCCAATTGATCAAGATCTCTTTGCATTCTTCATTGTCAAGTATACCAGCAGTTTTGGTGTCATCCACAGTCTTAAGAACCATTCCTCCCAAATTCACATCCAAATTGTTTATATAAATAACAAACAACAGTGGATACAGCACCATTCCCTATGGAACACTGCTGGTCACAGGCCTCCAGTCCAAAAAGAGAACCCTCCACCATCACTCTGTCTCCTACCATAAAGCCAATTCTGCATCAAATTGACAAGCTCTCCCTGAATCCCATGTAATCTAACTTTACTAATCAGTCTACCATGCAGAACCTTGTTAAAGGCTTTACAAAAGTCCACAGAGACAACCACGCATTCCTGATTTCAGAATATGGGGAAAATCAGAGGCAAGTTCCTTACCACAAATTCCCAGCCTCTGACCTGCTCTTACAGCTGCAGTATTTGTATAGCTATCCAACTTTAGTTTCTGGTCAATGGTAAACTCAGGATGGTGATACTGGGGGATTCAATGATTGCAAAGCCACTGAAGGGAAGATGGTTAGATTCACTCTTGTTGGAGATGGCCATTTGTGTGCTGTGAATGTAATTCACAAATTAGTCAGAGCCTGAGAGTTGTACAGGTCTTACTGAATATGGGTACAGATTGCTTCAGTATATGATGCATTGCAAATGATATTGAAGTGTGTGACCATCAACAAAGATCTCAGTTCTAACCCTCTGATGGAGGGAAGGTCATTGATAAAGCAGGCGAAGGCATTTGGACCTAAACCACTATTCTAAGAAATGTGTGCAGTAATATCCCTGGGTTAAGACGATTGGTTTCCAAAATCCACAGTTGGCTTCATTTGAGCTAGGTATGACTCCAAGCAACAGAAAGCTTTCTGCTTAATTCCCATAGGCTTCAATTTTGCTAAGGCTCCTTGAGATCTCATTCAGTCCAATATTGCCTTGATGTCAAGGACACTTACTGTCACTTCACTTCTGAAATTCAGTTTGTTTATCCGTGTTTGAACAAGGGCTATAATGAGACCTGGGGTAAAGTGGCCTTGGCAGATCCCAAATTGATTGTCAGTGAGCAGTTATTCCTTTGCAAGTGCCACATATTAGCACTGTTAACGACACCTTCCATCACTCTGTTGATGATTGAGAATAGATTGACGTGATGGTCCAGTAAGATTGATTTGTCTGGCTTTTTTTTTTGTGAACAGGGCATCGGTGACAATTTTCCATGTTGTTGAGTTGATGCTGATAGGTTCTTTTTCCATTCGTGAGACATAGGCATCGCTGGTGAGGACAGCATTTATTACACATCCAAGCTGATATCCCTGAAGACCATGGTGAGTGGCTTGGAGGAAAACTTACAAGTGGTGGGTTTCACATGTATCTGTTGCCCTTCTCCTTCTTGGTGGTAGCGTTTACAGGTTTTGAAGGTGATGTCTAAGGAGCCTTAGTGAGTTGTCGCAGTGTATGCACGATTGTAACTGTGAGTCAGTGATAAAGGGAATTAATTATGAAGGTGTTCAATGTGGTTCTGATCAAACAGGCTGTTTTATCCTGGAATGGTCATGTTTCTGAAATGGGGTTGGAGTTACACTCATTCAGGTAAATGGGGAGTATTCCATCACAGTCCAGATTTATGCTTTGTAGATGGCAGATAAATTTTGAGGAATCAGGAGCTGAGCTATTTACTGCAGAATTCACAGCCTCTGATCTGCTCATAACCACAGCATTTATACAGTATGTTGATAGCATGAGGAAGCGGGTATAACTTTCAGATTAATTCATATTTTGTTTCTTGTATGTTAAGAAGGTGTCGAGTGGTTTTAGTTTCAATTTTCTTTTAAAAAAAAAATTCTTTTGTGGGGCTTTGGCAGCAGGGAGCCTGGAGACTTGGATTGTTCACATGCATTTTTAACGAGGCTTTACAATCCTTGTAGTGATGGAATAGGGATTAGTAGTTCAGTGCACAAAAAAAAATTTAGTGGCAGGAGTTGAGGGACACAAAGAAAAATCTAGAAGTCAGTCAGCCAGCATGTGCCAGAGAAACACTGCTTGAACTTTAGATCATGAAACTTGTGTTTGCTCTGAAGTTAAAGAAATACTGATCTTGGTTTGTAATTTGTTTTAGGAGCCCTGGAGAGAGAAGTACCAACTGAAGCATCGAGGTAATGTGCAGAAATTTCTAGAAGGAAATCAGGAGTGGATTTACTAGCCTGAGCAAGACATCTTGGTGTGGAGATAGTGATACTTTTCAATATCACTATCAGTACCAGGGGGACTGGTGTTTGTAGGGATATTGCTGGCTTGGTGTGAAATTGAATCCTTTTCTGGTGTCTATAAAGAAACCTTTCAAATTGTTATTGCTAGTATGATATAGTTCATGTTTTTCTTGTTTATTAAATGGTTTACTCTCTATTAAAACACACTGGAAGACTAGTGTTCAGTAACCGAACTCCACTGTAAATAACTAAAAAAAATCAAGGCCCACTAAACCTGGTTTCACTCTGTGGTCTGTCACGTCCAATATTAAAAACAGCATGGATCTCAAAATTGGAGGAGCAATTAGCAATGGTAATGCTATTGAATGTGAAGGAGTAATGATTGCTGCAGGCAATGTTACATGCCATTTATCAGCCTAAGCCTGCAAGTGATCCAGGTCATGTTGTATTGGAAAAGCATTGCTCCAGAATCTGAGGCGTCACAAATAATGCTGAAAAATTGTGCAATTAGCAAACGACCTTTGCCTTTATGAAAGATGAAAAGTTATTGATGAAGCAGCCGAAGATAGTTGGGTGTTGGACACTACTCTGAGGAATGCCTTCAGAGATGTCCTGTGGATGGGATAACTGACCTCCAGAAGCCACAACCATCTTCCTTGGGTGTTTTGCATGACTCCAACCATCAGAGAGATTTCACCCTGATTCCCATTTACTCTGGCTCCACGAGGATTACTTGATACCATAAACAAAAACAGATTTCTGGAAAATCTCAGCAGATCTAACAGCATTTGTGGAGAGGAAACAGAGTCAACACTTTGGGCCCAGTGACCTTTCTTTAGAACGATTTCTGTTTTTGTTTCTGATTTCCAGCATCTGCAGTTCCTTGGTTTTCCTACTTGATGCCATGCTCAGTCAAAATGATGTCAAGGGCAGTCAGCTTCACTTCTCTTCTCTTGGTTTTGGAGGCTTCTGTCATGCACAGAGCTTGGGAGGTCCATACACTGATGAAATAATTAGAAGGAGCATTGGTTGGGGTCTTAGGACACTGAGATGGATCTTCTACTTGACCTTTCAGCTGAATATATTCATGAACATTTCAGCATTGTCTCTTGTATTAATGTGCTGGGCTCCCCCATCATTGAGGAGGGGGAATATTTGTGGAATTTTCTTTTCCACTTATTAGTTTCATTGTCCGCCACCATTCCTGATTGGATATGGAACGTTGATCTGATCCCTTGCTTGTGGGAGAACTTAGCCCTGTTTATTGCAAGCTGCTTCCTCTGTTTAATGTGCAAGCAATTCTATGTTGGAGGTGCACAGATTGGCACCTCATTTTTAGGTATGCCTGTTGCTGCCGCTGACATATTCCTAACTCATCATCTATGAGGTTAGTCCCAAACCATGAGGTTACAGATTGTAGTTGAATATAATTCCGATGTTCCTGATGGATGCCTGGTTTTGTGTTTCTAAACCTGCTCTGAATCTATCCCATTTATTTATGGTGCTTATGTCACAATGCAAAGACGGGACTGTGTAGTCCTACTAATATTGTCCTGGGCAGATACATTGTGACATGTAGATTGGTAAAGATTTAATAGGTATTCCCTCTTAGTTTTATGCCCCTCCATCTCCTCACCCCCTCCAAAGGCCCTTCTGGCTGATATATCCTTCAGGATTTGGTCAAAGGTGCTATTGACCGACCCTTGGTGCTACACATTGAAGTTTTCTGGAGTATTATGTTCCCTTGCTACCCTCTGTATTCCTTCCATACGATGTTCAATATGGAGAGTATTAGTAATAAATAAGCAGCAAATTTTCTTGCCCAGAGTTAATTTGTGCTTTGAGACTCCATAGAATCTGGAGTCAATATTGAGGAGTCCTAGAATCATCGCCTCCTGAATGCATCTACAATGCCAACACCTTTGATGGGTCTGTCAGCCAGTAGAACGTTTCAGAAGGCAGCTCAGAGTTAACCACTGCCACTGCTGCTATTGGTCTGCCGACATAACCGGACCACATGATCAGACGGAAATTCTTTTTTCCTTAAAAAGAAATTAGTAAAGCAGATGGATTTCTAAGGTGCTCCTGCAGTTTCATGATCATCACTTGCATTTCTTTCTAGAGTTATTAATGAAATGAATTTAAATGACCCCAATTGTCATGTTACAACTTGAATTCATTATTCTGGACTCTGAGTTACCAGTCCAGTAACACTACCATTATACTGCTGCTCCTACCATTACCAGTGCCCTTCCACCTCCTGCAATGATAATCTGCTGTACAAGTTATACTTCAGTCTAGATTTTAATGATTAATAGATGATGTTATTAAACCTCAGCCATCCAGCTCAAATCTTCCAAGTGTACCTTCTACAGGTGCACAGTTAATGCACCAGAATTTACAAGAAGGAAATAAATATTCTAAAAGTAATTCAAAGAACACATTCCTTCATTTTTCTTTAGAACAAGAATTGTGTGTACTACTGGAGTAGAACACTGCTTGTTTTAATATTAGATACATCTTAGATGTTGTTCATAATCAGATTAGCTATTTGCAACAATCTCATTACATTCACAAGGAAAATATGTAATTGCACTACAAAAAGAGATGTCTGAGTGATGGAAAACAATGCTTAGAACAGTCAAATAAGAGCGTCCATAAGAACACTTATCTAAATTGGATAAAGATTTATTTACTGTTTCTTTCCAACACATGTTAAAATTTGTCAAACAAAAGCTAGCTACTCACACTTGCAGTATAATTCTGAAATTGCACTTCATTGGAAACATGTTCCTTCAATTTCCATAGGGACCACTGCAAGCTGCTCCAAAAATAATTCAAAATTTTAAATGATTTTTCTGGGACTAAGAGGAACTGTTATGAAATTTTTAATAGGAAGAGCTTTATGTAAGTGTGCTTCGATGGAATGTGCAATCTGAGAATGGAATATAATAATGGAAAGATACATCGTAGCAGTTATTTTTCAATCATTCCGACATGAAACTAAATTGCTGAAAAACAAGAGTAACCTCATTCCAGTTATTTGTCGTAACATTAAATATGACAGCAGTCTAAATGTAATCATTTTTACATATTACAATGATGATAACAAACATTGAAATGCTTTTAATGCAAGGGATTGGCTAGAGACGATTCAATTTATTTAGTTCAAAATCATGCTTAATCATCTGCTTTCTCCCCACTCCAAAAGTATAAAATGTGTCATCTTACTGCTGCTCTACTGTCCATTACAAAAGGCACCATAGTGCCTGCCCCACGATATTATTCAACATGATAACTTTTTTTACGTTAAGAAAGTTCAGTCATCTCAATGTAGCCAAAACATTTAAACAAAACTTAAGTCGAAAAGCACTGAGCATGTTGCCAGGAAGATTTGGAAAACGCATTTTAAAATCTTTTCTTTTCTTGCTTTCTTGCAAACATATATCTTATCCCAGCCTGAAACACACTCAGATCTCTGCATGTTCCAATTCCACACATCCCCCATTTTCATCACTCCACCATTGCCAGTTGTCCCTTCAGCTAACTAGGCATCATGTTCTCAATTTCCCTCCCGCAACCTCAGCCTTTCCACCTCTCTCTCATCCTTTCAGTTACTCATAAAGACTTCATGCTTTTTGGTGGTCACCTATTCCCACTTCTTATATTGCTCTGTGTTAAATTTGAAATCTCATCAACTAAAAGCACTAAATTAATGCAAGTTGTTTTGATATTCAGTTATTGAATTTACTATGCTGGTACCAAAACAAGATGCAGAATCCCAAACTCATGAGATGAAATCTTTTCATCTTAGTCAGAGTTATACAGCAAGGAAACTCATCTGCACCAACTAGATATCCCAATCTGACCTTGTCCCATTTGCCTGTGTTTAGCTCATATCCCTCTAAACCCTTCGTATTCATGTACCCATCCAGATGCCTTTTAAATGTTGTAATTGTACCCAACTCCACCATTTTGTTCCATACACACACCACTCTCTGCATGAAAAAGTTACCACTCAGGTCCTTTTTAAATCTTTCCCCTTTCACCTTAAAACTATGCCCTCTAGTGTTAGACTCCCAAACCCTCGGGAAAAGACCTTCGCTATTCACCCTCTCCATGCCCCTCAAGACTTTATAACCTCTAAAGAAGGTCACCCATCACCATCTTAGACTCCAGGGGAAAATAGCCCCAGTCTATTCAGCCTCTCCCTACAACTCAAACCCTCCAATCCTAGCAACATTCTTGTAAATCTTTTCTGCACCCTCTCAAGTTTAACAACATCCTTCCTATAGAAAGGCAACCAGAACTGTACGCTGTAGTCTAAAAGTGGCCTCACCAATGTCCTGTGCAGCTGCAATATGGCATCCCAACCCCTACACTCAATGCACTGACCAATGGAGGAAAGCATGCCAAACACATTCTTTATCACCCTGTCTACCTACAACAGATGGAGTTTAATTCAGATCAATGCAAGGTGTTGCATTTTGGTAAGGCAAACCAGGGCAGGACTTTACTGTTAGGGTCCTGGGGAGTGTTGCCAAACAAAGAGACCTAAGGGTGCAGGTGCATTGTTCCTAGTCCCTGCTAAAATAAGCAGATCATTTTCAGTTCAGGAACCTGACTCTTTGATTTGTGCTCCCAGTATTTGTTCTTTACCAAAAGAAATGGAGTAAATTTATGGGAGGCTGTGGCGTGAGATAGTATCACTGAACTAGCAACCCAGAGACCCCTGATTGATATTCTGACGATATGGGTCCAAATTGCACAATGGCAAATGGTGAAATTTGAATTCAATTTAAAAACAAGCTAGTCTATAGTCAATTATTGTTAAAAACACATCTGATTCGGGGAAGGAAATTTTTTGTCCCTACGCAATCTGGCCTAAAACTGACTCCAGATCCACAGCAATGTGGTTGACTCTTAACTGACCTCAGAGCAATTAGGGATGGGCAATAGATGCTATTCTAGCCATTAAGACACACATCCTGTGAATGATTTTAAAAAGTCATCCTGCCTCTGAGCTCCCCATCCAGTTCAGGAGGGCGGGCTTGATATTATATCCATTCTTTCAAAGGAAGTGTTAATGATTAAAGGGACCACAACATGAATAACAAGGGCTCAGCAAGCACATCGATCTTCAGGGCTTCAGCAATCACAGGAATGGACAGGAGATGTGGGATGGCTGCTCTTTGCATCTCCCATTGTTATCTGGAAGTCCAGCTCCAGGACCTAAGGGTCTGCAATAAAATGAGCTTTTCTAAGGACAGGAGGAAAGGGACAATTCTCCAAACAAGCAATTGTGGATGTACGCAGTTGAGGAAATGTACACTAGGAGTACGGTCCCTCTGAACTGAAGACAGTGCACCTACAGGACATCAGGAGAGCTTGACAGGAGAATGACTTAACCCTTTTAGTATCAAGTTCCATTGACTTATTCAACATTCTCCTGCACAGAGCATCTTAGGCCAAAGGACATGGCAGCTCAATTCATTCCTCTCTCTAAATATTCACATCTCATTTAAACAGCTAACATTCACAATTGTTCAGCCTCACTTGCACACCCAATTGCATCTGACTTCACTCTGCATAATTTTGGATTTACTTGTTCAAGGGATATGGATGTCATTGCCTTGGCCAGCATTTATTTCCCATCCTGGAGAAGGTTGATGAACGGCCTTCTGGAACCGCTACACTCCTTTGAGTGTAGACATACCCAGAGTGCTGTTAGCAAGGGAGTTCCTTGATTTTGAACCATCAACAGTGAAGGAATAGTGAGTAAATTCCAAATCAGGATGATCCCTTGTCCTTCTAGGTGGTAGAAAACATAGGTTTGAAAGGTACTGTTGAGGGGGACACTAATGAGTTATTGCAGTGCATCTTGTTACTTCCTGCCATTGTGCATCACTAATAGGGGGAGTGACAGTTGAAGCTGGTGGATGATAGAGGCGGTGGTATCATTGGACTGGTAACCTAGAATCCAAGCTAACGTTCTGGGAGATGAATGTGAGTCCCACTGCAGCAGATGGTGGAATTTTGAATTAAAAGATAGCCTAACAAAAACCATGTAACCACCGTTGATTGTCATAAAAACCCATCTGGTTCATTAATGTCCTTTAGGTCTGGCCTAAAATGTGACTCCAGACCCACAGTAACGTGTTTGGCTCTTAACTGCCCTCTGTATTGGGCTAATAAGCTACTCAGTTGCTTCATACTGCTACAAAGTCTAAAGAAAACTGGCATTCTTCCATCCTCTCTGTACAAGCAATTACAAACATTCACACATCTACTTTCCTTAATTTCAGGATGACAGGCAGAGACTCAGTAGGTGATAAAGTGGGGGCACTGATGGAGAAGGTTTGCTGTAATAAGCCCTTGGTGGTCACTGGCAATGAATCCCTACCTGCTCTACAAGGCTGTAGATGTCAGCAGTGATAGGCCAGGCGCACAGTCCTATTGAGAGAAGTGATCCTCTGCCTGTGACCTGATGTTACAATCTCACCTACTTCCAGCTGGATCTTGGCGTCGGTGCCCTTCCCCCTCTGCTTTATGGAGGTGCCTGGGACTGAACAGAAAGCTCCTGATGCTGCCGCTGACTGTGATGGTATGGCCCGAGCTCTTGCTAATGAGCAAGGATGAAAGGTGAAGCTACACGAGTGGCTCTCAAGGCATGGAGGAGAAGAATGAGAGCACTAAAGAGGAGTTGAAGGTTGATGAAAATGTAAAATGGGTGAAGTGCCTTCCAAGAAGTTAACAATCATATGTTAAACAATGTTTGAGCAGTAGCCTGTCTCCTGACCAAGTTGAGAGCTCTTCATCGCATTCCCAGATTGTCAGTTTTGCTGAAGGAGTTCTCTGAGCTGCGCACTCACATTGGCAACCCTCAACAAGTTGCTGACGGGTCAGGAATTAGGTCCCTCACTGGGGAAATTCAGACTTCCAGATTAAAACAGCCAAAAAAAAAACTGAAAGAACTGTGGTTGCTGTAAATCAGAAATAAAAACAAGAAGTTGCTGGAAAAGCTCAGCAGGTCTGGCAGCACCTATGGAGAGAAATCAGAGTTAACATTTTGGGTCTGGTAACCCTTCCTCAGAACAGTTCTTTCTTTCTTAACTATGTTAATCGCTTCCTAATTACTTACCTATCCAAGAGAGTTCTACATTCATCTTCAAAGCCTCCTCAGGAAAAGCCAGACGTGGGTGGCTCAGTGGTTAGCACTGCTGCCTCACAGCACCAGGGACCTGGGTTCAATTCCTCCCTCGAGCGACTGTTTGGAGTTTGCACATTCTGCCCATGTCTGTGTGGGTTTCCTCCCACGGTCCAAAGATATGCAGATTAGGTGGATTGGCCATGCTAAAGTACCTGCAGTATCCAGGGGTGTATAAATTAGGTGAATTAGCCATGGGAAATGCAGGGTTACAGAGAAAGGGGGATGGGTCTGGGTGGGATGCTCTTCAGAGGGGTGGTGTGGATTTGTTGAGCCAAATGGTCTGTTTCCACACTGCAGGGAATTCTATGAAAATGGGATTATGACAGAATCCAGAGTGCAGCCAACGCAACCTTCACCAGGCTGAAAAAAAATTCTGCCAATGGTGTCAGCCATGGCTCAGTTAGTAACACACTCACAAGTCAAAGGGTTCAAATCCTGTATGCAATGGTTGAACATATAATTTTAGGCTAGCACTCCATTGGAGTGCTGCACTGTCACAGGTACCATTTCTCCATTGAGACAGTCATCTGAGGCTCCTCAATAGATGTTAAATATCCCAAAGCATAGTTTTGACAAACAGCAGGGGAGTTATCTCTGGTATTCTGGCCAATATTTGTCTCCTAATCAACATCACAAGAAACAAGTGATCTCTTGTGATGACAATGCAGTTTGGTGAAGCTTTCTGTGTGCTGTCATCTCACTTGTCATCAGTACTTTGCAGTTCATCCCTGAAAGTATGGTGACTTACAGTGACACAGCAGCCGAACACCCATGGGAGACAGTGGCCTGAATTTCCACCACTTTACAAGTTCTCTGCACATTAGCCCGAACCAGAATCTGGAAGTTCTCGCTCTCATCCCAGCACCAACCACTTTTGCCAGAGGAGAGACAGAACATTTAAAAATCCATAGTTCACAGCTGTAGCAGGACATTTTTAAAAATACTTCTGCCTTCAATAAGAAGCAATTTCGTTTGCTGGAATGATCAAAAAAGCTTCACATATTTGAGGAAAAGGTGTAAACCTACTGAGTGCTTTGGAGAGATAAGATACCCTTTGGGGGCTATGGAGAGTAGACATAAATTTGTGCAAAGGGTGGATAAAATCTTTGGAACTATACAGCTGTGGAGTCACTGACATCGTCACTTCTTTAAATTTTGAAGACAGGCCTGCAGTTGGAAGAAAGCTAAGCACTTGCAATTTCAATAGGACAGTTGTGACATTAGCCAATGACTATTATACTTTAGTGCCGCTTGGCTGCTTCCACAATTCATGACAAACACAGTAGGGGGCTTGTAAGTTTACAGTTTGATTAACAGTTTGACTAGTTATAAAGACATAAGTTGTTTTTGAGGTGTAGCTATGAAAACAAGTTTTTTTTTAATCTTCAGAGGGGATTAAGTGCTTGGAAGAAATTGTATTTACAAAAAGGTTAGGTATGTTGAAGAATTTAAATGTATTGAATGGGGCATTATTAATGTGATTTTTTAAAAATATAGTAAAGTCTATAATAGATACTTAGAATGTTATTTTATTTCATCTCACCACCACCCCACTCCTAATGTCTGCCAATGGTGTGAACTGCATAACTGGCATGGAAGGTATAGGGCAAAAGTTGGTGACTGGGGCTTAATAGAGATAGGCTGAGATAGATAGATTCTTGATCAGTTGGGGAATCAATAGTTCTGGGGAAGGGTAGGAAGGTGGATGTGGGAAGTGTTGGATCAGCCATGATCTTATTGAATGGCAGAGCAGGCTCAGGAAGCCACACAGCCTAATCCCGTTCCTATTTCTTATAGTCTTATGGTCTAATGGTTTGACATGAGTTGGCACTGAGATGGCATTGTGGCTACAAAGAGCTTTGGGGATGTGAGGGTTGGCACTAAGTGGGCATCAGGGTGGTGGAGGGTCATCAGTTGACATTGAGGATGAAGGACTATACATGTGGGAAGAATGGCATAGGTTAGAATGGGGTGGGAGAGTGAATAGGGAACGAGGGAGTGTGAGGGGTTAGGGCGAGAAAGGGGTTTTTGAATTATTGCTTTTATAATATCTGATACATTCTAGCCTTCTTGGCGCCCAACAGCCCATAGCCATTTCTGCACTATTTTCAAGGTTGACAGACGAGACTCGAGTTCAGACTGCCCTCCTGGAATGAAATTTGGGACAATTGCTCCTGAGATAGTAGGAACTGCAGATGCTGGAGAATCTGAGATAACAAAGTGTAGAGCTGGATGAACACAGCAGGCCAAGCAGCATCATAGGAGCAGGAAAACTGACGTTTCGGGCCTTTATCAGAAATGGGGGAGGGGAAGGGGGTTCTGAAATAAATAGGGAGAGAGGGGGAGGCGGATAGAAGATGGATAGAGGACAAGATAGGTGGAGAGGAAACAGACAGGTCAAAGAGGCGGGGATGGAGCCAGTGAAGGTGAGTGTAGGTGGGGAGGTAGGGAGGAGATAGGTCAGTCCAGGGAGGACGGACAGGTCAAGGGGGCGGGATGAGGTTAGTAGGTAGGAAATGGGGGTGCGTCTTGAGGTGGGAGGAAGGGATAGGTGGGAGGAAGAACTGGTTAGGGAGGCGGGGACAAGCTGGGCTGGTTTTGGGATGCGGTAGGGGGAGGGGAGATTTTGAAGCTTGTGAAATCCACATTGATACCATTAGAACATATAGAACATAGAACATTACAGCGCAGTACAGGCCCTTCGGCCCTCGATGTTGCGCCGACCTGTGAAACCAATCTGAAGCCCATCTAACCTAAACTATTCCATTATCATCCATATGTTTATCCAATGACCATTTAAATGCCCTTAAAGTTGGCGAGTCTACTATTTTTGCAGGCAGGGCATTCCACGCCCTTACTACTCTCTGAGTAAAGAACCTACCTCTGACGTCTGTCCTATATCTATCACCCCTCAATTTAAAGCTATGTCCCCTCGTGCTAGCCATCACCATCCGAGGAAAAAGGCTCCCACTGTCCACCCTATCTAATCCTCTGATCATCTTGTATGTCTCTATCAAGTCACCTCTTAACCTTCTTCTCTCTAACGAAAACAGCCTCAAGACCCTCAGCCTTTCCTCATAAGACCTTCCCTCCATACCAGGCAACATCCTGGTAAATCTCCTCTGCACCCTTTCCAATGCTTCCACATCCTTCCTATAATGCGGTGACCAGAACTGTACGCAATACTCCAAGTGCAGCCGCACCAGAGTTTTGTACAGCTGCAACATGACCTCATGGCTCCAAAACTCAATCCCTCTACCAATAAAACCTAACATACTGTACGCCTTCTTAACAACGCTATCAACCTGGGTGGCAACTTTCAGTGATCTATGCACATGGACACCGAGATCTTTCTGCTCATCCACACTACCAAGAATCTTACCATTAGCCCAGTACTCTGTATTCCTGTTACTCCTTCCAAAGTGAATCACCTCACACTTTTCCGCATTAAACTCCATTTGCCACCTCTCAGCCCAGCTCTGCAGCTTATCTATGTCCCTCTGTAACCTGCAACATCCTTCCGCACTATCCACAACTCCACCAACTTTGGTGTCATCCGCAAATTTACTAACCCATCCTTCTACGCCCTCATCCAGGTCATTTATAAAAATGACAAACAGCAGTGGCCCCAAAACAGATCCTTGAGGTACACCAATAGTAACTGAACTCCAGGATGAACATTTCCCATCAACCACCACCCTCTGTCTTCTTACAGCTAGCCAATTTCTGATCCAAACCGCTAAATCACCCTCAATCCCATGCCTCCGTATTTTCTGCAATAGCCTACCATGGGGAACCTTATCAAACGCTTTACTGAAATCCATATACACCACATCAACCGCTTTACTCTCATCCACCTGTTTGGTCACCTTCTCAAAGAACTCAATAAGGTTTGTGAGGCACGACCTACCCTTCACAAAACCGTGTTGACTATCCCTAATCAAATTATTCCTTTCTAGATGATTATAAATCCTATCTCTTATAATCCTTTCCAACACTTTACCCACAACCGAAGTAAGGCTCACTGGTCTATAATTACCAGGGTTGTCTCTACTCCCCTTCTTGAACAAGGGGACAACATTTGCTATCCTCCAGTCTTCTGGCACTATTCCTGAAGACAATGACGACATAAAGATCAAAGCCAAAGGCTCTGCAATCTCCTCTCTAGCTTCCCAGAGAATCCTAGGCTAAATCCCATCCGGCCCAGGGGACTTATCTATTTTCACACCTTCCAGAAATGCTAACACCTCCTCCTTATGAACCTCAATCCCGTCTAGTCTAATAGACTGTATGTCAGTATTCTCCTCAACTACATTGTCTTTTTCCTGCGTGAATACTGACGAAAAATATTCATTTAGCACCTCTCCTATCTCTTCGGACTCCACGCACAACTTCCCACTACTGTCCTTGACCGGCCCCAATCTTACTCTAGTCATTCTTTTATTCCTGACATACCTATAGAAAGCTTTAGGGTTTTCCTTGATCCTACCTGCTAAAGACTTCTCATGTCCCCTCCTGGCTCTTCTTAGCTCTCTCTTTAGGTCCTTCCTGGCTAACTTGTAACTCTCAAGCGCCCTAACTGAGCCTTCACGCCTCATCTCTACATAAGCCTCTTTCTTCCTCTTGACAAGAGATTCAACTTCTTTAGTAAACCACGGTTCCCTCGCTCGACCACTTCCTCCCTGCCTGACAGGTACATACTTCTCAAGGACACGCAGTAGCTGTTCCTTGAACAAGCTCCACATTTCAATTGTGCCCAGCCCCTGCAGTTTCCTTCTCCATCCTATGCATCCTAAATCTTGCCTCATCGCCTCATAATTGCCTTTCCCCCAGCTATAACTCTTGCCCTGCGGTATATACCGATCCCTTTCCATCGCTAAAGTAAACGTAACCAAATTGTGGTCACTATCACCAAAGTGCTCACCTACCTCCAAATCTAACACCTGGCCTGGTTCATTACCCAGTACCAAATCCAATGTGGCCTCGCCTCTTGTTGGCCTATCTACATACTGTGTCAGGAAACCCTCCTGCACACATTGGACAAAAACTGACCCATCTGAAGTACTCGAACTATAGCGTTTCCAGTCAATATTTGGAAAGTTAAAGTCCCCCATAACAACTACCCTGTTACTTTCGCTCCTATCCAGAATCATCTTTGCAATCTTTTCCTCTACATCTCTGGAACTTTTCGGAGGCCTATAGAAAACTCCCAACAGGGTGACCTCTCCTTTCCTGGTTCTAACCTCAGCCCATACTACCTCAGTAGACGAGTTGTCATCAAACGTCCTTTCTGCCACCGTAATACTGTCCTTGACTAACAATGCCACACCTCCCCCTCTTTTACCACCTTCCCTGATCTTACTGAAACATCTAAACCCTGGAACCTGCAACAACCATTCCTGTCCCTGCTCTAGCCATGTCTCCGAAATGGCCACAACATCGAAGTCCCAGGTACCAACCTATGCTGCAAGTTCACCCACCTTATTCCGGATGCTCCTGGCATTGAAGTAGACACACTTCAAACCACCTTCCTGCCTGCCAGTACACTCCTGCGACCTTGAAACCTTATTTATGACCTCACTACTCTCAACCTCCTGTACACTGGAGCTACAATTCAGGTTCCCATCCCCCTGTTGAATTAGTTTAAACCCTCCCGAAGAGCATTAGCAAATTTCCCCCCCAGGATATTGGTACCCCTCTGGTTCAGGTGTAGACCATCCCGTTTGTAGAGGTCCCACCTACCCCAGAATGAGCCCCAATTATCCAGGTATCTGAATCCCTCCCTCCTGCACCATCCCTGTAGCCACGTGTTCAACTGCTCTCTCTCCCTATTCCTCGCCTCACTAGCACGTGGCACGGGTAACAAACCAGAGATAACAACTCTGTTTGTTCTCGCTCTAAGCTTCCACCCTAGCTCCTTGAATTTCTGCCTTACGTCCCCACCCCTTTTCCTACCTATGTCGTTGGTGCCTATGTGGACCACGACTTGGGGCTGCTCCCCCTCCCCCTTAAGGATCCCGAAAACACGGACCCTGGCACCTGGGAGGCAACACACCAACCGCGAGTCTCTCTCGTTCCCACAGAATCTCCTATCTGTCCCCCTAACTATGGAGTCCCCAATGACTAATGCTCTCCTCCTCTCCCCCCTTCCCTTCTGAGCAACAGGGGCAGACTCTGTGCCAGAGACCTGTACCCCATGGCTTACCCCTGGTAAGTCCCCCCCCCGCAACAGTATCCAAAACGGTATACTTGTTTTTGAGGGGAATGGCCACAGGGGATCCCTGCACTGTCTGCCTGTTCCCTTTCCGTCCCCTGACTGTAACCCATCTACTTATTTCCTGTACCTGAGGTGTGGCTACCTCCCTGTAACTCCTCTCAATTACCCCCTCAGCCTCCCGAATGATCCGAAGTTCATACAGCTCCAGCTCGAGTTCCCTGACACGGTTTCCGAGGAGCTGGAGTTGGGTGCACTTCCCGCAGATGAAGTCAGTGGGGTCACTAGTGGTCACCCTTACCTCCCACATTCTACAGGGGGAGCATAAAACTGCCCTAACATCCATTCCCACTGTTCTGAATTCCCAAACAGACAAATAAAAAAAAAACTAGTAGCCTTACCAAATCAGAACCTTTTTTTTGGTTAGAGGAGGAGGATGGGTGGGAGACACTACCTAGGTAGTGTTTCTGGTAAAGCAACCGCCCAAATATATTACCTCACTTACTCCAAAAATGGAGTCACGCGAGGTAAGACTTTTATAATCGAAAAGCTTACCTTTCCAGGCTGCCCTCGCGCTTCCTCCCAGACTCCCGCTGCTGAAACAACTGAAAGGCCGCAGTCACGCGAGGTAAGACTGCAGGGTTCCCAAGCGGAATATGAGTTGCGGCTCCTGCAACCTTCGGGTGGCATCATTGTGGCACTGCAGGAGGCCCAGGATGGACATGTCGTCTGAGGAATGGGAGGGGGTGTTGAAATGGTTTGCGACTGGGAGGTGCAGTTGTTTATTGCAAACCGAGCGTAGGTGTTCTGCAAAGCAGTCCCCAAGTCTCCGCTTGGTTTCCCCAATGTACAGGAGACCACAATGGGTACAGTGGATGCAGTATACCACATTAGCAGATGTGCAGGTCTTCTTGGGGCCTGGGATGGGGGTGAGGGAGGAGGTGTGGGGGCAGGTGTAGCACTTCCTGCGGTTGCAGGGAAAAGTGTGGGGACAGGTGTAGCATCCGCTGTACCCATTGTGGCCTCCTCTACATTGGGGAAACCAAGCGGAGACTTGGGGACTGCTTTGCAGAACACCTACGCTCGGTTTGCAATAAACAACTGCACCTCCCAGTCGCAAACCATTTCAACTCATATTCCGCTTGGGAACCCTGCAGCCCAATGGTATCAATGTGAATTTCACAAGCTTCAAAATCTCCCCTCTCCCTACCGCATCCCAAAACCAGCCCAGCTCATCCCCGCCTCCCTAACCTGTTCTTCCTCCCACCTATCCCCTCCTCCCACCTCAAGCCGCACCCCCATTTCCTACCTACCTAACCTCATCCCGCCTAATTGCTCCTGAGTCTGGTTTTCAAACTTAGGAAATTCCCCAATCTCCCCAACTCAAAAGTGCAGATTTGACACAGTTTCACTAGCTTTTGGTGCACCTTTAATAGTAGGCATGTAGATTTTAGATTCAAATCTATTCACTGCTTTGAAGAAGCAGGTATCCACTTTATGAGACAGATGACTAGCCTGAAGAGGTTGGTAGAGCAACTGGATAGGGGTCTGTTGTTCTGTAGATGAGTGAACTTGGTCTGTGCTAGCACCATTGGTGTAGCAATTGCACACCAACAGCAGGACACATTACCATTCTCAGACTGTCACCAGGTTTTCTCCTCTGTCATTAGTATTGATTAATCAACAGCCATAGTGCTAACAAGCATTCAATACCCATCTCTGTCTGCCTTATTTTCCTAATCAACCTGTTCAGAAATGTTATTACACCTCTGGAGTAGTTAGGACTTGAATCCAGGCCTCTCGGTCCAGGGGTAGGAACACTACTACCGCGCCACAACTTCATGAAGACTGAGTGCCTTGGTAAGCTGTTTCAGAGGGCAGTTAAGGAATCAAACAGCTTGTTGTGGACCTGGATTCAGAAGGGAGGCCAAACCAGGAAGGAAAGGTAGATTTCCCTGAAATACATTAGTGAACCAGATGAGTTTAAGACATTTTGGCAGTTACATTATCGTTATTGCTTTTTATTGCAGATTTAGTTAATCAACTCACCAAGACTCTTTCAACAGCACCTTACAAACCCACAACCCTTACACACCTCGAAGAACAAGGGCAGCAAATGCATGAGAACACCACCAACTGCAAGTTTCCCTTCAAGTCACCACACTGCCCCAACTTGGAATTATAATTGCTGTTTCTTCACTCTTACTCTGTTAGAATCCTGGAACTCCCTTCCTAATAACAATATGGGTGTACCTATCCATCACAGACTACAGTAGTTCAAGGCAGCAGCTCACCACCTTCACAAGGGCAATTAGGGGTGGGCAATAAATGTTGGCTTTCCAAGCTTAAAAACTGAATGTAATTTCCCTGGCTGTTAAACTGGGATTTGACCTCATGTTTTCAGACCGTCAGTCCTAGCGTCTTGTTTACTGGCCCAGTAACATCGGTACCTTGCTAAATTTCGTGTAACTGACGAATTATCAGATACAATAAGTCAAAGGTCCATGCACCCAGATGTTACTGCCCACAAGCATGTCAAGTGCCCCAGCATGATCAGCTTCGCTAAGGTCACAAGGGAGTATTAGAGTGAGGAAACCTTCTTGCAGGAAAGACATCATCAGTGGCACCTGATTGTGAATCGATTGGAAGGCAGTTCTCACGTTTGCCATTAAACGAATCACCTTTAACACATTTGGCATAGAGCTTTGCAGTGTGGCTTTACAGCAAAGTGTTGACTCAGATTGTCAGTATGTCACTGATACACAAGTTCCTGCATAGTTTGAATGTTGTTTAATTAATGATTAAATCAGTGGTGTAAATGTAACAAAGTGTGAACTCAGTACAGCCCTGTACGATTTTTGAGTTCAATGGGATTTGCTGCAACTAATTCATCCCTCGCGACAAGATATTCTGTTCCTTACCTGCCAGGCCTTAGTCATCCTGTGAGGATTGTTGTTGCTTTTCCAACTGCAGGCTTCTCTGTACAGCGCGGTAGAATAGAGCAAACTATTACAATGAAGAGGTTTTTATTGAGGCATAGTGAAGAGAGGCCCACAGACACATCTAGGCACCTGAAACTTTTTCAGCATCTATTAATAATATTGATGGTCCCCTGGTTTTGATTAAAAGACCATTAGATGCAGGGCAGAATTAGTCAATTCAGCCCATCAAGTGTGCTCCACCATTCAATCAAATGACGGTTGAGCTAATCACTCTTAACCCCACTTTCCTGCCCTTTCCCATAATCTTTAATACTCTTACTGATTACGTATATTCAAGGCTGAGATTTTTAATGACCCAGGCCTCTGAGGAAAAGAATTCCGCACATTTACTGCCCGAGAGAAGAAATTTCCTAACTTGGCAACCTCTTATTTTGAAATTATGCTCACTGGTCCTAAACCCTCCCAAAGGGAAAACAGCCTTTACACGTTTATCCTGTCAAGCCTCCTAAGAATAGTATATGTTTCAATAAAATAACCTTTCATTCTTCTAAATTCCAATGAGTATATGCCCAAACTACTCAACCTGTTCTCCTAAGAACATTTCTTTATTTCCAGGAATAACCTAGCAAACCTTCTCTGTTCTGCCTTCAACACCAGTATACCTTTAAGGGACCCAAAAATGGTTTACAGTATTCTAGGTGTTTAATTGGTGTCCAACTGGTGTCTTGTAAGGTTTTAGGAACATCTCCTTATGTTTATACTCCATTCTTTATGAAATATATGGCCAACAATCCATTTGCTTCCCCATTACCTGCTGAACTCAGATGCTAGTTTTTTTTTGATTTATACATGAGGACCCGCAAATCCTCCGGTCGCAGCTTTCTGCAGTCTTTCTCATTCAAATATCAGTCAGCTCCTCTATTCTTCCTACCAAAGTATATAACCTCACTCTTCCCACATTGTATTCACTCAGCCAAGTTTTTAGCCCACTTACCTAACCTGCTTATATTGTCTACAGAGCCTGTATGTCATCTTCATCACTCACCTTTCCAACAATTTGTGTCATCTGCAAACATGGCTACAGCACATTTGCTTCCTTCCTCCAAGTTGCTCCTTTATACATTAAGTAATTTTAGCCCCAGCACTGATCCCTGTGCCACTCCACTGGTTATAGATTTCCATCCAGAAAATGTGCCTCTTTATCCAAACTCACAGTTCATTAGAAAATCCTCTCTTCATGATCTTCCCCAACAACATGGGCTCTTTTCTTATTATATAGCTTCATGTGCGGTACCTTATTGAATGCCTTTTGGAGGTCCAAATATATTATATCCACTGGTTTCCCTTTCTCTATCCTGTATGATACCTCCTCAAAAGAACTCCAAAAAAAATGTATCAGGTATGATTTTCCTTTCATGAAGCCATGTTGACTCTGTCTGATAATATTATGTATTCCTAACTGCTCTGTTAGTCCATTTTCCCAATATCAAGTATTAAAGGTAATTGGCCTATACTCCCTTCTTTTTAAAAAAAAATCTCTTTCCATTTTGAATAATTGTTACTTTGACAGACTTCCAATCATCGAGGAACTTTTCCAGAATCTAAGGATCCTTCAAAGACTACTACCAATGCATCCACTACCCCTGTAGCTACTTCCTTCAATATCCGAGGATGCAACCCATAAGGTTCAGGGGACTTATTGGCCTTCAACCCCATTAGTTTCCCCAGTAATTTTTATCTTGTGTAGTTATTGCAATTATTTCATCATTTGCTTTTTTCCCCCTTGATTTTGTAAGTTTGGAATGTTATTAGTATCATCTACTATTAAGACTGATACAAAGTAAGTAAGTCCTCTGCCATTTCCTGCTTTCCCATTAATGTTTTACCAGCCTTATTCTCCAAGGAACTTGTGTTCACTTTGGCCTCTTTTTATATATTTAACAAAGCTCTTGATGTCCATTTTGATATTACTTGCTAGCTTACCTTCAACATTTATTTTCTCCCTCTTTATTAATTTCTTTGGTCATCTCTGGCTGTTGTTTAAAACTTTCTCAATCATCTGGTTTGCTAATCTTTATCACGTTTTTATTTCCATTTGATACTATCCTTAACTTCTTTGGTTAACCAAAGTCAGTTTATCCCCTGTTTAGAATTCTTCTGTCTCTTTGGAATATCTCTCAGTTATGACTTATGAACTACTTTCTTAAATATTTGCCATTGTTCTTCAACTGTCTTTTCTGGTAACCTCCTTTCCAGGTCCATTTCAGCCAAATATGCCCTCATTCCTAAGTAATTACCATTATTTCAGCTTCACACAGCTTTGTCTGATTCTCAAGCGGAATACTAAATTCTACCATATTATTAATTTATTAAGCCTGCATCATTACAGATTAACAAATCCAAAATAGCCTGATCCTGGTTGGTACCACAACTTATTCTGGAAAACTGTCATGAATACAGTCTATGAATTTTTTTCCTCATGGTTACCTCTGCCCATTTGATTTTCCCAGCCTACATGATGATTAAAGTGGTCCATGATTAATCTACAGCATTTTCTAGATGTCCTCATTATCTCCTGATTTATTTTCACTTCTTCCATTTATCTGCCATTAGGGGGCCTATAGACTATTCCCACCAGTCTTCTTGTTATTTTTTTACCTCCACCTATATAGATTCTTCATTTCTGATCCAAGAGCATTTCTTGGTATTGTATTCATCTCTTACCGACAAAGCTAACCCACCAGCCTTTCATTTTAGCCTGACTTCTCCAAAAAAAATCACCCAACTCTGAATATTTAGTTCCCAGCTTTGATCTTTAAGCCATTATGGAGGCATTGCTGCAATCAGATCAAACTCATTAATGTCCATTTGTGTTGTTAATTAATTTACTTTGTTCTGAATGCATTTAAGTCAAGGACAACTAATTTTGCTATTTTGGCACTCCCATTTGATCTGTTGCTCTATGTTTGAAAACTCAATCCCTTCCTATCCCAATCTGGGTGTAGTTATCCAGATAGCTTCCCTGAAATGTTGTCATATTGTTTTGCTTTGTGTGCCTACATTTTTGCTCTCTCTGCAGCCCTAGTTATTCATTTAACCAGGACGTTAGCCCAAGCACAGTTCAAGAGAAGACTATCCCACTGAAACAGTTCCCTTCTACCCCAGTACAGTGCCAGTGCCCATGAACTTAATCCCATTCTCGGCCAACAAACTTTGAACCATGAGTACCTCCTTGACTATATGTACCTTATCACAGGTATGTCGCGATAATGCTGGGGTATAATGAGCCAGACATTTACAGGTTACTCCTTGCTGTCCAACAACTTCTTGGAAGGGTTAAATTTTGGCAGCAGGGATGGGGATAGTAAATTGTTGCAGGATAGATGCATCTTGAAGACTGCCTGGGCACTGTGCACAACCATGCATAATCCTGTTTCAGTGATAAGACACTGCCTGGACATTGAGGTTGCAATGAATGCTTCTAGCTGGTGTTCCTGTGCCCTAGTGGAAATCAAATGAGGTCCTGGGCATGAGGGAAACCAGCCAAACTACAAATTCACATGCTTTCTCACATTGACTGTTGGGGCCAATGGGAAAGGTCAGTCCTAGACAACAGGACGCCAGTGACACAGCAGTGCATGCCTGATGGTGAGATGCAATTGATGATTCCTTCAAGCATACTGTAGGGGCCAATGATAAGGAATTCCATGGCCATGGTGATTTTGAGGTCTGCTGTCAAAGGATGATTCCAGTGCATGGGTCTTGTTGCAAGAGGTACAGAGACCTGCAACAGCCTGACTGGAGACATTCAAACAATGGATGCATCGTACTGTCAATAGATCATTGTAACTCACTCATTGCTTGTGCACCCTGGGACTCACTATGGCACTCTCTCATAGTCCTCCATATCTGCTGGCTTTGGAGAGGCCCAGCTGCTGATCCTGCTGTTTTTCCTGTAAATGGTCCTCTGTCCAAATAAAACTGGAAATATTAGCACACGTGATATGCAAATAAAGCTTACTGAATGTTATAAAGCAAAATGAGTGACAAAGCAATGGCCTGAAGCTGAGAACAGTTTGAAGAACAACCTGCATTTATATACCGCTTTTAACATAGATAAAAATGCCCAAACCTTATTACTTGTAGGTGAGTGCACCTTTAAATACTGCTTCATATCATTGTTGCTTGGTGACTGAGGAGTACATTGTCTGGTCCAAAATGGTTTCAAGGTCCTCATGGCATTTACAACACTGGATTACAGTTTTCAAGAAGACTATAGGAAATGGGAACAGGTGTAGCCTGTTCAGTCTCTCGTCCCTGCTCCACCATTCAATAGGAACATGGCAAATCCACATTCCTCATGTCCACCTTCCTGCCCTTTCCCCCATAACCCTTGATTCTTGTGCATTTAAGAATGTACCTCAGCCTTAAATATGGACATGGATTATGATCCCACAGCTCTCTGTGGCAAGGAGTTTCAAAGACTCTCAACCTTCAGAGAAGAAATTCCTCCTCATCTCAGGCTTAAATTGGCACCCCTTTATTCGGAGACCATGCCCTCTGGTCCTAGACTTTCCCATAAGGGGAATCATCCCCTCAGCATTTTATCTTGTCAAGCCCTTTAAGAATCCTCTTTTGTTTCAAATAGAATCACCTCTCATTCTTCTAAAATTCTGTGAGTCCAAATCTGTTTAGTATTTGCTCATAAGACAATTCATCCATAACAGGGATCATCCCAGTGAACTTTCTTTGAACTACCTTCAATGAAAATTATACCTTTCCTTAAATAAGGGGACAAAAACAGTTCATAGTACTCTAGATGTGGTCTCACCAGCACCTTGTGCAGTTGTAGCATGCTGTCCCTACTCTTGGCTCTGTCTATCTTCACATCACTGACTTTAAAAATTATGCACTTAAGGTGGTGCTGAACAATGGCATCTCCAGAATGTGACATTAACTACTCTGGAACGCCTTAGCACACAAGCTCAGCCTTTTCCCATCTGTAGGCAAGGTTAAAATTGGGACTTTTGCATCTGCTGAATACTTTGTGTCATTTGATATTAAGGTGTCAAAACAATACGGACCAAAACCAAATAATGTTACTTTCAAATTCTGTAATTAGGTTAAAAAATCATTAAAGATCAATAATATATCTTAATCAAAACTGAACAAAATGGTCCAAGAAAAAGAAATGAAACCAAGAAAAAAACTTTTAAAAACACAATGCTCTCTTCTTAAAGAGCTCATAGACCCAAAGTTATCTTCCAATGGGGACAATTAGACCATCTGATATCTACAATGCCAGAGGTCTGTGTTCTGTAAATGTGAAAAGCTCCATTTAATGCCCAATGTAAAATCAAGCATATTTTTACCAATAAGAACACAAGAAATAGGTAAAGGGCTATGACCCCTCAAGTCAATAAAATAATGGCAGAACATTGAAATCAACTCTACTTTTATGCCCTGTCCCTACACCCCATAATAAAGACAAAGTCTTGTCAGTCTCAGCCTCAAATATAGTCGGCAACAACAGTTCCCTTGGATAGAAAATGCCAATAATTCGTAAATCTGAGTGAGAGAAATTCTCCTTGTCTCAGTCCTAAATGGAGTCTATCCTGAAAATATTAAACCTGGCTCCAGATTCTCCATCCAAGAAAAACAGTTTTGTTGTGTCTTCCCTGTCTATCTCTCCAAGAATATTTTACATTTCAATATGGCATCTGTTAGTTTTCTAACTCCATGAAAAGTACGCGATTCCATTTGATTCTCTCTTCACAGATTAATTCTTTCATCTCAGAAATCAGTCCAATGATCCTTTATTGCACAACTTCCAAGGCACTAATTCGATTCTTTCTAAGGTAAAGAAATCACAACTATATGTAATACTCCAGGAGGTATCTGAGAAAAGCTGTATACAGCTGCAGCAAGGCATTCTTTCTTTTATACTTCAGCTCCCTTGCAATAAAAAGTAAACAGTACATTTACCTCCATTACCGTACACTATACCTATTTGTAAAATTCACTTTTGGGATGTGCACATCGCTGGTTGAGCCAGCATTTACTGTCTATCCCTAGCTGTGCTTGAGAAAGTGGAGGTGAACTGCCCTCTTCAACTGCTGCAGTCGATGTGCTGTAGGCCACCCCATGATGCAGTTAGGGAGGGAATTCCAGGATTTTGTCCCAAAGACCATGAAAAGAACAGCAACGTATTTCCAGGTCAGGATGTTGAGTAGCTTGGAGGGTAATGTGCATGTGGTGTAACTCCCATGCATCTGCTGCCCTCGTCCTTCTAGATGGAAGTGGTCATGGATTTAGAAGGTGCTGTCTAAAGACCTTTGGTGAATTTTTGCTGTGTACCTCGTAGATGGTACACACTGCTGATACTGAGTATTGGCATTGGAGTGCGCAGATGTTTGTAGATATGGTGCCAATCAAGTGGCCTGCTTTGTCCTGGATGGTTACAAGCTTTGAGTGTTGTTGGAGCAGCACCCATCCAAGCAAGAGGGGAGTATTCCATCCCACTCCTGATTTGTGCCTTCTAGATCATGGCAGGGCTTCGGGGAATCAGGTGGTGAGTTAGTCACCACAGTCTTCCTAGCCTCTGACATGCTCTTATAGCCAGGTATTGTATTTATACAGTGAGTCCAATTCAGTCTCTGGTCAATGGTAACCCCAAGGATGTTGATAGCAGCAGATGTGGTGATGGTAATGCCATTGAATGCCAAGGGGTGGTGGTTAGATTTATCTCTTACTGGAGCTGGTCATTGACTGTCATTTGTGTAGCACAAATGTTACTTGCCAATTTTCAGCCCGAACTTGACTACTGTCCAGCTTTTTCTGCATTTGGACGTGGTCTGCTTCAATACCTGAGGAATCATGGATGATGCTGAACATTGTGCAGGCATTAGCAAATGAAACAGGGTTACACATGAAGCAGCTGAAGATGGTTGAACTTAGGCGACCACCCCGAGGAACTCCAGCAGAGATCACAAAGTTTAACTTGTAGTCATACCTGCTTTATAGGGAGGTAGTCTCTACCTCCCTATAAAGCAGGTATGACTGCAAATTAAACTTTGTTATTTAAATCGGACATCCAAATACCTCTGAATGCCAACACTTTCCATTTTCTCACTTTTTAAAAACAATCCTTTTTTTATTACGGCCACTAAAGTGAATAATTTACATTTCACCACATTATACTCCATCTGCCTTTTTTATGCCAATCATTTAACCAGTCTATATCCCTTTTAAATATTTTTTATCCTCTCCCCACAGATTACCTTCCCACTTACTTTTATATCATCAGCAAACTAGGACATATTGTGCACAATCTTCCAAAACTGGAAGTTAACACACGGCATCTTATCGAACTTATCGAGTTCTAATCTTGTGACACAACCATTGCTTATGCAGCACGTTATGGTTTCTGAAATTCCAACCGTACATCCACTGTTGCATTCTTACCACTCTGTGACTGACATCCTCAAAAAGCTCTCATAGCATCGTCAAATAAAGATTTCCGTTCGTGAACCAATGCTGACTGTGCCTAATCACATCATGATTTTCAAAACGTTATCATCATTAACGTTTCTGCTAAGCTGTATTGACTTGAAAAGCAACTCGAAAATCTCTGTGCAGACCTTGCATGCTGATCCTGCATGGACTAGCTGGCGGGAGCATTTGCGGACATTTTTAACCTCACCTTACTACAATCTGAAGTCCTCACCTGCCTCAAGAAGGTCACCAATACCCCAGTGCCAGAGAAAAATCATGCAGCGTACTTCAATGACTACTGCCCAGTGGCTCTGACCTCCATAATTATGGAGAACTTTGAGAGGTTAGTCATGGATCACATCAACTTCAAATTCCCTTGATCCTTTGCGATTCACCTCCTGGCACAACAGCAGACGCCATCTTCCTTGCCCTAGACTCATCCCTGGAATATCTGGATAACAAGGATACCAATGTCAGATTCCTATTTATTGACTACAGCTCCACCTTCAACACCACTATTCCAAACAAACTCATCTTTAAAGGTCTTGGTATTTTTCTCTGCAAATGGATTCTTGACTTCCTGAACCATAGACGTAATCAGTAAGAATAGACGGCAACAATTTCTCCACCATAATCCTGAATACCAGTGCCCCACAAGGCTGCGTACTCAACCCCTTACTATACACCTTATACACTCACATCTGTGTGGCCACATTCTGCCCCAACTCCATTTACAAGTTTGTTGACAACACCACCATTCTATGTCGGATCTCAAACGATGACGAGACAGCGTATAGGAAAGAGATCAAGTACTTAGCGGCGTGGTATAAAGACAATAATCTCTCCATCAACATCAGCAAGATGAGGGAGCTGGACATGAACTTCAGGAAGCGAAGTGGAGGGCACACCCCTGTCTGTATCAATGGTACTGAGGTGGAGATGGTCGAAAGCATCAAGTTCCTGAGAGTGATGCTCACCAACAATCTGTCCTGATCCACCCACCCACAGCAACACCTCTATTTCCTCAGGAGGCTAAGGAAATTCAGCATGTCCACAAAGATGTTTACCAATTTTTATAGATGCACCATAGAAAGCATCCTATCTGGATGCAAGACAGTGTGGTTTGGCAACTGCTTTTCCCAAGGCCACAGGAAACTACAGAGAGTCATGAACATAGCCTGGTCCACCACGCAAACAGGCCTTCAATCCACTGACTCCATCTATACTTCCCGCTGCATCGGGAAAGCAACCAACATAATCAAAGACCCCTCTGACCCAAATTATACTCTCTTCCTCCCTCTTCCATCAGGCAGAAGTAATAAAAGTTTGAATACATGTACGAACAGATTCTGCTGTTATCAGACTTTTGAATGGACCTCTCAAATTTTAATTCTGGTGTCTCTCTGTCTGTATACCTTTTCTGAGGCTCTAACATTATATTCTGCACTTTGTTCTGCCACCCTGATGCACTTTGTATGGTACAATCTGCACACAAAATAACACTTTTCACTATATCTCAGTACATGTGACAACAATCAAACGAACAGACTCAAACCTTACAAAGTTGGCCACTTCAATATGCTGTGTGTGTGCAGCTGCACAAAAATGTAAAGATTCCATGGACTTAAATAAATCTCCAACATAATACAAAACAAAAACTAAACAGCTTAAATATCCTTGCCCTACACTCATCCCCGGAACATCTGGATAACAAGTATACCAATGTCAGACTCCTATTTATTGACTACAGCTCCACTTTCAACACCGTTATTCCAAACAAACTCATCTCTAAAAGTCTCTGTATTTTTCTCTGCAACTGAATCCTTGACTTCCTGACCCATAGACCATAATCAGTAAGAATAGATGGCAACAACTCCTCCACCATAATCCTGAACACTGGTGCCCCACGAGGCTGTTTACTCAGCCCTTTACTATACACCTTATACACTCTTGTATTTTCCTAACAGTGTCAGGCAGACTGACATATAGTTCTGTGTTCTCCTCCTTCCTTCTTCCTTCAAGTTACATTTGTTATCTTCTTATCCACGGAGACCACTGTAAAATTTACAGAATTCTGAAAAAACAAAACCAATCCATTTATTATGACTGCAGCCACCTCTTTACAAACCCAGGGGTGTAGTCTATCAGAGTTTCAGGTTCAGCAATTTTTCCAGTACTTCAGTAAAAACAAACACAGGAACAAAAACAAAGTTGCTGGAAAAGCTCAGCAGGTCTGGCAGCATCTGTGAAGGAGAAAACAGAGTTAACGTTTCGGGTCTGGTGACCCTTCCTGCCAGACCTGCTGAGCTTTTCCAGCAACTTGGTTTCTGTTCCTGATTTACAGCATCCACAGTTCTTTTGGGTTTAATTTAGTAAAAACAAAGTCTATTATATGTTCCTCACTCTTTTTAAAACCTGTGGCCCTACATAATTTCCACTATGTTCTTTGGAAGTTCTCCTTTGGCATTTGTCTTCAAACATTTATTTTCATCTGACATTTCCTTATTCCCCATCAGGGCATTGAATATATGAGTTGGGATGTCATGCTGTGGCTTTACAGGACATCGGTGAGGCCACTTTTAAAATACTGTGTATAATTCTGTTCACCTTCTATTAGAAGGATGTTGTTAAACTTGAAAGGGTACAGAAAGGATTTACAAGGGTGTCACCAGAACTGGAGGATTTAACTTGTAGGGAGAGGCTGAATAGGATTGGGTTTTTAACCCCTGGAGCGTAGGAACTTGAGGGGTGACCTTATAGAGATTTATAAAATCATGACAGGCATGGATAGGGTGAATAGCCAAGGTCCTTTTCCAGGATTGGGGAGTCCAAAAATAGAGGGCATAGGCTTAAGGTGAGAGGGAAAAGCTTCAAAAAAGACCTGAGGGGTAATGCAGAGGCTGGTGTGTATAAGGAACGAGCCGCCGGAGAAAATGGTGGATGCTGGTACAATTACAATTTAAAAGGCATCTGGATGGATACATGAATAGGAAGGGCTTAGAGGGATATGGTCCAAATGTTCCCAAATGGGATTAGGTCAGTTTGGGATGTCTGGTTGGTGCGGAAGAGTTGGATGGAAGGGTCTGTTTCTGTGCTGTATGACTCTAATTTCTACATAATTTAGTGGTCATCCCACATTTCCAGAGGGAATTTTATTCCTGCATTTTCCATAAATATGAACAATTTCATGAAATGTTTGCCATTGTTCATTTACCATCATATCTTGTTATCTAACTTCCCAAACTGCCTCAGACAACTCACCAATTTTGGTACATATCCGCAGCACTCTTCAAATAAACCGAAATTCCAACATTCTTGCTTAAGAATCTATTTCTATCGGACTGGTACTTAACTACTCTCTGACCTCTATGACCAAGCCAGTTCTGTATCCATTTTAACAGCTCTCCACAGATCCCATGTGACTTCACCTTCTGTATTAGCTTGCGATGAAGGATCTTGTGAAAGGCCTTGTTAAAGTCCATGTAGACAATATCCATTGCCCTGCTATCATCAGTCATCTTTGTCACTTCTTCAAAAAACTTCAATCAAGCTTGTGAAACATGACATTCCCTGAACTAAGCCGTGCTGCCTATTGTCAAGAAGTTCATAAATTCCGTACCAAGAAACTTCACCAATAATTTCCCTGCCATTTACGTAAAGCTCACTGGCCTATAATTTCTCAGATTTTCCCTGTTGCACAACAGGGAAACAAAAAGGAACAACATTGGCAATTCTCCAGTCCTCTGGGAGCTCTGCTGTGACTACAGAGGATAGAAAGATTTTGTACCAGGCCCCAACGATTTCCTCACTCATCTCTCTCAATATTCTGGAATACATCCCAACAGGTCCTGGGGAATTGTCCACCTTAATGCTTTTCAAAACATCCAACACCTCCTTTTATTTCAAGCTAGATATCAACATAGCCCTCTCTAGACTCACCATTCACTGTATCCTTCTCATTTATGAATCCAATGCAAAGTATTCGTTAAGGACCTCACTCTTTCTCCAGCTTCATGCATAAATTTGGTCTTTGTCATTGAGTGGACCTACACTTTCCCTAGGTACCCTATTATTCTTTATATATCAAAAGCATTTCATGGCACCTTTTTACCCTCCTAACTCCGATTTCAAGTTTTTCCTACTTTTTTTTCATTCTTCAAGGACTGTGTCTTCAGCTTCCTAAACCTTACGTATGCCATTTTCTTTTCCACTAAGCTCACAATTTCTCCTTTTGTTTCTTCTTCAGAGGTATAACTTTACCCTTAGCTGAATCTTCCTCTCCCTTTATTTATTTAAAAAGGCCCAGCCACCATTGTAGCCATTTGATCCTCTATGATACTGAACCTAGCTCTGTTTAAGTGGGCACCATACTGAAGAACCAACCTTTTCATTTCCCAAAACGAGCACCTTCCAATCTACAAGATCATTCCAAAATTTGGAGAATTCTGTAAGATAAAAAAAATCCATCCACTATGTATGATTTAAAACTCCTGCCAATCACACCACTCTTACACCCTTTCATTGTTTGTTTTATGCTGATTTGTATGGCTCAGGTTGCAATCTACACATTATTACTTTTGAGGTTTGGGGTCTTAATATGTAAACAAGCTCCTCAAACTCTTATGCTTGAGCTTCATTCCTACCAATGTTGTTCATTCCTGTGTGGACCACAGCAATGTGATCATCCTCCTCCTCCAACTCTGAGGAAATGTTCTTAACACTGTTATTGGATGAACAAAAACAGCCCTAGGGAGTCTCAGACAAGCTGAAAAGAACATTATCTAACTATACTTTCCACTGCCACCATATTACTTTTTGCACTACTTGTTTGGATGGGCTCCAGTACCAGAATATTGTGGTCAATTTATCAGTCTTCCCTTCTGCCTTTGTTCTCATTGAAAATGGTAGCAGGTACTCATACCTGTTGGACAACTGCATACTGGATTTCTTCATTACATATCTTCCTGAGTCATTGTCACATTGTTTGTCTCTGACCACTAACCAAATCTAAACCACACCTAATCTAAGGATGTGACTATCTCCTGGATCAAAATGTTCAAGTAACTCTTACCTTCCCTGATACATTGCAATTTCTGCATTGATGCCTCCAGTTCAATACATCTTGTTGCAGGTACCATTGTGGTGGTGGCTCAGGGTCTTCCTGATCTCTACGACATCCCATATGCTCCAAGTGCAGGAAATGTGATGCATTGTCAGCTCTGTTCAACATTGTTTCATATATTTGACAAATTTAAGTTTTATGTAATGAATTCATTTGGATTATTTTTAATTTTTAAACTAATCAATTTAACCAGTTTAATTTATTAATTTAATAAAATGTGAGTTCTGAGTTTTTATTTAGTTTTAAATAATTACTGCCTCAAGTTTACACACACAATACTTGCACATTCTCACCACTCCTTGGACAGAGGAGTTTCTTTTCATTGAGTTTGTCAGTGACTGTCTTACAGGGATGGCCTCTACTTATGTTCTTCCCAACAAGCGGAACATAGCTTCTCTTAATCCACACTAATAAAACCTTTCATAGCTTCAAATAGCTCATCCCTCAGCCTTCTTTTCACAAAAGAAACGAGACCTGTTCTTTCCTTCCTGAAATGCATTTCTGGTATCATCCTAATGGATCTTTGCCACACCATCTCCAGCATTTCTATACGATTTCTGTAACATGACAAACAGAATGTAGGTTTAACATAACTTCACTACTTTTCATTTCCTCTTTAAATAAAGCCTAGTGCTTAGTTTGCTTTTTATTACAACCTCGCTAATCAGTGATACAACTTTAAGTGATTGTGCTCCAAGATTCCTTTCTTCCTCAGTCCCACCTAAACTTGCATCTTCCTTGTGACCTCTGTATTCTTCCTACCATAGTATACTGCCTCACATTTATCTGCTTTGAACTTTATTTACCAATTGCTTGTTAATTTGTAATTTATTAATGCCCTTCTGTAATTACATACACAAACTTAAATATTGTGCTGTTAACTTTAGGTCCTGTTTGCAAATTCCAGCCAGAGATTATCATGATTTAATGCTGCCCATCCTCACACTCACTGACATTTGTGATTTTTTGCCTTTCCAATAAATTGCACAAACATTTCTGGTTGACTGTGCTGTATGTGAGAGGCCATTCTAAGGAAATTGCAACTCCTGATAAGATTCAAAAGGGTGTGATGAACTGCTAGAGTTGCACATACCGTGTACTATTACAAAATAGCAAACCAATAATCTTCATGCTCATATTGTGTCCACTTCTGAAGAACAGAAGGAGATTATAGTCATCAGAATGACATTATAGTCATCAGAATATGATTATACATAAAATCATGTACAATTTCTCATTTTATATTTTTGATTTCAAGCACAATTCCAGATGAATCTGAAAATATGGATTTGATTTTGACATGTTGTCAGGACATTTTCAAAACATACTATGAATCCAATTGGGTCTCTCTTCTCATATAGAAACAATTTGTTTTAATTCAGCATGGAATGATGAGAATCTCACTGTTGCCTATCTATTATCCAAGGAAGTATTTCTAATTGTCAAGTTGCAGAAGTATGCTAGAATTCATGAATACAGAAAATACCATTGAGTGCACACCTTTGATACCCCTGTCACAAAGGTCCCAAAAAAAAATGCATAATATATCTCTCAATTGCCAAAGGTAATCCTCCTATCTCCATATCTTGAATATTGCATTCTAGCCTTGAACAACATCATGCTTCCAACGACATTGCAGTGCCACAGATACCATTGGGAGCTGCTTTCCTCTGCTCTGCAATGTGGGCATAAGGTATCATCTGGGTTCTGAGCAGACAGGACACAGGTAACAATGCCCATCTGATTTTTAAATTGATCGAAATTCAAATGGGCCGATTATAGACAAAAAATTTTCTCCACCTATTTCATTATTTGTATCAACTGTACAGATTTTTATAATCACAAAGTCAGCCCCGTTTCCCCTGTGTAGCATTTAATCACATATGTTAAGTATCACTTTGCTGGCAATCCTAATCCCAACACGTAATTTATCCAGCTTCTGGTTAAATAACCTGTAACGACCACTTCTAATGGAATCTCCCTGCACTGCTTTATTACATCGAAGTTTGCAGCACAGAAACAAATCATTCACTGCAAAAGGTTTATACTGTTGGCACATGTGCTCCACCATCTCACCATTTTCAACATTTCTTTTTTATTCGCTTCTCCCGCACGTATTTATTTAGCCTCCCTTCAATACATCAATAATACTAATGCAGTCACACACAATTAGCACATTTCACATTCCACTTCCTGAGTAAAGAAGCTTCTTATTGGATTGGTGTGATTAATTGCTGTATATGGTCCCTAGTTTTAGATGTCTCTACTTATGGGGAATCTAAGTGCTTACTCTATCATTATTTTGAAAACCTCCATCAGGTCACCACTCCAGAGAAAAAAACAATCCAGCCTGTTAACTCTGCTTGAAGCTACTTATTTTTAAACCTGTGCCCTCCAGGCCACATGTTCAATAATCCTTTCAGCATCTTAAAGGCCTGGATCATGTCCCATTCAATGGCAAAATAACATTGAAAAAAGCAAGCATAAAATCACTTGAACAGAAACCTGAAACAAACCTGTGCTTTGTAGTGTGTATTCAAGCGACAAGTGACTGTCCTAACGATAGTGTTACCACAGAGGGGTCATGGTAACCATACATTGAGCATATGAAGCACCACATTAAACAGCCACATGAACTGGAAACTCCACAAGGCAACACAGAATCATTCCAAAAAAGTTATTCAAGGGAAGGAGAATTCTAACTTGTAAATCACTTAATCAATGACAGTTAGAGTCTGTTAGATTAGATCAGAGGGTCCCATGCGTCTTTTTGAACAAATTGTGGAGCTTAAGGGACAGACCAGGAAAGGCACAAAGTCAGGAACTGCGTGTATCTCCTACTGAAAAAGATCCTTGTCTGCAGTAAACGTTGCCTTGAGTCTCCCAAGCGGCACAAAAGCAGTACCACACTGGCTTTGATATCTTCATACAAAAGTGGTTACTATGGCAGCATATATTCGGTTAGAGCCGCATCCAATCCGGTTCAACATTTTATGACTGTTTTAAGAGGAGTTAGATGTTGAAGAGAAGGATATTAAAGATCAGCTCTTTCCACAGCTTTGCGGTGTGCTTCTTACCTGGATCAGTGCAGTTCTTCGCTTGAGTATCGTTCGCTGTCACCGCCACCATTAACTTCCTGTTCCACCACTTTCGATCCAGTGTGGCTTGGTTTCCAGTGGCCTTCCCGTATTCTGTTGGAATTACCAATTAGCGGGATTATTGTTTCATGGGGAAGATGTCAATTTTTAAGCCGGAAGGCGCTGGCGTAGAAATCTCCCTCCAGCTTCAAAATTTGATCTGATGTTTCATTCAAAACTCTCCATCTCCTGCTGCAGCACCGTTTTTAAAACTTACCGCTACAAGATCCTAATATCAAATGGAACCATTCCGAGCAACACATTAAATAATCAACACCATTCATTCACAAAACCTTAGCAATTGCAGAGATTCCAATGGAGAAATGTGCCCTTTCATACAGAACTTGCAAAATTTTATCAACATCGTATTTTGAGGGAAAAAATCTTGAGGGGGTAAAGATGACAGGCATAGCAAAAAACAGTAACCTTGGCAAAAGGTGGTTGTCTGGAGGAAACTTGCACATTTCCTCTAAGGCGGCTACATTAAGGAAGTTATATGTGGAGTTAGATATCTCAGTTTGTAAATATCAGGCAACTACAGGTCCTATCGATTTGGAGAAGGCCACATGGAACTTGTGTTATGAGTTCATGTCTCCGCTGCTGTCACAGGGAAATACAA
Source organism: Rhincodon typus (assembly GCF_021869965.1). NCBI lineage: Eukaryota > Metazoa > Chordata > Chondrichthyes > Orectolobiformes > Rhincodontidae > Rhincodon > Rhincodon typus. The sequence goes on from NC_063339.1 coordinate 24,806,559, forward strand.
AAACGTAACAGCGAAGAATTTCAATGCAGCCTCAGGCTAAATCACCGTGTGTTACACTTCGACACAAGGCGACTGCGAGTTTTAAGTTTTAATTTAAAGACATCACGTTCAAAATCGATTGAACCAGTTTCTGTTCCTAGCACACACACACACGCACGCAAAAGAAAACAGCATTGAGAGGGAAAGTTCAATTCTTCGACAAGGCACTCTCTCACTCACCTAGTCTGGATAACAGGCTGCACAGACACCACGCCAGGAAGAGAATGCTGCAAGAAACGCCGACCTGATACAGGAACATCTCTTTCCTCCTGCGAACTTTGGTCGTTTTTGCAAACGTTGACATTATTGTATTTCTGGGTCGCTTGGTCCTGGAATCCATCGCCTCTGACAATTTGCTGTTGTGTTATTGCGAGAGGGGTGGGGGGGCGGGGAAGAATCTTTTTTTCCTCTCTCTCTCTCTCTGTCCCTCCCACCCCCTTTCCCAGTGTGTTTAAACTCCGGCGCCAGTTCTCATTGCATGGCTTTAAAGGAGGGATAGGAAAGCCTTGATGCAGTGTCGTGATCACATGTGAGCTGCGGGGCTCAGGGACCAGGCAAGAGAAGGAGAGAGAGAGAGAGACTTGTCAGTTTCAGGACGCTCGTCAATTTCTTCGGAAGAGGATTTTTCCTCACACTGAATTCTCTGAGGATTGATAAATCAGCCCTCTTTTCTTAAAAAAAAACAACGGGAAAATCTCAAAGCAAAAATGATCAAGTGATAAATTGCAGTTCCTGATTAATATTTAAACAAAAAGTCAAGTTCTTGTTGGTTTCAGTGTGCTCCCAGTCCCGTGTTACACTCACGGCCAGTTACTGATTCACTGTCCCTAGCTTGATGCCCAGAACTTTAACTCCGCCGAACACGGTTTCGAGATTGGCAGCTGATCCCTGGCAACATTAGAGCAGCTTAACCTCTCCTCTCTGCCTAAAACCGGCAGGAATTATCCTGGCTCTGTGTGTGTGTGTGTGTGTGTGTGAGAGAGAGAGAGAGAGCCCTCGTTTGGATCTTGCTTAAAAATTGAAAATAGGGAGAGCACCTGTTTGCCCGTTATCGTTTTCTATCTTACATAGGTGTACATACACACACCAGGTGACTGATGGTTTAAATATGGTGTGAATGCACTGAATAGGGAGCATTTGGCGATTTCAGCTTTTGTATTCGACCGCGGGGCCGACAAGATGCGGCTTCTTAAACGGTTCTGACGTTGCCAGATAACAGCGCGGCTGCTTGAATTGTAGGTGTCAAGTCTTTTGCATCAGATGTCAATATGAATGAGCTGGACAGCAGACAGTTGTAGCCTTGCGCATTCCAGATCCAGAGTCAACTCCCAGTCCTGGCTCCTCTTGCCTCTAGGAGGCGCTCAGCCGCATGCTGGGAGCAATTGTAACTGAGTGGGTCCCTTTCGCAGGTCTAACGGGGGATTAATTACCTGCTGTCATCCTCTCTGTAAAATGAATGTGGTCCCGGAAGGAGGATTGCTGACCAGGGAGTTTGTGTAACAAAATATGTTTAGCTAAATTGGTAGGCTGGAGATTAGTGTCATGTGAGAATGCATTGCCCATCATAGCCAACATGTGGATGGGTAGATTGCAGCGTCCGTACTCCTTTCCTGCATTGCGAACCAGCTGTATAGCTAACTTAATTTTCTGTACTTCTCTACGGCAGCCACGGTATTGAGCTGTCAGTTTTTGCTATAAGCTTTTATTTCTTCCCCTTATCCAATCCTTTAGATCCCTTGACACTCAAGGTTCTCAGCACTTATTGGTCCCATCCTGCACCACTATGGAAACACACTGGCACTACTCTCTCGCTATTACCCTATAAAAACCGAAAGAACTGCGGATGCTGTAAATCAGGAACAAAAACAAAGTTGCTGGAAAAGCTCAGCAGGTCTGGCAGCATCTGTGAAGGAAAAAAAAAGAGTTAACGTTTCGGGTCTGGTTGGTTCTGAGGAAGGGTCACCGGACCCGAAACGTTAGCTCTGTTTTATCCTTCCCAGATGCTGCCAGGCCAGCTGAGTTTTTCCAGCAACTTTGTTTTTGCTCGCTATTATCCTGCTGAATGTCTGACCCTGCTCGGATGTGGATTTAGAATTGTTATTTCCGGTCCATCCAAAAACAAACCCCTTGATCCAGGAATCCACAGCCCTCCCTCCTGCTCCTACTCTTCAACTACGCATTCATCTTTTCAATCCACCTATTCCTGTATTCACAACACATGGCACTAGTATTAATCCAAAGACTATATAACCTTTGAGGTTGTGTTTTTAATCTGCTACTTAGCTCCTTAAATTCTTGCTACGAGATGAAGTTCCTCTTTTTACCTACACCACTAGTCCCAATGAGAACCACGACCTCGGACTGTCCACCCTCCCCCTTCAGGATCGCCTGCGGCTGTTCAATGACGTCCTTAAACCTGGCCCTAGGGAGGTGACATGCCCCCAGCTGGAGTCACATCTGCAGCCGCAGGAATGCCTGTCTATACACCCCGCTATTGAATCTCCCACCAAGATTATTCTCTCTCCCTTTCTGCTCCCCCCTTATGCAGCTGGGCTTTGGCTGCACTCCAAAAAGGAACTGTCCCTCTCACCGTCTCCCACCACAGAAAATCTTATCTTTGTGAGATGCGCTCTGGGGCTTTCCCTGAATACCCACTAACTGCTCTTCTTCTGACTCATATTCCCTCTCTGACTGTGCTTTCTTAAGCTGCAGGGCAACCTCATCAAAAATCGTGCTATCTCAGTCGAATCAATGCAAGACTGTGCTTCCAGTTGATGCTCAAGCTCCAAGACCCAGTGTTCAAGCTGATCAACTCAATAGTACATCCTGCAGACGTGGTCATACAGATTGATTTAGCATCTAAGACTTCCCACATACTGCAGGTTGCAGAACACACAGGACTGAGTTCCTTCGTCATTTCTTGTCTTAGTCTTAAACTTAGTTCCCTTATGTTGACTTCACTTCTTCTTTACCTACTTTGAGTTACTTATATTATTTTGTTAGATTGACCCTGACTTTCACGTATTTTTAGTGCTTATTAGTGTACTTTTCCAATTTGTAGCAAATTACAGACAGTTCCTAACAGTAGTTTCTTACCAACCAAAGAACTTGCAAACTTTCTGCGATGTCACTGTTATTTTTAGTCAGGAACTGACTGCTGGAGACTCTCCCTGGACTGTACAGTGGCTCAGTGGTTAGCACTACTGCCTCACAGTGCCAGGGACCCTGGTTTGATTCCAGCCTGGGGAGACTGTCCATTTGGAGTTTGCACATTCTCCCTGTGTCTGTGTGGGTTTCCTCCTGGTACTGCAGTTTCCTCCCCCAGTCCAAAGAAGTACAGGTTAGGTGGATCGGCCATCCTAAATTGCCCAGTGGTATCCAGGGATGAGGTGGATTAGCTGTGGGAAATGCAGTGATACAGGGACGGAGTTGGGGGAATGGATGGGATGCTCTCTTTGGAGGATTAGTGTGGGCTCAATAGGCCAAATGGCCTGCTTCCACATTGTAGGAATTCTATGATTCTATGACTGCTTAACTATGGTGATAACTGCAGGACACTCTTCCTGGTCTGTTCAGCCATGGTGATGACTGAAAGACACTCTCCCTGGATTGCTGCACCATGATGCTGACTGCAGGACAGTCTCCCTGGACTGCTGCACCATGATGCTGACTGCAGGACACTCTCCCTGGACTGCTGCACCATGATATTGACTGCAGGACACTCTCCCTGGACTGCTGCACCATGATATTGACTGCAGGACACTCTCCTTGGACTGCTGCACTGTAATGCGGACTGCAGAACAGTTTAATCACACCCAACATATTTTGTTGATCTTGTCAGTTATCATGTTGTCAATTATTATGTTATTACTTATTATTAAGGTTCAGAAATATTTATGTTACCTCAGATACTGAAGTAGTCCTTGTCCATATGCAATAAGATCTGGGCAACATCCAGGCTTTGGCTGATAACTGACAGGTAACATTGGCATCGCACAATTACTAGGCAATGACAATCTCCAACAAGAAAAAAAATCAAACATCTCGGCATTCAACGGTATTATCATTGCTGAATCCCACATTATCAACATCCAGGGCACTACCATTGACCAGAAACTGAACTGGACCAGCTACTTGAATATTGTGGCTATAAAAGCAGACAAGAGGCTTGGAATTCTGTGGTGAGAAATTTATTTTCTGATTCCCCATTGCCTATCCACTACTCATAAAGCACCAGTCAGGAATACGATGAAACGCTCTCCAGTCGCCTGAATGAGTGGAGCTCTATCAACACTCATGAAGCTTGAAACTATACAAAACAAAGCAGCCCACTTGACTGGCATTCCATCCACCATCTTCAAATTGTACTCCCTTCATCTCGGAAGCACAGTGGTAAAAGTGTGCAGTATCTTCAAGTTTCAATAGGGAATGGGTAAAGGGAATTTGTGCGCAGAGCCTAAAGAGATAGGAGAGGTCCTTAGTGAATACTTTTCTGCGGTATTCACAACTGAGAGGGACCTAGTTGTAGAGGAGGACAGTGTGAAACAGGCTGGTAGGCCAGAGAAGGTCAATGTTAGTCAGGAAGATGTACTAGGAATTTTCAGGAACTTGAAGATAGATAAGTCCCCCGGGCCTGATGGGATTTATCCAAGGATTCTATGGGAAGCAAGGGAAGAGATTGCAGGGCCTTTGGCGATGATCTTTTTGTCCTCACTGTCCACGGATATAGTGCCGGAAGATTGGAGAGAGGCAAACATCAGTCCCTATTTCAAAAAAGGGAATAGGGATAACCCCGGAAATTACAGGCCAGTTAGTCTTACATCAGTGGTGGGCAAATTATTGGAAAGGGCTCTAAGAGATAGGATTTATGATCGCTTGGAAAGGCACAGTTTGATTCGTGATAGTCAGCATGGATTTGTGAGGGGTAGATCATGCCTCACAAACCTTATTGAATTCTTTGAAGAGGTGACCAAACACATGGATGAAGGTAGAGCAGTGGATGTGGTATACATGGATTTAAGTAAGGCATTTGATAAGGTTCCCCATGGTAGGCTCATGCAGAAGGTAAGGAGGCATGGGATAGGGGGAAATGTGGCAGATTGGATTCAGAATTTTCTGACCCTTAGAAGGCAAAGGATGGTAGTGGACGGAAAATATTCAACATGGTGCTCAGTTATGAGTGGTGTACCACAAGGATCTGTTCTGGGTCCTCTTCTATTTGTGATTTTTGTAAATGATTTGGATGAAGGAGTGGAAGGGTGGATTAGCAAGTTCATGGATGATACAAAGGTGGGTTGAGTTGTGGACAGTGCAGAGGGCTGTTCTAGGTTACAAAGGGACATTGATAGGATGCAAAGCTGGGCTGAGAAGTGGCAGATGGAGTTTAACCCTGAAAAGCGTGAGGTGATTCATTTTGGAAGGACAAACCTGAAAGCAGAATACAGGGTTAACGGAAAGATTCTTGGCAGTGTGGAGGAGCAGAGGGATCTTGGGGTGCATGTCCACATTTCCCTGAAAGCTGCCACCCAGGTGGATAGAGTTGTTAAGAAGGCGCATGGTGTGTTAGCTCTCATTAATAGAGGGATTGAGTTCAAGAGCCGTGAAGTTATGCTCCAGCTATACAAAAGCCTGGTTCGGCCACATTTGGAGTATTGTGTCCAGTTCTGGTCGCCTCATTACAGGAAAGATGTGGAGGCGTTGGAAAAGGTGCAGAGGAGATTTACCAGGATTTTGCCTGGAATGGAGGGAAGGTCTTACGAGGAAAGGTTGAGAGAGCTAGGGCTTTTCTCTTTAGAACGACGAAGGATGAGAGGTGACTTGATAGAGGTATACAAAATGATCAGAGGTATAGATAGAGTGGACAGCCAGAGACATTTTCCTCGGGTGGAGGTAGCTATTACGAGGGGGCATAGTTTTAAAGTGAGTGGAGGTAGATATAGGGGAGACATCAAAGGTAGGTTCTTTACTCAGAGAGTGGTAAGGGCATGGAATGCATTGCCGGAGAGGGTAGTGGAGTCGGCCTCATTAGGGGCATTTAAGCGGCTATTAGATAGGCATATGGATGATAGTATAAGGTACGGGTGGAGGTTAGATAGACCTTAGAATTAGGGTAAAAGATCGGCACAACATCGTGGGCTGAAGGGCCTGTACTGTGCTGTGCTGTTCTATGTTCTATGTTCAATACTTACCAAGGCTCCTTTGACAGCAGCTTTTTAAGTCCACAAACTCGACTGCATAGAAAGACAAGGGTAGCATATACATATAGACACCACTGCCACTATACTCCAAGCCACGCACCATCATAATTTAAAACTATATTGCTGTTCATTTATTTTCATTCAGTCAAGATCCTGGAACGTCCTTCCTAATAGCACTGTGAATGTTCCTCCATCCAACAGGCTAAGTGGTTGAATTCGGAAGTTAATCACCACCTTCTCTAGGACAATTAGGAATGGGCAATAAGTGCTGACTTAGCCAGCAATACAATACCCCATGAATGAATTTTGTAAAATTGCAGGTGTACCTTCTATTTCTTCATTAGTAATGTAGTGTTAATATAGTGGAGGTTGTTGGAGTTGTGGTCAGCGTGGAGGGCTGTTGTAGGTTGCTACAGGACATTGACAGGATGCAGAGCTGGGCAAAGAAATGGAATTCAACCCAGAAAAGTGTGAAGTGATTAGTTTTGGAAGGTCGAATTTGAATGCAGAATACAGGGTTAATGGCAGGTTTCTCGGCAGTGTGGAGGAACAGAGGGATCTTGGGGTCCACGTCCATAAATCCCTCAAATTTGCGACCCAAGTTGATAGGGTTGTAAAGAAGGTGTATGGTGTGTTGGCTTTCATTGGCAGGGGAATTGAGTTTAAGAGCTGTGTGGTTATGCTGCAGCTCTATAAAACTCTGGTTAGACCACACTTGGAATATTGTGTTCAGTTCTGGTCACCTCATTACAGGAAAGATGTGGAAGCTTTAGAGAGAGTGCAGAGGAGATTTACCAGGATGCTGCCTGGACTGGAGGGCAGGTCTTATGAGGAAAGGTTGAGGGAGCTAGGGTTTTTTTCGTTGGAGCGAAGAAGGATGAGAGGTGACTTGATAGGGGTTTACAAGATGATGAGAGGCATAGATAGAGTGGATAGTCAGAGACTTTTTCCCAGGGCGGAAATGACTATTGCAAGGGGGCATAATTGTAAGGTGATTGGAGGAAGCTAGTAGGGGAGATGTCAGAGATAGGTTCTTTACACAGGGAGTAGTGGGCGTGTGGAATGTGCTGCCAGCAGTGGTAGTGGAGTCAGATACTTTAGAGACTTTTAAACGACTCTTGGATAGGCACATGGAGGATAGTAAAATGTATGCAGGGTAGATTGATTTTAGTAGGATAATAGGTTGGCACAACATCGTGGGCCGAAGGGCCTATACTGTGCTGTACTGTTCTATGTTCTATGTTCTATGGTGCTATATTTGCTCCAGTCTCAAGTTTAAAATTAGTGAGATTTCCATTGACACAAAATCATGTGACAAAATGAATTGGTTGGATCATAAACTTACCCAAGGAATACATTAAATGTCTCTTCTATTTCAGGTTGCTCTACTTCAACAGTATCTTTGCGCAAGTAGTTGCTTGATCTTCTATTGCTCAGTAACTGTGTCCTGTTTCTGCACATTTTCTGAAGTGACCTATTGTCTTACTGATGAAGCAATTCTTTTTAAAAGTTGGTCACATTTTATAACTGTCATGTTTACTTATTCTATAGCATTGACAATAACTCTTGGTATATACTGTTCAGTCTGTGCTTTGTACTTGTTGCATATATCTTTCAGGTTTTTGTATCTCATAAACTGAATGGATTCTGCAGATCTTTTATCACGAAATTGATTTTCCCCTCTTAGGAGTTATCTGTGTTTCTTTTTGATTATTACTTCCAACATCATCTGAATGGCTTTCTCTGAGTAAAATCTACTTTGAACTCTAACAAACCTGACAAAGATTGATTAGCAATTCCAACAACATTTCTGCCTCTTATGAATTCAAATTTCAAAGTTTCATAGCTACAGTTATCTGTTAATCTGTTGAAATAATCAATTAATGATCTATAAATTCCCTGAATATTGATCTCTTTTATTAAATTTTGCTCTTTCAAGAATTTTATCTGTACTCAGATTAAAGTAATTGTCAAAAGCCTATAGAATTTGATTAAAGTATCTGTGGGCCTTTTATACCATGGTGAGGTATAACATCATCAGCTTTAGTCCCATTGAAATATAAAAGTGTTTACTTGTCCAACTTCTGATTAAGTATCTAGTTTGGAAGCAATTCAGTATCTTAACCATTTTATCCAAGATGTTCAATTCAATGTCCTATGTAGCCCGTTTCTGAAAGTTATTCTTCATAACAATATTTTTATTCTGCCTTTCTTCCTTACATAATCATCTATTTTTCGTAATTTAAAGGTTTTCAATTCTGCAATGTGTCAAGGCTGCTGTACTCTCAATGCTTTAAAGACTTTTAATCCTGCAGTAATTCACGCTGCTTTATTCTCTTTACATAAATATATTTTTACATGACTTGTATATCAGTGTTATTTTATTTTCTTTGTCTTAAAGGCTTAAAACAGTATGGCCTAGCAATTCTACTTCCCTGGGCCACTTACTGGAGACTCATCTCTGCTGTTTGGTCAAAATGGACGTTTCCTATCTCTATGGTTAAAATGGAGAGTTACAGCCTATTGGTGGGCAAAATGGATGATTGTTGTCCATCTTTTGCAATCTAATAAACACTCCCATCTTTTTCCCGAACGAATTAAATCCTGCTGCCTGCAGTCTTAAAAATGAATCCCATTTACTTAACAGCTTTCCCTTGATGATTTATTTGTAATACTACCCAATAATTTAAAATTTACATAAAGATTCCTGGTCCCTTTCTCCAAATGAATTCCGGTTTCTGCAGCCTTAATAAATTCTTCCTGCCTTAATCATGTCTTCAATTATGGATCTCCCATTCTTATTGCAATCTCCTTACTTTGTTCTTCCGTCGGACTTGGTCTGCGTAGGCTTCTAAATTGCCCCTATACTGCATTATTTCTGGCCTTGCAATGTTTCTGGCGCTCCAACTTTGGTTTAAATTACTGCCGTAGCTCTTGATTTCCTTTAGTGCAGCTATGCCTCATAGTGTCTGCCTGTGTCATAGTGACAATGCTCACTCTGAGCTGTAAATATTTCTTTACTTCTATCCTTTTCAGTCTATAACTGCCTTTTATTTTAATATTTTCCCATTACCTACAAGGGATTTGAATTTTGCTCATGGGACTTTTAATGTCCATTTACTCTCTGCGACTGAACACTTAGCCTGGACTGCTCCTAGCAGAATTCAATGCAATCTGTAACTGGTGCAATCTGGGTGTGACTAGTGTGTCAACTCCATGTAGCTTCCAGCCCACACTTGCTCCTGCACAGCCCTTGGTAGAAACTTGCTGCAAGTTTGTCTGCTGCAGACTGCTTAATTGTTCAGCTGCATGTGCTGCAAACTGTCCATCTAAGTAGCTCCGACAGCTGTAACTGGAAATTTCCTTTGGATTCGCTGGAGTTTGATCTGTGCAACTAAATTGGATTCTAATCTGTGCTGCTGCATACCTTGTCTTATTAGAATGCAATGTCAACTGCTGCTAATGTGTATGTGGGTAGATAGCTGCAACAATGCTTCTTCTCTGATTGGGTCTATGGGGTCTGCTTGGTCTAAAGTGTCAAGAAAAACCATTATATAATCTAAAGGAAAAGGTTTTTGTCTTTGGATGTAGTTCATTGCATGATAGTAATCAAGTATGTTACATTAATAAGATATTGTTACTAAGACCATGAGGAGACTGAGGATAACAGCTCTGTCCTTTTGAGATCCTAAGATGTTCTGCCTTTCCCCACCCAAGTCCTTATAACCCTATTAGATAGGATGGAACTTAACGTAGTTTTCAACATTAACCCCTTCAGAAACATTATCACATACAAAAATTAGCATGTTACCTCAACAGCTGGACAGCAAGATGGTACAGTTCATTGCTGCTTGTACAGCAAAAGCTCTGAAAAATGGCAAGGAACCAATTGTCTTCACCCAGCAGCACCAATGCCCCATTAGACTGATACCTCCTGGTGTTGATGCCTCATTGATTCTGATACCTATTGTTACCTCGTCAAATGATACCTGCTGGTAATGATGCCTCACGAAGACTCTTGTTACAATCTTCGTACTTTGTTCTTCCATTGGACTTTGTCTGCCTAGGCTTTACTGCTTTATTTCAGGCCTTGTGATGTTTCCAGTGCTCCTACTTTGGCTTAAGTTACTCTCATGGTTCTTGATTTGCTTTACTACAGCTATGCATCATAGTGCCTTACCAACACCAATACCGACTAGAATTGATACTTTACTAGTACTGATACCTACAGGTACTGATATGTCACTAACACGGATACCTGTGGGTACCGATATTCCATTAGCACTGATAACGCCTAGTACTGATATCTTACTAATAATGTTACCTCACCAATACCAATACCTTCTGCTACTGATAGCACACTAATACCCATCTATCAGCATGAGAGTGTCATACCCACCACATATCCTCCACCCCATCCCTCTCAATTTATTTGCCACTTCTCATGGCTACGAGTCAGAAGGCTGAAATACTGTAGACATTTTTAACTTGTAATTGCCGAATCTGTTTTTGAAAGAAGGCTAATGCAGCCAAAACTGACCTGTGAATGTAAATGAAGCGGTTGTCTGGATAGATGACCCACAGAATGTCATACTTGAAGATGCAAAGGGAACTTTAAATAATAAACCCTCTAAAGGGGAAAAGGCAAGTTAAAACAAACTGGGCTGTGATCTCTTGTGACTACAAAGACAGTAAGGAATTGCAATCATTGATCAGTGTGGCTATTGTTGGGGTGGATGGATACATGACTCAACAGGAGGGACCTGAATTAGGGGCAAGAAAAACCTTATGGTTTAAAAATCAAATTCTTCAGTTGGGCATGGAGGTACACGGGACTAGAATTCAGATGTCAGAGAGAAAACACTGTTATAACTCTGCTGCTTTATGTTAACACACATCGAATTAATATTCAGGTTTATTCCCAACAAACAAACCTTATAGATTCTCTAATAAAGTGTTCTAGATGGAAGAATGAATAGTTATCTTGCTTTGTTCACAAAATCTTGGCAAAACGAGGATAATTTTGGACATCATGGTTATGATTTAGAAATTGTGCTGAACAATGTTGCTTGGCCTGATATACCCCTGGCCTGGGGTGAGGTGTCAAACTTTGTTTGATGACACTCCTATGATGCATCTAGGAATTTTAATTTTACAAAATTAAAAGTGGTTTATAAATGCAAATTGCTGTTGAAACTACAGGAGGCTGAAACTGATTGGATTACTCTTTGACAGAAACACTTTAGGCACAATGGGCTGAATGGTCTCTTTATGTCCAATGGGATTCTAAGGTTCATCCATTAGAATAATTCCTACTACAAATAGTTGATATTAAAGGCGATTTTCCTGTCAGTACAACTGCGTGTTATGGATTTCCTGCACAACAGAGGAAACTTGTGGAGTGAATTTTTTGTGTCCAGAACTCCATATGATCTTTCTCTCCATTAATTTAAATGAATGGGAAATTTAAAGACTCATCTTGTGCAATTCTTTGAACTGTCCTCAGTCTGCTGTGCCAATGGTGTAGCATGAAAACCTTCCCCATTTGAAAATATGTACCGACTTTCTGTACAGATTCCAGCATCTGCAGTAATTTGCTCCTACATTGTGTTTATTGACTGCCACGTCTCTCTGAGGAAAGCCTACATTAAAGAAGTTTTGCTCTTCCCTCCAACAGGAATTCCGGTTGTCATAAATGCTCCCCCCTTCACACTTCACTTCAGCTCTGATGAAGGGTCATCTAGACTCGAAACGTTAGCTTTCTCTCTCTCCATGGATGCCATCTGACCCACTGTGATCTCCAGCATTTGTTGTTTTCAGTACAGAATCCAGCATCTGCAGTAATTTTCTCCTATTTTATGTACTTAAACTGCCTTGCTCTGATTGCAAATTACACGCACTCAAAGAAAATGATTCCAGCTTCATTGTCAAAGCTGGTATTGCACTTGGAGAAATGACGCCACTTGCTGACAGATTTTTCATTTACTGATCTGCAAACTTTTAACAGATAATGCAAGAACTTACACTTCTAGACTGTACTATAACTAACTCAAGCTGTGAAGTGGTAGAATTTTAAACTGAGGCTTCATTTGTCCTCTGAAGTGAACATAAATGATCCCATGATGTGATATTGAAACAGAAATTATTGAGTTCTATCTGGCGACCCGGCCAATGTTAATCTGAAAACCAATGTCACTAAAACAAGGTCTGATCATTGTCATATTGTAGTTTGTAGCACCATATTGAGCCATATTTCTTGCCTTCCAACAGTGACTACACTTCAAAATTATTCCAGTGGTTGTAAAGTACTTTGAGCTCAGAAAAACAGTACTATACATAAATACAAATTTTACATTTATTTTTATTTACATAACCCAACCCACTATCTATTCAGTACATTTTGTGCTGGTGTTTACTTTACCTAGACTTCACCTGACGAAGGAGCATCAGTCCGAAAG
>NC_063339.1:24819652-24824393 GCF_021869965.1 Rhincodon typus
CCCGGACTATGACCTGGTGTTGTGTGACTTTTGAAAATATATCTAGCAGCTTAGCAAAGAAGATATGTATAACAGAGATCTATTCTTGCTTAATGCAATAGTTAGACTATTTGCCTACACTTCCCTATGATCAGAAACGTTTCAGCAAGAGTCATTGGATATTCAGTAACAGCAAAACATCTAATGTCACTGAGTGAACATAGGTTGAAACTGGAAACTGTAAACCTATTAATTGTTAGATATAATTAATGTCCATAAATATGAATTAAGAGGGATTGCAGGACACCTAAGGAGATGACAAACTGAAAGTTTTAACCTTAAACTGCAACATCGAATTTTATCTGATTTGATATCAAGTAAATCAATGTATCTCTTTACTAAAACACTTAATATAAAAAAAAGTGTAAAATAGAATTGAAGGAGAAAATGGTGGACCCAGCTGTAGGTCAGACAACATCTGTGGAGATAGAAGTAGAGTTATTAAGCTGATTAAGGATAGTATTGTCTGAGAGTATTTTGCAGTACCAGTGCTGCTAGAACTCAGTAGCTCTTGGAACTGCAAGCATCCCATGAAGAAGATCAGTGTCAAATGTTGGCTTTTTTTTGGGTACGGAGGGATCAGGCAGCCTAGGGAGAGCGAAAGGGGGTCAAGATGGAGGTGGGTTTTGGAGTGAGGTGGGGAGGCACAAAGGGGGATATAATCTAAGGACAGGAGGACCCAATGTGCACAGGCCAGACCAGGTTCCTTTCCTAAGAAGACATTACTAACCAGGTGGGCTTTTACCCCAACAACTGACAATGGTTTCATGGTCATCATTAAACTTCCAGGTTTTTTTTCCGAAGTAAATTCAATTCCGTCATAGGCCACAGCAGGATTTGAACACGTGTCCCAGTGCATTATTTGGGTCTCTGGATTAATAACCTAACCTCTCCACTCACTCCTGGGGACTATGTGTTTTTTTTCCTGTCACATTCCTGCTGTAAGTAGGCTTCCCTTGTTAGATTTTTCGTGTTTTCTTCCACCTTGCTGTTCTGCTGTAAATATTTACACCTCATCTGGACAGTCATCACCTGCTTTTACCTTGCCCTACCATTTCTTTGTCATCAAACCACTCCAGCTCTCCTGACGCTCTCACACACCTCTCTTTTAATTACTCCCTGACCCCCTCTTCCCTGGCTTTGTAATTGAATAGAGCTGTTCATCTCACTAACATCCTGAAAAGTCATCAATCTGAAAGGGTAACTCCCTTTCAATTTCTGTAGATGTTTTCTGAACCTATTGAACTTTTCCAACATTCTTTCACTTTGCTTTAATGTTGCACTGCAGGATCCACAGTATTTTGCTTTATGTAAAATGAAGAAGACAAGCTAATACAGTCAAATCCCTGCACAAGCATCAGTGTTGTTTGCAGCTATAAATATGGTTTATGTACTTAGAGAAATAGAAAATTCTTTCATGGATGGAAACACAGCTGAGCAGGTTTTCAATGACGTTTAGAGATTATACAAACTAATCCTCAGCAACGAAATGTGTGTGATTTGGAAAACCTGACTAACATTTTCCATTGAGAATAAGTTTCTAAATATAAAGAAAATATGTTCAGCCAAGAGCAAGCAGACATGATGAATACAGAAGAATTCAGATTTTCAGTAAAACATACTGAAAACATTCAGCAGTGGAGTTTCTACTTGCTACAACCATATAATACAGATGAAATCCACCAAACCAGTAGAAAATAAATCTTAGAATTTATACAAAGGTGAGTTACAAGCATACAAAATCAGTGGTGGGAATGAGCTTAACATCTCTGCTCACTCCCCTCCCGTTCTGCTAAATTTCCATCTAGCCTCATAGTCATGTAGTGTCCTTGGGCAAGTGAAAAACCAGAGAGAATTTGGAATATTTTAATCTGATTTTAACTCTGCTTAAGTGAATAGGTTTTGAGTGAATTAAAGTCAGGTCCAAAGCGTCAAGTGTAACACTCTCATCACTGAGACAGAAGCTTGTTGGTTCATGTCCTGTGCTAAAATCTGAATTCAAAAATCAAATGCAGTTTGGAGGGAATGCTGCACTGTCAGAGATGCTGCCTTTGGAGAAGACATAACACTAAAACTTGATCTGACATCTCAGGTTGATGATAAGATTCCATAGCATGATTTGGACAAGAGTAGGATATCGCTTAGTTCAGTAATAATGGATTGTGCAGATGATGATTGTGTAACTGATAAGCTGACATCAGCACAGCAGAAAAGAAAAATGGGACATGTATTGGATGGTCTTAGACACTACGCTGGAGAGCAGCCTGGAATGGATAGCTCTAGATAAAGTGTGTTAGAGTACAGGAAGGAGTGACAGAGCCTTACTCTGAGATAAATAGCTAGCATTCACTAGGAGTATACATGTAAATATGCACAGCCAAGGATTACTCAGGAAAAGCATCTAACAATGCTAAGCCTTTCTGCTCCTATGATGCTGCTTGGCCTGCTGTGTTCATCCAGCCCTGCACCTTGTTGTCTCTAACAATGCTTGTAGCCCTGTTAACCTGATGTTTGAAATAAAGCAGATGTTATCTTGGCCAATATTTTTCCCAGAATCAGCATCATTAAAACAGATTATCTGGTCAGTGTTGCATCACTGCTTGGAAGAGATTGTTTTGTGCACTGCTGGTTATAACGGCAACTACACTTCAAAGCTGCTATTCCAATGGCTTCAAAGCACTTAAGATGTCCCATGGGCACAAAAGGTGCAGAAATGCAAGCATTTCTTTTTGTTCAAAAAAGTCTCTCTAATCTTTCAAGTGATCAAAGTTATGGAGCTCAAGGTTGATTTACAAAAGCACTTCCCTTCCACAGGATGCAATCTCTGCCCCAATCTGGATCTGATCCAGGTCCATTTGGAAAGTTAGCACCAACACAGCCAGAAATTTATGCCAGAGGCTCGTAATTCTCTCATAAAAGATACCAAAATCATAAGCCTATACCTTTTATATAACCATTTACATTAGTTCAAGATTCAATTCACTTAGACCAGAATCCTCCTTCAAAACTAGTCATATTAGTGCACTGGTTCAGGAAGGCTCTCTAAATTGTTCTGAGTTCCTTTGTGTCGAGGGCACATTCTAAAAATGTATTTTGATCAAAATATGTTTTAATGTATAAATTCCAGGCCAGTGAAATTATTAAATGGTTCTGTGTAGCTTCTGCTAAAAGAAAGTAATTTAATCAGATTGCTCACAAGTGGAGAACAGGACACCTTTATTAAAAATACATATTCTTGGTGATAAAACCATTTCCAGCTGTACTAATGACACTGCGCCAGGTTTGTGCCCTTAAATACAGGAAGAGATGTTTTTAGCGGTAAGATATGCAAGTCAATAATTATGTTCTACTGCAGTGATTACATTAGTTCATAGAGGATTTTATGTTTGTGATTATGCAAATACAGTTTAGCAGAAGCTTGAACTGTAGGTGCAATTGTGAGTGCATTTGAAGCGCAATTTGCTGAGACAGTCCAGAATGGAAACAATACCCTATAACTCCCTCTTTCCTGAGCATAAAACTAGAATATTTATAAAAACAGCAAATAAAGCGGGAAAACTCAACAGATCAGAGTTCTTAAGAAAGGTCCTCGACTTGAAACATGCAAGGTGGGGGCAAAATCCCAATCAGTTTATAGACATACCCTGGACTTAAAACCCTCAGAAGGCAGAAATTGTGGAAAATACATTGAATTAAATTCACTGAACTTTTGGGACTCCAGAAACCATGGGCTGCAACTGAGCCAGGAAAAGGCTGGCTGGGACAGACTGGGAAATATGCAAATCCAGGGGCAGATGTCTGGAACAGGGGTTAGTTTGCAGAAACTAATTGAAGACCCCATTCATGCCCCAGCTTAAACAATGGAAGCCAGACTGCAGGAAACAAACAACTTCAACAACTTCAGAGATAGTAGGAACTGCTGATGCTGGAGAATCTGAGATAACAAGGTGTAGAGCTGGATGAACACAGCAGACCAAGCAGCATCAGAGGAGCAGGAAAGCTGATGTTTCAGGTCTAGACCCTTCTTCAGAAAGGTGCACATTCCACACCCTTCAACAACTTCAGGCCTTCTGGAGCCTGCAGAGGTACAAAGCCATACAATTTTCCAGTCAGTGCTCAGGCACAAAAATGCTGAACATTCCACACCATTGTGCTACATGCAAACCTGTTCCATCTATGAATGTAAAGGCATTTACAATATTCAAACCTGAACGAATATCCACCCAAGGGAAATACTGGACATTCCAAAA
Source organism: Rhincodon typus (assembly GCF_021869965.1). Classification (NCBI taxonomy): domain Eukaryota; kingdom Metazoa; phylum Chordata; class Chondrichthyes; order Orectolobiformes; family Rhincodontidae; genus Rhincodon; species Rhincodon typus. The sequence goes on from NC_063339.1 coordinate 24,823,942, forward strand.
CCATCAAAACCATTCACGTCAATTGAAAAACCATTCACACCTACACCAGTGATCAGGAAGCTCATTCAGCCCTGAGAGGAGGAACAATAGCTCATCAGATTTGGCGGGAGATAAGGGGGCCTGCAGTTGGGGACAACTGGAGACCCTGAGCGCAGCACAGCAGAGAAAAGAGAAGGAAAGAGAAACAGAGTGAGCGTGTGAGTGATACCAGCACTGTGAGTGTGTATGTGATACCAGCCCTGTGATACCAGCACTGTGAGTGTGTGTTTGATACCAGCCCTGTGAGTGTGTATGTGATACCAGCCCTGTGATGCCAGCACTGTGAGTGTGTGTGTGTGTGTGAGATACCAACCCTGTGAGTGTGTATGTGATACCAGTCCTGTGATACCAGCCCTGTGAGTGTGTATGTGATACCAGCCCTGTGATACCAGCCCTGTGAGTGTGTGTGATAC
>NC_063339.1:24824403-24842760 GCF_021869965.1 Rhincodon typus
ATGTGATACCAGCCCTGTGATACCAGCCCTGTGAGTGTGTGTGATACGAACCCTGTGAGTGTGTGTGATACCAGCCCTGTGATACCAGCCCTGTGAGTGTGTGTGATACCAGCCCTGTGATGCCAGCACTGTGATGCCAGCCCTGTGAGTGTGTGTGTGTGATACCAGCACTGTGATACTAGCCCTGTGAGTGTGTGTGTGTGTGTGTGTGTGTGTGTGTATGTGTGTGTGATACCAGCCCTGTGACTGTGTGTGATATCAGTCCTGTGATACCAGCACTGTGATACCAGCACTGTGAGTGTGTGTGTGTGTGATACCAGCACTGTGATACCAGCACTGCAATACCAGCACTGCGACCTGATTCCAACATGGTGTGTGCTCTGAGGTGGGCTCTGCGAGGAGAGTGTGAGAGTCCAAGCGAGAAGCAGGAAAGGAAAGCAGCCCTTGTAAATACCAAACACCAGTAGCTAACTACGATCCTCTACTCGATACCCAGACGCAACCGAAGGCATCCAGAGACACAAGACACCATCTAGGGCAACACTAACAATATCCACCACCATCCAAGACAACAACCTGTTCGCAAGGTGCACCAGAAAAGAAAGAAAACCCAGGGTACCCACTAGTCTGGTCCCATGCACGTAACCACATCAGCAGACACCACCAGACTGACTGTAACTGGTACTTGTGGCCCTTCGTGGAGTCCCAGCTACGGCAACAGACTACGGACAAGATCCAGTCAAAATCACATTTTCACACCACGGGTGAGCCTAAGATCAGCGAGACTCTAACCCAGCTTGGCTAGTCTTAGACAGGGCAAGGTGGGGTTCGGAGCGAATGGTGTGGGTCACCCCTCAGGAGGGGAAGTGGAATAGGACTCCCGGTCAACAGGTTCTTTCTCATTCTCTCTCTCTCTTTGCTAGCACAAGTAACAGACATCCACTGTATCTATTTACCCATTGTATCAGGTCTTGGCTACAAGGCTTAACTGAGGGTCAAGCTAACTGGGAGACAGGTCTCAGTCAGAGAGAGGTGGGTTTTTGGTATTCCCTTTCTTGTTTTCTGTAAATATATTCAATTTGCCTGTCTGTTCAATAATCAGAGTTTTCTTCGCTTCTGAAACATCTGTCTCCTGTGTTTTCCACCGCACCACATTCCACCACATAAGCCCAGTGTCAGAACCAGGGAGCTGGTGAACAGTAAACCAGGTAGCACTCCCTACAAACATTAACTCTATTTCTCTCTACTGATGCTGCCTGACCTACTGGGTTTTGCCAGGTGATTTTGTTCTTATTTCAAATTACAGAATTTGCTTTTTATTACTAGGATATTAAAAGTCTTCTATAATTTGCAATTTCATTCATACATGTATGTGGGACAGACAAAAAGATCTAGTAGATTCTTTATTGCTACCCACTGAGTACCACAGTCATGGTCACACAGCGATCTGGGAAATATTTTCATTTCAGAGATGTGATTAGTTCCAGGAGTACTTGGTAAAAGCAGTTTGATTGTTCACTTTCAACTCTGACTGAACACATTGACTACACATTTCCATAAGGAGCTTCTCACGTTTTCTTGTTCCAACTTCAATCAGGCATTCAATGGAAGCCCCAGTGAAATAGCATTAATGGTATTGTCTAACCTTTTCCTAGATTCCGACTGATGTCCCACTTAAGTTATGGCAGGAGGTTGGGAGATCCTTGTAAAGATTCAGGAGCATTTTGTCCAGGCTCGAAATAAGGAAACAGATCAATAAATTTCAGACCACCACATTTCATCTGAAATGTAGGCCATTCAACATTCTTGAGTGGTTATTCAGACTAACAGTTGTATCAAGGGCTAAGATGTAATTCAGGCCTGGAGAGTGATGGTTTTGCTGGTATTTTGATATTTTGGAAACGATAGTAAAGTTTGTAAATTAAAGAAATTGCTGTTTGATTTGGATGCCATTCATTTATTTGATAATTACGGACAAAATTTGCATGTATCTTGTTTGATAAAGTATATATTCAGCAGCCTCCTAAAATGATGAGAACATGTTAGAGCACATACTGCTTTTAGCTGACAAACAGTGATTTCAAGCAGGTAAAGATATATTCAAAGATATAGAATAAGTGAGAAAGAAAGAAACAAGTAAAGAAAAAGATACAACAAGCGAAACAGAGAAAAGTAGGAGAGCGAAATAAAGAGAAAGAAGAAAAAGGAACAAAGTTGACATGCTTTTATCTAGCAGAGCCTGAGAACATTCCAAACTGCTTAAATGTAGATATTGTTGTAGCATAGGAAACTCAACAGTGAGCTAACAGCAAGGACCCACAAACACTTATGATCAAATCATTTGTTTTTACTTTTTCAATGTTGCTTGACGAATTAATATTGGCTTAGACATCATGGAATACTCCTCTGCTCCTCTTTAAAAAGTAACCCATAAATTATTATGACTCCCTAAGGGGACTGTTAGTTTAACATCCAATTCAAGAGATGGCATTACCAGCAGCAAAGAACTCCCTCAAATTCTGAACTGGAGGATTAGCCAGGATGTTGTGCATAAGTCTCTGGAATGGGATTTATGACTCAAAGGTAACAGTGCTCCCTACTGAGTTATATCTGACACAGAAGCAGAATAATGTCTGATCATTGAGATCAATTACAGTAATTAATTCTAATTAAATGGAAATCCAAAATATGATAGTGTTGTTTATTCAGACGTCCAATGTTGTCTATAAAAACTTGCTTCAATATGAATAATGATAAAGCTGAAACTCTTGAGGTAGTGCAATTCATTGAAGTCCACCTTAATGCTTTTTAAACAGCCTTTGCAGCACCAGAATTACTAACCAAGCCAGCCAGCACTGCTGTTTTTCAATATGAACCACTAAGATTGTGTTAAAGTTCAATGTTAATCTTCTTTGTCTATTATGTTTGTAGAAAAACACTTTAAATTTCTGCTTGGTTTTTCTCCAGCCGTTTTTACCTATATTCTTAAAGGCCTCATATTTGGGTGACAAAATTCATTTGAGTTTTACTCCATCTATATAAGCCATTTTAATTGAGCTTATGACATGTTTATTGTTTTAAATAAAGAACAAAGAACAAAGAAAATTACAGCACAGGAACAGGCCCTTCGGCCCTCCAAGCCTGCGCCGATCTAGATCCTCTATCTAAACCTGTCACCTATTTTCCAAGGATCTGTATCCCTCTGCTCCCTGCCCATTTATGTATCTGTCTAGTTCCATCTTAAATGACGCTATCGTGCCTGCCTCTACCACCTCCACTGGCAACGCGTTCCAGGCACCCACCACCCTCTGCGTAAAGAACTTTCCACGCATATCTCCCTTAAACTTTTCCCCTCTAACCTTGAAATCATGACCCCTAGTAATTGAATCCCCCACTCTTGGAAAAAGCTTCTTGCTATCCACCCTGTCTATACCTCTCATGATTTTGTAGACCTCAATCAGGTTCCCCCTCAACCTCCGTCTTTCTAATGTAAATAATCCTAATCTACTCAACCTCTCTTCATAGCTAGCGCCCTCCATATCAGGCAACATCCTGGTGAACCTCCTCTGCACCCTCTCCAAAGCATCCACATCCTTTTGGTAATGTGGCGACCAGAACTGTACGCAATATTCCAAATGTGGTCAAACCAAAGTCCTAAACTAACCCCAGAGTGAATCAATCCCTGAGAGATGTTTGTTTGATCAATACATCATTATTATTAACATGGCAGCGATGGGATTGCATCATATTGATGATACCTGTAAGGCTTAAACAGTCAGCAAGCAAGTTAATCTACAGGTGAAACACATGGTTGACAATCGTAAATCAGGTTAAAGTGCATGACACAACCTTTGAAATCTTAGAGCATTGGAGAATGTTTAAAACACAGCTTGCTGTAAAGCAGTCAAATCTCTATTGAGAGGTCATTTTAACTCACTTGAGAAAGGCAAGTGATCAGACGTATGCTGGATCAATAACAAGCAAGGAAGGTCAAAGGAACATTATCAGAGTGTCTGCAAAATTCTCTTGTTTAAATTGGAATGCACCAGACCTCCAAACAGAATTCAGAACATTTAAACAGTATTCAGAGTGTTGGTTTCTAAATGTTGGTGTGTCCAATATGGAGAAACAGAGCAATAAGATTTGAGGAATGAAGGTCTACATAGACAGTATATATCAGATTATTTTCTGAGGAACTGAAAGATCCCCAAAAGATAAGGAAAACGTCAAAAAACTAATTCAAAGTCAGATTACATGTCTGTATTTATTATCGAGAATTCATGTCACTTAGACAGAAAATTGCAGAATCTGTAGACCAATATGCGAGAACATTGCAGAAAAGAGTGCTCATTATGTGACTTTCATAGGGGAGCTAGCAAACGGATCTATTGAATTAGTTATTGCATTCAAATCCAAGGGAAATTTCCAAAAAGGTTTATTAGATTAACCAAAGACTAGCATTGAAGAGCTACTGAAGGATGAACAGAAGTACAAAGTTATCCTTACAAGTCAATGGGTAACATAATCAATGTTCTTCTAAGCTGTGCGGTCACGAGACTAATTGGTACATCAATGCATAGCTTCTGCTTGCCACACATGGATCTCGGAGGTTCCCAAATCAGCAGGAAAAAAAAGAGGGATCGTTGGACACAATCACTAGAGCACTAAGGAAATGCCCAGCTTTTAATCAAGCTAACAAGGCATGTGGCATAAAGGACCATTGGAACAGGAAGTACACTAGAGTAAAGGTTGATGGCTTCAATAACTATCCCTGCACTGACCCAAACAGACTGTGCACAAAGAGTACATTCAAGCTACTATAAAGACCACATCACATGTTCTATAGGTGTATATATGAAGCGATTAACAAACCTCAACAAAGCGACACACCAATACACAACGAGTCTGAAAGTGACGAACACATATTTCGCACTGTGAATCACATGGAAAACATCAATATCTTCACACCAAATACATTCAAATTATTGTTCTTAGAAAACTGGTGATTATTTGTTATTAGCTAACACTGACATGGAGCAAGTGCTAATATATTCCTCGCAATTCTAAAAAATCACGTACCACAGACATGGGGACGATGACGAAACCTACAATTGTAAAACTTTCAGCATAAAGTAGTCCATGTGAAAAATCAATATTACTGGACTGCATTAATCTGCCCAGACGTTTTACACTGTACACACTGCTAGATCAGCAACTGTAGGTACACAAATATGCCTTTAACTTACGCAGTCACAATCCATGGAATCAGTCAGACATTACGAACCTAACAGAAACAGCAGCATATTATCAATATAAGACAACAAGACCATAAGACATAGGAGCAGAAATTAGGTCATTCAGCCCATCGAGTCTGTTTTGCCATTCAATCATGGCTGATAAGTTTCTCAACCCCATTCTCCGGCTTTCTCCCCGTAACCCTTGATCCCCTTGACAATCAAGAATCTATCTATCTACGTCTTAAATGTACTCAATGACCTGGCCTTCACAGCCTTCTGTGGCAGCAAATTCCATAGATTCACCACTCTCTGTGATGAAGAAGTTTCTCCTTATCTCCGTTCTAAAAGGTCTTCCCTTTACTCTAAGGCTGTGCCCTCGGGCCCTAGTCTCTCCTACCAATGGAAACATTTTCCCAACATCCACTCTGTCCAGGCCATTCAGTATTCCGTAAGCTTCAATCAGATCACCCTCATCGTTCTAAACTCCATCGAGTATAGACCCAGAGTCCTCAAACGTTCCACATATGTTAAGCTTTTCATTCCTGGGACCATTCTTTTGAACGTTCTCTGAACCCACTCCAGGGCCAGTATATCTTTCCTGACATATGGGGACCAAAACTGCACGCAATACTCGAACTGTGGCCTGACCACGACTTTATAGAGCCTCAGAAGTATATCCATGCTTTTATATTCAAGATCTCTCAAAATAAATGCCAAAGTTGAATTTGCCTTCCTAACTACTGACTCCACCTGCAAGTTTACCTTGAGAGAATCCTGGACTAGAACTCATAATTCTTTGCATTAAATTCCATCACTTGACCATCCTTTCCACCATGCTGTTTATGTCTTCATCAAATTTATCAAATCCCTCCATATTCCCATCCTCCACTGTATAAAATGCCTTTTCCATTTGCTCTAATCAATCCTCCAGACCATGGACAGATTATGCCTGAAATCTTACACTGTGATTAATTTGTCTCAATTCTACTCTTAAAGTAACAACTGCTGTTTATAGAGCAAAATGCACATGGTATAGCTATAGATTCATCCTACTCAATGTTACTGTTCTCACTATAAAAGCCTTCAATGAGGTAAAAGATTGATCTCATAATGCATTACCTCATACAGTGGTAATGTTAGTGTTCGATGATATTGCAGAACAGATAATATACTGTTTGAACACTTCTCATGGCTCTTATTTCAATGAGGCAAATGACATTGAAAAGTTTGGGAGATGTGTAAAATGAAGAGCCAAAGTAATCCCTGTTACATAATTAATAAAACAAATTAACCCCCTTTAAAGTGTGTTAGAAAACTGTAGAGGTCTTTGGTAAGATGCTAGAAGCTAAATGACTGAGAGATTTAAGAGAAAGTTGGAAGCTGTAATGGGATCTAGTGTAGATCTCGATTGAAGCTGAAACCAAATGGGCAAAATGGACTCTGTATCCACGTAGCACTTTTTACCTGTAGGGATTTAATCCAATAAATTCTGTAAACCTAAGAGAGATTGCATGTGGGATTGAACTTGCTTCTTAAGCACACATCTTGTCTGTCAATTAATTTGGTTGCAATGCATACCCAAAGTTACTCCCACTGTTGATTAGCTCTGTGCCCCAGCAGGCAACAAAGAACAAAGCACAAACAGCATAGGAACAGGCCGTTCAGCCCTCCAAGCCTGTGCTGACACATTTTGCCCTTCCATACCAAAACTGTCTTCACTTAAGGATCTGTATCCCCCTATTCCCTTCTTATATGTATTCATCCAGATGTTTCTTAAATGCTGCTATTGTATCTGCTTCCACTACCTCCTCTGGCAATGCGTTCCAGGCACTCATCACCTCTTGTGTGGAAAACTTGCCTCGCACATCTCTTTTAAACTTCCCCCCGCCCCACCACATCTTGAATCTGTGTCCTCTAACAATTGACCCCACCTGGGAAAAAGCTTCATGCTTCCCACCCTATCCATGCTATTCACAATCTTATTAACTTCTATCAGGTCGCCCCTCAACCTCCTGCGTTCCAGTGAAAACAAACACAGTCTATCCAACCTTTCCTCATAGCTAAAATCCCCCATACTAGGCACCATCCTGGTAAAGTTTTTCCATGCTGTCTCTAAACTATTCACATCCTTCTGGTCGTGTGGTGACCAGAATCATATGCAATATTCCAAGTGTGGCCTAATTAAAGTTCTATAAAGCTACAGTGTAATCTGTCTAACCTTATACTCAATAGCCCTTCCAATGAAGGCAAGCATGTCATAAGCCTTTTTTACTACCTTATCTACCTGTGCTGCTACCTTCAGTGATCTGTGGACCTGCACACCCAGATCCCTCTGCATATCAATACTTCTAAAGGTTCTGCCATTCCAAACCAGTTGTGCTAGCTGTGCTCCTTAAAACCAATTGCCAGCACCCCAAAGGCCAAAGCATGTATGAGGTTTTCTACAGAGAACTTAGATCAGCACTCAAGTGGGACAGACTATAGAAGAAGGCAGATGGACAAGTCTTCAAAATTCCTGATGCATTGGCATGTGTTTCAGAAAACTGGCATGCAATGTCAAACAGCATGCAGGACACTGATGCCAATGTGCAGAGGACTTTGTAGCCCATCCTTTTCAGTGCAAATGTGTTGACCAATTCAATAAGACATTGGGCTACCTAATCACAATCAATGTTAGATGGCAAATGCCTTACTTCCATTTCCAGCACAGGAAGAAACTACCAACCACCTTGGTACTACAATGAAATGGAAAGTCTGGCTCTTGTAAGGCAAGACCACCATATCACTGTACAAGCTCAGATTGCTTCCACCATAGCTATGGGCATCAATAATCACAGTGGCTTGCACTGTATCCCAATGGCCCAGAAATCTGGCCACCAGCAGCTTACTAGGATTTCTTCAGCCCTGCCCAAAAGGAATGGCAGCAGTTCTATAGTGCATGAACCTACTGTCCTGTCTCAGCCGAACAGCATTCCTCCTCCAACCAGTGCCACCCTGCCAAAGCCACTGCTGTCGCCTGTCAGGCAGTTAGTCCAGGCTTGCAGCCAAGAGGATGCAATCTGAAACTGAACCTTCTAGAGCTAGAGATACTTGCAGTTTTCCTCTAATCCCTTACTGAAAGCCCACCCTTCATGCTGCACCCACCGAGATTACATTTTGTTAGTGCACTAGGAAAGATTTCGGAGAAACTGTCCTCGCTGAAGCATGGTTATCTCATATTGTGAGGTGGTGGTAGCACTGTTCCTCCTTGAACTCCTTGTGCAGTTACGACATCTTGCTGAGGATCCTTCAGGTGCTCCTACCTTGCTCTCTTCTCGGGTTTTTTTTCACCAACTGGTGCCTCTTCTCACATCCCTGTAACATTATATTGGAATTCCAACTATTGCATCCCTGCCTTGGAGCAACTGGTTTGTGCAGAAACAATCAAGTCAGCGCAAATTCCCCCATCACCTGCCACTCGACTCCTTGTAGACTTTTGTAACTATGAAGAGCTCTAGACAGCACTGTGCCGCGTACAACAGCAGTTACAGCCTGGAGAACGCAATCAGCGAACAACCTGTAGATTATTTCTTTAAATAGAACTGTATTTTTGGGGGTAGAAGGAGTTCTTCTTGCTGAAAAAAAAAACATATGTTCAGTTATGCCTGATTAAGAGAAGGTGCAAGCTGGGAAACTGAGCTCCAAATTGATGCTGATTGCAGCAAATCAACTTTAGGCACTGATGTGTGTCACGATCTGCCTGTTCTGCACAGTTGTGACATGTGTGGTAATGTCCTCGCCAATGATGGTGTTAGCATGACTCACATCACAAGTGTGCACACTTGCTGCCGTTGCCATTTTGGATATTTAAGGCACTGCATTTCTGTTGTTTCTTATGTTAACGAAGTGGATAGAAACTCACTATTTGAAGATTAAAGAAACAGGTTTATTGGTTTGTCTCAAGTATTCCACACTTCACAGTCAGCACCCTTCTGTACATATGTATAAATGCATAGTCACTGTGAAATTAGCAGATGGTAACTCATGGCTTGTTACTCACGCGTTACTGCATAATATAGAAGGGATATAAGCCTGGAGATGACAACGCATGACGTTAGTCAACAAGTACCTTACCCTCATTACATCCTTGGTTCAAACATGGACAAAAGAGCTGAATTCTAGAGGTGAAGTTGTAGTGACAGTCCTTGACATCAAGGTCACATTTGACTGGCTGTGGCATCAAGTAACCCTAGCAAAACTTGAATCAATGGGTATCAGGGGGTTTTCAAACTCTCTGCTGGTTGGAATCAGACTTGACATATAGGAAGATGATTGAGGTGTTGGAGATCAGTCATCTCAGCTCCAGAATATCTCTGCAGGATCATAGGAACAGGAGAAGGCCATTCAGCCCCTTGCACTTGTTCCACAATTCAATGAGACCATGGCTGGCCTTTGGCCTAATTCCATAAAAATGCCTTTAGCCCATATGCCTTAAAACCTTTGCTTAACAAAAAAAAATTGTCTACATCAGATTTAAAATTACCAACTGATCCAGAATCAAAACCCATTATGGAACAGAATTCCAAACATCTATCACCCTTTCTGTGTAGAAGTGCTTCCTAACATCTCTCCTGAATGGTTTGGTCCTAATTCTCAGTCAATGCCCCTATAGTTCTAGAATTCCCAACCAGAGGAAATTGCTTATCTTTATCTGTCCTGTCTTTTCCTATTAATATCTTGAAGACTTCAGTTAGATCACCCCTTAGCATTCACTCAGCAAATGTGGCTGCAGATTGTTCCCAATGCTTTATCTTTTGGACTGATGTGCTGGACTCTCCAATATTGAGGATGGGGATATCTCCTCCACTGAATCATTTAATTGTCCAACACTATTCACGACTGGATGTGGCAGATCTTCAGAGTTTAGATCTGATCCATTGGTTGTGAGATCACTTAGGTCTGATTATCACTCACTGCCTATGCTGTTTGACACACTGGAGTTGTGATTCCGCAGACACTGACTCTCACCAGGGATATGGGCTCCACAGACGCTAACTCTGAATGGGATGCAGATACCACATACGCTGACTTCTCACCGGATTTCACACTGTATATCATTAGGATTCAGATTCCACAGACACTTACGCACTCACTAGGATATAGGTTCTGAACACATTGAATCTCACTGAATGGAGGATATGTCCCACATGCACTGAGTCTTACTGGAGTACTACAGAATCTGGGATTTGGGGCTGCAGTTGCAAGAAATAGGCCCTTGACTCTTTGAGAGACATTCTCAGATGATATATTTAAGTTTACCCATAGTACCATCAAAATGTTATGGCACAGAAAGAAGCCGTTTAGTCCATTATGAGTACACAGTGGATGAAAATACAAGAAGCAAAAGCCTAAATATGATATATTGGTTATTCAGATAGAAAAATATATGACCTGTGAGAACTGGAGGCAGTTTACTGCTACTTTTTGCTTATTCATTCATGGGATATGGGTGTCAATGACCAGATCAGCATTTAATGGACATATCTAATTGCCCAGAAGGCAGTTAAGTGTCTTGCAGTGAGTTACATGTAGGCCAGACCAGGCAAGGATGGCAGTTTCCTTCCCTAAAAGGAATTAGCGAAGCAAAAAATGTTTTTCCTGACAATCGACGATGGTTTTATGCCATCTTTAGATTCCTAATTTCAGATTTGCCATTGAATTCAAATTCCACCATCTGCCATGGCAGGATTCAAAGCCAGATCCTCAGAACATCATGTGGGTTTATGGATTAATAGCCTAGCAATAATACCATTAGGCCATTGATTTCCCGTAGATCCGAGAGAATGGAGAGATTGATGCAGCTGATCTGTGCACCTTGAGCTGGTATGAGATGATGTTCTTCCATTGGATGATGTCAATAGTTCTCTTTCTTTCCTTTGTTCTTGTCTTTCCAGGACGATGTTGAGATGTCACAATCTCTTACTGTTAGTTTCACTCTCTCTCAAGTGAAGACTCCAATGGAAACTAGTCAAGAATCAAGATGTCAGAATGGTCACCTCTCAACTTGTCCAGTACCCAGCTCAAGGTAAGTTAACATTTCACTGCGAACTGCTCCTAACTCTGTTTAAACACTTACAAAGATGAGGAGCTGAATAAGGTGTCATACCAGCACCTTGGAATGTCAACATGGAAGGCTGACTCCAGTAATCCAGTCACAGCTAAGTATTGTTTGAGAGTTTTCAGAGGGAAGATATCAATGCTGTGTCAGTCAGTTCCATATGTTCGTCACCCATTTATAAAGGGCCTTGATTTCTTATCACGGGTCCTACAGATACTGATTCTTCCTGGGATATGGATTCCACGCATTTTCATGCGGCCAGGAAAGAATCTCACAGACCCTGGGGTGTGGATTCCACCAGAAAGAAGAGCTAGGACAGGAGAATAAAGTAGATATGGTGTGAGGTTGGTTGGGGCAGGAGTGGCGTCTATTTGTCAGGCTCAATTCAGCAGCAAGGGCGCTATCTACTTTGGGTCTTGGGTCCAGCAGTTGGCCTGAGTTAGCATTTAGGTGAGTATGAGACTTGGCAGTAAGCCTGAGTCAGTGATAGACAAGGGGAGGGAGCAGTCCTTCATCTGGGCACAGGTGTACGGCTGGTGAAATCCTGGTAAAGAGAAGGATGGAGAGGAAGAGGAGATGAGTGAGCGAGGGCTGAGTGGGAATGTGAAGGATGGCAGAACAATTGAGATTTGGGAAAGATTAATGTTTGGTTTTGATGCTTAGTGATTGCTTATGGTATCTGACAGTTTCTGACATCTTTTCTTGGAAACTGATTTTTTTTCAAAAATGGCAACTGAGTGTAATGATGACTGATGAATAACTCATTCCAAACTATACTTCTGAATGACGACTGATCAGCTAGGCTACATTTGAATGCAAATGATGTCAATATTTTTGGACAAGAAACTTTCTGCTATTTTATCGAGGTATTCAGCTGAATTTTTTTTGTTAAATTGCTTAATGCCTTAGTTAAAATGCTGAAGTATCATCACTCATAAATATTTGTTAAGCGTTTTTATGTTACTGTCACATGTGCCATATCCAGGCTATCAAAATCTCTTTGTGATGTGTTTTCCTGTCAAGAGTGGGCTTTTGCTGGCAGTTCTGTTTGTCAATATTATATGAATATCAAATAATTTATATGTCAAGGCCAGATTATTATTAATCTAAGTCCTTGTTTATGGTACACATTCATTAGGAATTAGAAACAAACTCACCAGTATAAATGTCCATATAAATGCAGTAATTAATTGTTCCACAGATGCAATTCTGAACCAGAACTGATCACTATCAAAACCAGGTTTCAAATCATCTACATGTTTGTCATTTGCATCAGCATTTCCTAAGTACCCGAAACAAATTGCAGCATTAATTTTTTTAAAAAGGCAATCACACATGGTGGAATAATTTAATAATTTAGTATTGCGTTGGTTCAGAGGCTGGATCAGGGTGCAGGAAATGCTGTCAAAACAAATTTATTTCAGCTCATCCTAATCCAAACTGAAAACATTCTTACAACCTGCTTGTAATAGGAGTTCAGGAATAGAAGCTGCAGAACTGAACAGCCTTCAGAGCATTTCTATTAATGTTCCAATACCCAAATTTGGTGACTGATAGAAGTTAATTTTTGTCCTGACATAGTTGTGGCACACATTTAGCAGGATGTTCATTCTGGCTTTCCATTGACAGGAGGACCTGTGTTATTTTCATGGACTGATTACTGATTGGGATATCCAGGAGGGTGGCCAGTACTTATAGAAAGTCTGCAGTCCCTTTAAGGAAGGGGAAAGATGAAGTGCCCACTAACAATCAACTTTTATAATTAAACTGAGCATTTATAGAGTCTGCTATATCTTGTTTTCTTTTCTTAAAATATTATTCATGATATCATTTTGATGGTACAATTACATGCCTCCATCTTATACATTCAACATTCAAATCGTGACAAGTATGGCATGCAATGCTGGTGACGTTATGTGGCTGCATCTCCTGTTTTAGGCATCATTTTTGATGTGTTGAGGTTGTGTAACTTGCTGGTATCATTGTTGATGTTGCATTGCCAGTTGGTGATGCCATTGATGTTGTCTTCTGATTTTGCTGGTGTTGTTGTTGAATTTCACTGCTCTCAGTTCAGTCGTAGGTCAGATATGCATTCTGTGCTTTCTCATTTGCTTACCAGTTACAGTCTCAGTGTTGGATGACCATTGAGTCTCTCACCAACAACTTGTGCTGGGTTCCAGCCAGGTTTTCACATTTGGATCCTGTCCAAGTAGTTTGCCCATGCAACTGTTCTGGCATGTTTGGTGAAGTGCTGACACGGTGTTTACCTCTGCACCAGTGGAGGAAGTAACTTTCTTGGCAGAATTGTCTTATACTTTTCTTCATCCAATTGCTGAGACATGCAGATCTGATTGACAATCAGGTGAGATTTGAGTTTTCTTTAGTCTCTCAGTACTCTGTGAGGGATGTCTTGACTTTCTATAAAACCCACGTTTCCTTGTGTAATGCGGTGATGACATTGAACTGATACTATTCAGGAAATTCTTTAAATTCTCTGGAGTGAATTAAGTTGTATATTAAGCTTCCAGGAATCTCTTGCACAGTGAACACAACTTGTACAGCTGAGATAATTGTCAGAAACCAATGGCTCGAAATGTTAACTCTGCTTTCTTCCCACAGATGCTGCCACACCTACTGAGTTCCACCAGCAATTTCTGTTTTGGTTTCAGATCTCCAGCATCCACAATTCTTTGTTTTATTACACAGTGAGCAGATGGCTAAGGGCCTTGTCATGAAATTGCATTTTAGGAAGGGCGGCATGGTGATGCAGTGGTTAGCACTGCTGCCTCACAGCATCCGGGACCCGGGTTCAATTCCAGCCTTGGGTGTTTCTGCTCACTGTGTAGGCTTGCTGCTGAGACAAGGCATATCAAATTTACCTTGCGTGATAAAGGATATAATGATCAAAGCGTCACTTTTTATATGTCGCAAAAGCTCATGAAGTGCATGTCAACCTCAGATTACCCTGGAATTGGAAGGTGTCTCAAAATCTCAATAACTGGTGAAGTCAGTTGTCTCACATTGCTATGTGTTATTTTCTCCCACTTATAGGATATTTCTGTCAAGTCAAAAAGACGTTTTGCCTTCACAAAGAAGAGTAATGTGTTATATGAGTTTCAGTGCCAGGTATATCGGCCATACCTCCCAATGATTGGCAGAGTCTATCAAACAACATGTTGACATTTTACAGCTGGCAGCAAGCCACTTGTGTTCAACCAGCCTATGCTCACAAAGTTGAGAAGTCATCCACCATAAGAATGTTCGAAATAACTTATTAAAT
The DNA here is from genome assembly GCF_021869965.1 of Rhincodon typus. NCBI lineage: Eukaryota > Metazoa > Chordata > Chondrichthyes > Orectolobiformes > Rhincodontidae > Rhincodon > Rhincodon typus. The sequence goes on from NC_063339.1 coordinate 24,839,018, forward strand.
AATCTGTAGGAGTTGCATTACAAACCAGTTTAAGATCGTAAACTGGACTCACAGTGTGATGTATTTGCACATGCTTGAGGCTACATACACCAATACTTGGGACTGTGTTATATGTAGGCAAAGGAACATACATCACAGATTTGTACATATATTGTTGCATCATTTTTCAAAAAATAGAGTCATGGAAACAGTCACACACTGCTGCATCTACAGAAATCTATCTGCTCGGTCTGAGAATGAAGATTGACAGTTCACTGTTCTTGCTATATCACCATTGCCAATTATGGCCCAATCAATCAGCACTCTCTTATCATTCAGTATAAAATAGTATCCTCTTCTTCCAATCTGTTCCATGCATCCTGGTTCTGATGAGTACAAGGTGAAAAGCTTCAACTTCTGGTCTTCTTTTAGCAATGTTTCAGTTCTATACTGCCAAGCATTTATTTATGTACAGTATTGATCCTTACATGTCAGATTGACTGTTATTTTAGCTGTAGGACCTGATTCAGTTTGTACCATCTCAGAGTTAAACAGCTTTTCATATATCTCAAGGGTGACAGAAGTTGTATTGATGAAGTACTGCGCATATCTGACAAGCATCCCAGACAGTTGCAGATGTCAGGGATTTTCTAATCCTTACATTCATGATTGTAACCAAGGTGTTGCACTTTAATGAGCACTGAGGCCAAAGGTAATGTGCATGCATTGTGATACAGCCTGGCCTCAATTCATGTTCCTTTGCAAATATATGAGATGGCTATGTGTCCCCGCATGCAGAGTTACCTAGCAGGAGCATTAACATGTAAGGTGTCACTGAGCTGGAACACGCAGTGGTGAAATGCTGAAGTGTATTATCATGTGTTAGTTCAATATTGCAATAATGTTGTGAGGCTGCTGTTTTGCCAATGCTGATGATTATGAATGAGGGCTAGAGGTAGGCGTTGTCCACGGAACATGAAATGACATGTCGGTGAATGGGCCTTAAAAAGAAGGCCCACAGAAGCAAACAGCAGCTGCATTCGCTGGATAACTACTCTCTGTGAGAAATAATATCAAGTCCAGTATTTCAGATCTCAAGTTTGAAGTCTATGGAATTAGGCCACAGATCATCATTAAATGGTAGAAGCGGCTCAAGGGGCTGAATGGCCTACTCCTGTTCCTATGATGACCTTCAGAAACGCACAGCTTTTAAGCAAGTGCATAGTCAAGGAATGTCAGTTGTTAAAATGCAGAAAGTGGCATTAATGGGAGCTGTAAATAAACTTTGGGTGCAAGACTGGGACTCATTGGAGTTTAGAAGATTGAAACCTATAAAATTCTAACAAGACTACAGAGGATAAATGCAGGAAGGATATTCCCAAGACCAGAACCAGGGGTCACAGTCCATGGAATACATGGTAGGCCACTTATAACTGAGACGAAGAGAAATTTCTTCACCTAGACAATGGTGAGCCTGTGGAATTCTCTGCCATGGAAAGAGGCTGAGGCCAAAACAGTCAATGTCTTTTATGAAGGTGTTAGATACAGTTCTTAGGGTTAAAGGGATCAACAGCTGAGGGGACAAATTGGGAACAAGGTAGTGAGTTGGGTGTTCAGGCGCAATTGTGTTGAATGGGAGAGCAGGCTCAAAGGGCCAAATGGCCTATTTCTGCTCCTGTTTTCTACGTGTCCATGTTAACCATCCTATCTCTCAAACTGCGGATCGTGCGTATTGAAGCTGACTGCACCAGATGAACTGAAAGAGGAAGAGGCACAGGGAGGGATTTCCTTTTGGTACACCACCAGTGGAGCTGTATAGACACCCATAGTCTACCTGACTTTCATCTTATGTTTATAGACATGTCCCATTACTGCCACTTCCTGCATTGCACCATCATCCCTTCTGAGATTTAATCAGCCTGCTCTCTGAACAAAAACAGAGAACCTTCCCTTTTGTTATTGTTATGCCTTATTTTCCTCTGGCTTCATGTTGTTCAGTTATTCATTCATGGGATTCATGGGCCAGTATTTATTACCCATGTCTAATAGCAAACCTGCTAAGAAAAGGTTACATCTCATCCATAAGCTGTGTCTGATGAAACGTCATTTAACAGAAATGTTAACTCTGTCTCGTTTTCCCAGATGCTGCCAAACTTGCTGAGGGTTTCCAGCATTTTCAGTCTTCCTTTAAAAAAATAATGCCATTTCTGTTTTAATTGAACACTGCCACAGATCTTTCACTAAACATTGTAATGTGAGAAAGAATGCAATTGCAAAATTTAAATGGTTTTTGACGCAGCAGTTCAAAACAAATATATTTAAATACTGCTAACTTTGTATCAATTAAATAAAGCTGCAATTTCAATTATTAAACTATTATGTATTTTAAACTGACTTTTCCTGGCCTGTTGATTAAATCTCATAATTAGCATGGAAAACCATGTTTCCCTTTTGCTGCATCTAATAAACTTCTTTGTGCAGGCTTATACTTCAAAAATTAAAGTAATTAACTGCTCCCAAATTGCATTAGTGATGCATTTGATTTTTATGATATGCTAATTTCACTATGAAAGATGATATCTTACAGATAGATCGGTTTCAAAATGATTAAATCATTGAACTAATTAAAATCAATCAGAACTTTTTGATCCAGTGTCAGGAGGAAATAGCGTGGTGTTGTGAGATAAAACACTCTGGAACAGGGCAGAGAAAAAATCATAATGATTCAGTCTTCTAAAGGCAGTTGAAGATCTGCAAAGTGTGCATGTTGGAAATGAAAATAAGAAGTGCATGCAGGATAAAGCAAAGAGGAAAGCTGAAAGAGTTCTCATGTTGATAAGTAGACTGGCCAAAATCATGTCCAAATAATTTTGAGGTAAACAATAAGCAAAAAAGAATAAAAACAGAAAATGATAGAGGGACTGTGCAGAGTTGGCAGTATCTGCGGAGAAAGAGAAACAGTTAATTGATTGGATGTTTATGTTTTTTGGTGAAGCGATTTTATGCTGAGTTTCCTGTCAGGCAAACAGTCATGGCGTGTTTTGATGTTTCTCACATAATTGTTTGCTCATTAATGTGGCAACCTGCCTCTTTGGTGCCCGGCTCAGGTTATTGTATGGCAGATGTGACAGAGGTGCTCACTGCTGCTGCTGGGATGTTCATGCTGCTGGCCCCAGCTCCTGATGTCCACTTCCATTGCTCCAAGCCAGGACTCTGCTGTTTCACCATTGCAACCAAGCAAATGACCCAGAAAGGGAATCGGCAGTCCTGTTTGTCTGAAAGGGACCTGGAGATCTTGGAGGCAGAGGGCAGTGCTCTTTCCTTCAGAATGGCAGAAGGACAAAGGAGATGATGCCACAAGATACAACCAGACTGGAGGAAGATAGTCACACAGGTTGGTGCTCTGTCCAGTGTGAAAATAAATGCACAGCAATACAGTAAGCAGGTTAAGGACCTGCTGGGCTCTGCAAGGTTAAGTGAAACCATTCTCCCTCTACTCCCTCGCAATCACATGGCTGCCACTACTCACTCTAATATAAAACCAAGAACTGCAGGTGCTGGAAATCCAAAACAAAAGCAAAAATTACTAGAGAGACTCAACAGGTCCAGCAACATCTGTTGAGAATAACTGGAGCCCTCTGTCTTACCAAGGACATTACAGGGTGGAGCTGGAGGAACACAGCAGGCCAGGCAGCATCAGAGAAGCAGGAAAGTTGATGTTCCTCCAGCTACACACTGTGTTATCTCTGACTCCAGCATCTGCA
>NC_063339.1:24843160-24864206 GCF_021869965.1 Rhincodon typus
TGCAGATGCTGGAGTCAGAGATAACACAGTGTGTAGCTGGAGGAACATCAACTTTCCTGCTTCTCTGATGCTGCCTGGCCTGCTGTGTTCCTCCAGCTCCGCTCTGTGTTGTCTCTGACTCCAGCATTTGCAGTTCTTGCTATCTTTCTTACCACGGGTCCTGGACTACAATCTTAACTACTGCATGCATTGTGTCTACTCAATGCCTCGCACTAATTCTCCTCACCTTTCCAACCTAATAAATTTTCCTGACCGCTGTGCTTCCTGTTTTCCCAACTGGGTCAACTCACCACTTCTCCTGCACGTTTCTATTATATTCAAAGTCTCACATTGTAGGAAAAACTGCTGTACCAGAGCATTGGGATGACAGACATTACGCTCCTCAGCCTGTATGAGGTAAAGATGCTATCATTGGCTAAAGAAGATGGTGACCACCCATCTGGGCTTCTGAGACCTCCCTGTCTGGGCAACCAACTGAGCTTCATTGTGCTGTGCTATGCTGTTCTCCAATTAATACAAGCAAGAACTCATTCTTGCCATAAACAAGCTGTTATCCATTTTACACACTGATGCTCCCTCCTCTCTAATGCAGGTGCTTGTGAGACTCAGTGGCCTTGAACAATAAGGAGGCCAATGTCAGAGATGCTGTTCTCCACCTCTGAGGCAGAAGACACTCAACTCTCAGATGATGCACCAGCAAGGCTTTCACCTGAAGCCTCCACCATCTCAGACACTTTTGCCCTGGTGGGGGTGGGGATTGCTTTCTAGATTGAAGTGGGATCACAGTCTGAAAAGCACATCGGTAGCATGTCTCATCTGAGATGAGGAGAAATTGTTTCACTTAGATGGTTGTGAATCTATGGCACTCTCTAACCTGGAGGGCTGTGAATGCACAATCCTTGATTGTTATCAAGACTGAGATCAAGAGATCTTTGGACAATAAAAGAAACAAGAAAAATAGGGATAGCGCAGAAATGTAGAGTTGACCTAGAAACTCAGGGATGATCTGATTGAATGGTGGAGCAAGCTTATAGGATGATGCTCCTGCTACTATTTCTTCTGTTCTTGTGCCTGTGGTACAAGACTGACTTCCAGGAATCTGGAAAATAGGATATGAGCCATTGGCTTGATGTGCAAGCTGAAATGGGGCCCATCAAAACTATCCTGCAGAATAATGGTTGCTCCAATCAACCATTACTCATACACACTCACAACTGGATAGGCTGGGATTTCTTTCTCTAGAGCATAGGGGGTTGAGGGGTGGCCTTATATAGATTTATAAAATCATGAGAGGTATAAATAAGGTGAATAGCAAATAGCAAAGGTCTTTTCCCTAGCATAGGGGAATTCAAAACTAGAGGGCATAGGTTTAAAGTGAGAGGGGAAAGATTTAAAATGAACCTGAGGGGTAACTTTTTCACACAGAGGGTGATGCATAAATGAATAACTGGTAGAGGCAGGTATAGTTACAACATTTAAAAGACATTTGGACAGGTACATGAATGGGAAAGGTTGAGAAGAATATGGACCAAATGCAGACAAATGGGACCAGCTTAGTTTGGGAAACTGGTTGGCATGGACGAGTTGGACCAAAGGGTCTGTTTCTGCAAAGTATGACTCTATGACTCTATAACTAGGCCTATGACTGTGTTACACCCCACTTGGGAAAGTGCAAATACTATCAAGCCCCACTACTCCTGAGGTCAACACAAAAGGTAATGATTTACTCAAAGTATACAACGTCTCCAATTTACCAGAATCAGGTTAACAGAAAATACTGCCCTGGTTCCTGCGCTCGCCAAGAACTATTGTTTATTACAAATAGATAAGTTCTAGCTACAGGTAAACAGCTATCTATTACTTGAAACTCTAACCCTGTTTGGAAACCTCTACACACACATAAAGAAACATTGGTGTCATGAGTGGAGGGAAATATATTTGGGAAACACAGTTCAAAAGAACCAGTCCACAGAAGTCAATGAGATGTTCCATTTGCTTCCCAAAATGATCTGTTCTTCCATCTCTTTCTCCAGGTTTGTTTGTTTCTTTGCAGGAGGCACAAGGTGATTGGCATACTAATTACAAATTCTCATCATTACGAGTTAAAGACAACTGCTCACAGCCCATTAGTGGAAGAAAATAATTTACTTTCTACAGGCTTCAGGCACGTTTACAGCAGAGAGTTAGTAGACATAAAACCTGCTCCTCCAGCAGTTTGGAAATGTCTTACCCTCTATTGTAAGCACGCAACCTGTTCACCTGCCTGGGAGCCAAGCAGAGAGCTGTCATCAGGCTAATGACTTCCTGTATCTGCAACTGATCACAATTACGTAAACCAATCAGCAATCTGTTACCAGCCGAAATGCACACACCCCTGTGTCATGCCATCTTATTTCTCTTCTCCTCTTACCCCACCTACAATGTAAACACAATCCACAATGTCTTTCAGTGATGTGTTTTCAAAAGTGCAGCAATTCCTTCCCTATTACTTGGTTTTAAAACAGTATTTTTTCCCATTTCAGTTTACAATCAAAATCAAGAGAAAAATAAATGATGTGATCTTTACAACTTACACTTTTGGTCCTGATAGTGTTCAGTCAACCTCATATTATCCTGATTTTACTAACAAAATGCTGCTGTAAAGCCAAAGAGTCATTTTGCCCATAAGGTATGTAGGCTGTACATCACAAAGACTAGTGGAACAGCATGATAGCTCTTTGGCTGATCACAACAGGCAGAGTACTGACTATGCTCAACCAAGCTATTAAATTAAATGTGATTCCACAGTACTGCTTAACAATCCTAAATGCACTGACAATTACACTAATAATCATTTTAAGATTATCAGTAAGGATCACAGTACAAAAGCAAGACACTGCAGATGCTGGAAACCTGAAATAAAAATAGAAAGTGCTGGAGAAATGCAATAAACCCGGCAGTATCTATGCAGAGAGAAACCACGTTCATGATTTGGGTCTGATATGACTCTTTTTCAGAAAGGGGCTAGAAACTGGTAGGTCTTTTTATGCTGTTGATAGAATGCAGGAGGAATGAACTAGAAATAGAATTAGCATGAGATTTTATTGTCACATGTACTCGAGTACAGAGATACATGAGTACAGTGAAAAGTGTACAAAGTCACCATTCCTGGTGCTGTTTTAGGTTCAAAGGTACCTAGGTACAAAATCATAGGTACAAAGTGGAAAAATGAATAAATAAAGTTAAAAGTTCAACACTACAGTCCTTTTTAAGTGCTTAGCCATAGGCCTGGATCTGGGCTCTTCCACTCCAACTCAGAGACCAACAACAGCTGGAAGCAGTCAGACAGCCTCGAGTCCCTTCACCACGCCGCCACAGCGAAACCATTTCTCCATTCTTTGACGTCATCTTGCTTCTACCGTCAACGTCACCGCCATGAGTCTACGCTGGGCCGATCTCGGCGAAGCAGCCACCGCTGAAGCTGTCAGGTCCCGCAGCAAGCATTGGGTCCAAATATGCTTCCCTCAGCCATCGCTGCCACCAGGAGCACAAACTCAACTCCTTCCACCCCCACTGGAAAGAAAGCTTGCATCAGACACACCTCCAGCGATTGGGTGGTGGCTACCACGCCCTTTTCTGGCTCCGCTCTGAGAAACATGTTTGCGCCAGGACTGGGTCAGGTCTTACTGTAAGACAAGGCCTCACATGAGGAAGATGCAACACCAGACACATCAACTTGATCTGATGGCTCAGCAATTCAATTTTGAACAGCCAGGCTGCTGTGCGCTCACCAGGTCCAGAGGAACGTTCCATATTGTCACAAGGCAGCGTTTGCAACATTAACCCAGCTACAATGTAGCCATTTTAAAACATTGTTTCAAACATCATGAGACTGTGATTGAGGAAAGTGAGTGGAACAGATTGTGAGGGTACTTGGAGCAAAAGACAAAGGGAATGCTAATGGTGGTAAAATAAAGAGAGAAATATAAAATGGGTGTAAATGAAGGTGCAGAAAGAACAAAATGGGTCTATTCTGTGAACACAAAGTCAACAAGACACAGCTGGGGAGGATGGGGAAATGTAAGAAAAATAGAGGATTGAGATAATAAGAATCTCTGCTAGCTTTAGTCATCTGTAAAAGGGAGATATGGTCACCTCTGTTTGCAGATATCAGTATTCCGGCACAAGCATGTGAAATTATCCCAGCTCTGACTCCAAGTAAGACGATGACAAAAGTTGAGGTATGTTACAACTTCACTAGAAATCCAGTGCATGAACTAACGATCTGGAAATATGAGGTCAAATCCCAACATGCTGGGTAGGGAATTTAAATTCAATTAGTTAAACAAACTCTGAATTAAAAAAACTATTATCATTAATGGTGATCATGAAACCATTGGATTTTTGCCAAAACCCAAGTAGTTTGTGTATGCTATTTGAGGAATCATTACCCGTTTACCCATTTGGGCATACTTGAGACTCAACATAACAACCACAGTAATGGGCTTGACTCTTAACCAGTCTTTGAAATAGCTTGGTAAGCAACACAAGTTGTATTCATGAAAGCAGCTCAACACCTTCTCAAGGGCAAATATGGATGAGTAAAACTTGACCAGCAAAGCTTACAGTACGTGAATAAAAATAATGTCAGATAAGGGAATCCCATTGGTATTGCTCACAGGACTGGAGACAACAGAAAATGTTCATTAAAAATAGACAAGAGTGTAGAGATTGTAATGAGGCCAGCCATAGAATTTGAGTTACCTGATTGGGGCTGTTAACCTTGTCCAATCAGGGAGCCCTGGCTGACAAATGTTAACAGAGTGTCAGAGTTTCTGTTCACTCTGAGGGCTGATTCTGAGGAAGTCGGACCAGGGTCAAGGACTTTTTTTAATTTGAAAAACATACTTTATTCAAAAAAGTGCCTTTATATGTATTCATTGTCACAAATGCAGTTCAGTTCTGTACAGTTACATATCAAAGAAACAAACAAAACATTGGACTTTGACTCTATCTAAGAATCCAAAGATCTCTCTTATACATACAACACTAATATTTGCATATATTTGAGACACTAGGAGAGTTTGATAACTGAACAGACCCCCATTTACCTTCGGTAGGAGGACCTCAGGCAGTGATCTTTCCCTACAGTGCCTTGGTGGCAGCTCCCCCAAGCTTTAGTACGTCCCTCAGCATGTAGTCCACGACCTTGGAATATGCCAGTCTGCAACACTCGGTTGGGGTCAACTCCTTGTTCTGGAAGACCAACAAGTTTTAGGCGGACCAAAGAATGTCTTTCACCATATTGATGATCCTCCAGGCGCAGTTGATGTTTGTCTTGGTGTGCGTCCTGGGGAACAGGCCATAGATTACGGACTCGGGATGAACCTCGACAAAACCACCGTAGTTTTCTCCAGACACCCTTTGCAAAGGCACATTCCAGCAGAGATAGTAAGAACTGCCGATGCTAGAGCCAGAGATAACACAGTGTGGAGCTGGAGGAACACAGCAGGCCAGGCAGCATCAGAGGAGCAGGAAAGTTGACATTTCGGTTCAGGACCACAAACCAAGCAATGTCTTGGTGCTTGTTGGAAAGTTTTGGTGATGAGGTCATTCTGCCAATTGACCTTGCCTGTTCAGGGAACCGCACAATAAGATCCACCCTGTCCTTTTCCCACAGGATCTGAGGATGTTATGTGCTGACCACTTCCTCCACGTGGGACAGGTAATATGGTACGGTCCAGCTACTTGGAGCGTTCCGCAGTAACGAGGCCAGTCCCCTCCTTCTCAACACTAGGGACAGGTAGAACCTCAGTATGTAGTGACACTTGGTGTTTATGTACCCAGTGTCTACACATGGCTTGATGTAGCTGCAAGCAAAGGTGGCCATGAGGATGAGGGCAACATTGGGTACGTTCTTCCCCTCCTTGTCTAGAGCTTTGTACATGTAGTCCCTACAGACTCGTTCTATCTTAAGCTTCCAGATAAAATGGAAGGTGGCTCGGGTGACCGAAACAGCGCAGTTTTGGGGAATGGGACAGATCTGTGCCACGTATAACAACAGACAGAGTACCTCATACCTGATGACTAGGTTTTTACCCATAATGGAGAGGGAGTGGTGCTTCCAAAAGACCAGTTTCTGCTTCACTTTGGCAATGCGCTCCTCCCGAGATTTTGCGCATGCCCCAGTCCCTCCGAACCCTTTTCCCAGCACCTTCAGGTAATCTGTCCTGATGGTGAAGGGAATGAGGGATCAGTCAGCCCAGTACCCAAAGAACATGGCCTCGCTCTTGCCTCAATTTACTTTGGCTCCTGAGGGTTTGAACTGGTCACAGATGCTCACAAGGCTGTACACTTACAGCAGATTTGAGCAGAAAACAGTGACATCATCCATGTACAGGGAAGATTGACCTGCAGGCCTCTGCTGCCTGGAATAGTCACCCCTCTCAGGCTCACATCCTTCCTGATGGACTCAGTAAAAGGCACTGTACAACACAGAATCAAGGCAGGAGAGAGCGGGCAGCCTTGCCTGACTCCGGATCTGATTGGGAAGCTTTCGGATTCCCAACCGTTGATTGATTCTGCACTAACGATGTTGGCATAGAGCTGTCAGATCCAATTGCAGATTCCCTCTCCAAAGACCATCTGAGAGACCATGTCCCACATGTAAGTGTGCGATATCCTGTCAAAGGCCTCAGTTTCCATGTGTAAATAAAGGGTGACTTGGTGATGGCATACCAGCCTCTGTGGAGTTATTTCAAAGATGTGGCTCAATCACACTCAGTGTAAAAATACTGTGACTGCTAAATAACTGGCACATAATTACCAGGGCCCAACAGCATTGAACAACTAGTTCACATGGAAATAAATATAAATACAATTTTTGTGTTCAAAAGTGGTTTGCTTGAAACCACATTTTCAAATTAATGAATATTTAAATCGGGTTCTGCCTGGTTCATTCAGTAATCGCTAAACTCTTCCTGAATTTCAGGTGAAAGATGGACTGCAAATAGATTATTTTAAAATGCCTATGTGCAAGTTAAAATGGTGGGAGAAAAGATCTATTCTGGAAGGAAGAATGTTTTATGGGAATGAAGAAAATTGGGCAGAAGGTAATAGGGGCCCAAGTATTAGTGAGTTACACTGAGATTTGTGGCAAAATTGCATGAGAACGTCTGATGAGGTCTACCTCAAAATCGGGAATATAACACACTGTAGCTATTTTGCACTGCCAATTGGCAAGGCGAGTTTCTGATTAGGTAGTGACAATGTGTCAATTATGGGAGATTACAGCTTGTTAAGTGTCTTAACTTAACTAAATAGTCCAACTCTGGAAGGGGCCATACCGGACCTGGTGTTGGGGAATGAGCCCGGCCAGGTGGTTGAAGTTTCAGTAGGGGATTACTTTGGGAATAGTGATCACAATTCCATAAGTTCTAGAATACTCATGGACAAAGACGAGAGTGGTCCTAAAGGAAGAGTGCTAAATTGGGGAAAGGCCAACTATAGCAAAATTTGAAGGAGCTGGGGAATGTGGATTGGGAGCAGCTGTTTGAGGGTAAATCCACATTTGATACGTGGGAGGCTTTTAAAGAGAGGTTGATTAGAGTGCAGGACAGATATGTCCCTGTGAAAATGAGGGATAGAACAGGCAAGATTAGGGAACCATAGATGACAGGTGAAATTGTGAGACGAGCAAAGAGGAAAAAGGGAGTATACATAAGGCCTAGGTGACTGAAAACAGACGAAGATTTGGAAGAATATCAGGAAAGTAGGGCCAATCTGAAATGAGGAATTAAGAGGGCTAAAAGGGGTCATGAAATATCTTTAGCAAGCAGGGTTAAGGAAAATCCCAAAGCCTTTTATTCGTACATAAGGAGCAAGAGGGTAACTAGAGAAAGAGTTGGCCCACTCAAGGACAAAGGAGGGAAGTTATGCAAAGAGTCAGAGAAAATAAGTGAGCTTCTTAATGAGTACTTTGCATTGATATTCACCGAGGAGAGGGACATGACGGATGTTGAGGTTAGGGATAGATGTTTGATTACTCTAGGTCAAGTCAGCATAAGGAGGGGGGGAAGAGTTAGGTATTCTAAAAGGCATTAGGGTGGACAAGTTGCCAGGTCCAGATGGGTTACTGAGGGAAGTGAGAGAGGAAATAGCTGAGGCCTTAACAGATATCTTTGCAGCATCCTTGAGCACGGGTGAGGTCCCAGAGGACTGGAGAATTGCTAATGTTGTCCCCTTGTTTAAGAAGGGTAGCAAGGATAATCCAGGTAATTATAGACCGCTGAGCCTGACGTCAGTGGTGGGGAAGCTGCTGGAGAAGATACAGCGGGATAGGATCTATTTACATTTGGAAGAAAATGGGCTTATTAGTGATAGGCAGCATGGTTTTGTGCAGGGAAGGTCATGTCTTACCAACTTGATAGAATTCTTTGAGGAAGTGACAAAGTTGATAAATGAAGGAAGGGCCGTAGATGTCATATACATGGACTTCAGTAAGGCGTTTGATAAGGTTCCCCATGGTAGGCTGATGGAGAAAGTGAAGTCACATGGGGTCCAGGGTGTACTAGCTAGATGGATAGAGAACTGGCTGGGCAACAGGAGACAGAGGGTTGTAGTTCTTTGAGAAGGTGACCAAACAGGTGGATGAGGGTAAAGCGGTTGATGTGGTGTATATGGATTTCAGTAAAGCGTTTGATAAGGTTCCCCATGGTAGGCTATTGCAGAAAATACGGAGGCATGGGATTGAGGGTGATTTAGCGGTTTGGATCAGAAATTGGCTAGCTGTAAGAAGACAGAGGGTGGTGGTTGATGGGAAATGTTCATCCTGGAGCTCAGTTACTAGTGGTGTACCTCAAGGATCTGTTTTGGGGCCACTGCTGTTTGTCATTTTTATAAATGACCTGGATGAGGGCGTAGAAGGATGGGTTAGTAAATTTGCGGATGACACCAAAGTTGGTGGAGTTGTGGATAGTGCGGAAGGATGTTGCAGGTTACAGAGGGACATAGATAAGCTGCAGAGCTGGGCTGAGAGGTGGCAAATGGAGTTTAATGCGGAAAAGTGTGAGGTGATTCACTTTGGAAGGAGTAACAGGAATACAGAGTACTGGGCTAATGGTAAGATTCTTGGTAGTGTGGATGAGCAGAAAGATCTCGGTGTCCATGTGCATAGATCACTGAAAGTTGCCACCCAGGTTGATAGTGTTGTTAAGAAGGCGTACAGTATGTTAGGTTTTATTGGTAGAGGGATTGAGTTTCGGAGCCATGAGGTCATGTTGCAGCTGTACAAAACTCTGGTGCGGCCGCACTTGGAGTATTGCGTACAGTTCTGGTCACCGCATTATAGGAAGGATGTGGAAGCATTGGAAAGGGTGCAGAGGAGATTTACCAGGATGTTGCCTGGTATGGAGGGAAGGTCTTATGAGGAAAGGCTGAGGGTCTTGAGGCTGTTTTCGTTAGAGAGAAGAAGGTTAAGAGGTGACTTGATAGAGACATACAAGATGATCAGAGGATTAGATAGGGTGGACAGGGGGAGCCTTTTTCCTCGGATGGTGATGGCTAGCATGAGGGGACATAGCTTTAAATTGAGGGGTGATAGATATAGGACAGATGTCAGAGGTAGGTTCTTTACTCAGAGAGTAGTAAGGGCGTGGAATGCCCTGCCTGCAAAAATAGTAGACTCGCCAACTTTATGGGCATTTAAATGGTCATTGGATAAACATATGGATGATAATGGAATAGTTTAGGTTAGATGAGCTTCAGATTGGTTTCACAGGTCGGCGCAACATCGAGGGCCGAAGGGCCTGTACTGCGCTGTAATGTTCTATGTTCTATATTCTATGTAGTGGAAGGGAGTTTGTCAAAATGGAGAACTGTGACCAATGGTGTTCCACAGGGATCCGTGTTGGGACCACTGCTGTTTGTGATATACATAAATGATCTGGAAGAAGGTATAGATGGTCTGATTAGCAAGTTTGCAGATGACACTAAGATTGGTGGAGTAGCAGATAGTGAAGGGGACTGTCAGAGAATGCAGCAGAGTATAGATAGATTGGAGAGTTGGGCGGAGAAATGGTAGATGGAGTTCAATCCAGGCAAATGAGAGGTGATGCATTTTGGAAGATCCAATTCAAGAGCGAACTATACGGTAAATGGAAAAGCCCTGGGGAAAATTGATGCACAGAGAGATCTGAGTGTTCAGGTCCATTGTACCCTGAAGGTGGCAACACAGGTCGATAGAGTGGTCAAGAAGGCATACGGCATGCTTTCATTCATCGGATGGGGTATTGAGTACAAGAGTTGGCAGGTCATGTTACAGTTGTATAGGACTTTGGTTCGACCACATTTGGAATACTGCGTACAGTTCTGGTCGCCACATTACCAAGAGGATGTGGATGCTTTGGAGAGGGTGCAGAGGAGGTTCACCAGGATGTTGCCTGGTATGGAGGGTGCTAGCTATGAAGAGAGGTTGAGTAGATTAGGATTATTTACATTAGAAAGACAGAGGTTGAGGGGGAACCTGATTGAGGTCTACAAAATCATGAGAGGTATAGACATGGTGGATAGCAAGAAGCTTTTTCCCAGAGTGGGGGACTCAATTACTAGGGGTCACGATTTCAAGGTGAGAGGGGAAAAGTTTAAGGGAGATATGCGTGGAAAGTTCTTTACGCAGAGGGTGGTGGGTGCCTGGAACGCGTTGCCAGTGGAGGTGGTAGAGGCAGGCACGATAGCATCATTTAAGATGTATCTAGACAGATACATGAATGGGGCGGGGAGCAGAGGGATACAGATCCTTGGAAAATAGGTGACAGGTTTAGATAGAGGATCTGGATCGACGCAGGCTTGGAAGGCCGAAGGGCCTGTTCCTGTACTGTAATTTTCTTTGTTTTATGTTCTTTGTTCTTATTATGCTGCAACTTGCCTGATTAATACTCAGCCTCCTATCTTATCAAACACGCTGAATGAGATAGATGTTGAGAATGCATGCTCAATATGGAAGTCAGAGCAGTACCCACCAGCCGCACATACCACTCATTCATGGAAACTGGCATTCAGCATTTGCCAGCTCCTGAACGTCATCAGGACACCTCCCTGACCCACTTGCAGGACACTTCAGAAACATAGACCTCCATTGCAGAGCCCACCAGCAACAAGCATTGAAAGGCTGCTGCAAGAATATTTTGCACAGGGACAGCTCAAACAGTTCATAGATTGGAACAGGTTGCATCTCACAGTTGCTTGCTAGTTCCCTGACTCAATTTGAGCCTGGTGTATACACCCTGCCTTGCCTTGCAGTAGTAGCACATTGGCACTCTAGTTTTAGTCATTCATGGCATGTGTTTGTTGCTGGCTGACCAGCATTTACTGCCCACCCCTAGCTGCTTTTGAACTGAGTGGCTTGCCAGGCCATTTCAGAGGGCAGTTGAGAGTCAATCACATTGCTGTGTGTCTGGAGTCACATGTAGGCCAGACCAGGTGAGGACAGCAGATTTCCTTCCCCTGAAGGACAGTAATGAGCCAATGGGATTTTCTGACAATCAGCAATAGTTTCATGGTCATCAGTAGATTCTCAATTCCAGATTTTTTAAAAGTGAATTCAAATTCCACCACCTGCCGTGGCAGGATTTGAACCCAGTCTCCGGATTAATAGCGGTAATGCCACTAGACCATCACCTCCCCCATTGACATATTCCTTTGTGCTCGTGATGTTCATCATTAGGGTTTGTGCCCAGGTGGGAAAATATCTTTCTGTATGGCACACCAAGGTGTCAATCTAACTTCCACAGCATGTGCCAGCTGCCTGCACAGCAAACACACTGCACGTTTATTCAAACAAAGGGCCATGTCGTAAGCTGGGTGGGAGTCCTGATACTGTCAGTCACAGGCTCAGTCCACACACAGTACTGGGGTTTGGCCATGATCAGTCGGCAGCTTGGGCTACTCATGATCTGGAGATCTGCCTGACTGCAGTCTGGGGCAACCATCAGTGCTGTAGGGCCAACAGCAGCAGTCAGGGAAATGTGTATTGTCCATCAGGGAGCTGAAAAGTGGTCAGCAGTGTGATCAGTTGTGTCTAGGGGCTGCTATTCAAAGTCGGCCAGAGTTCTGGGGCATATACAATCCTGGGGTCCACTGCTGGTCATTAAGGAGGGTGCAAGTGGGGTCTGTATAGGCAGCCAGAATGGTGGGGGTCAAGGCTGGGACTGGCATTCATAGAAATGCAAACGTAAGTTGAAACGCAAGGAATCACTCAAGGAGTATGGGGTAGGCAGAGCAGTATTGGAGGGCTTGGTAGCCTACGTGAGAAGTGGTTGTTGGCAGTGACAATCATTGTGGCAGCATGGGGTAAAATGGGTTGGAATTAGAAGTGAGAAATGACAGAGAGGATGGGTAGATAGGTAATGAGACAATTTTGGTAAGATGCTGTGACGGATCTCAAAGGCCTCATGATTAGAATCCTTCCATTAAATCCAATGCAACTCACACTTAGCCAAAAAAATGTAAGATTCAGTCCATTATACGTAATGTCTGAACTCTGTTTCACTGCTCGGAACAGTCAAATCGTACTTCTGACCATAGTTCAGATTGGTTCAATGCTTAAATTCACAGACAGCAACTTTGATCTGAAGAACACATGTTGCATTGTGGGGCAGGCATGCAATGTTAACTTCAAAGAGTGACATCCTGGAAATCAGGATGAATGTTTTATAAAAATCACCTGTATTTAATCAAATTTACTTAGAAAGTATTATTCAATTTAGAAAATTAATTTTTAGCACAAGAAATTTTCCGCCTGCTTAGAGATTATATGCCTTAGAAGAGCTGATTTGATATGGTGCCAATCCTCTGTAAAAAATATGCATGAATAAACACTTAATTGGAAGTCAGTCAGAGAGGTGGTGTTCTTCCATCTTGATATGCATCACAATCTTCCAATGTACCAATGAGCTGCTTCAAACCCCTCCTTTCACCTGCCCAAAGCTGTTGCCAGTGAAATGCCAACATGTTATTGTTCTCTTCATTGTCAAGTTTATTGTTGATGAATAGCGAAGCGTTTGCAGATCACAGGTCTGCTGTAAGTGAGGCCTGAGGTCCCATTTCTGTTCTGACAGGGATTGCCCGCTGTGTCCAGTTCATACTAGGAATTTGGCTGTCAGTACAACAATTCCACCACATGACGTCCAGTCAGAATAATGTATTATTGCTAGCCTTTTATCTTGCCTGAGTTAAATATTGCATATTGAGACATTGGTCAGCAAGAGCATAGTCCTGAATACAATAACACGGGCTGTATTCATTTCAACTGCTCAAGCTGGATGCATGTTTAGGGCAGGTTCAAATTTGTAACAGCATTACAACACAAGAGATTCTAAAATAAAGCACTACCAGTATTTGTTTTTGCATTCATTGGTTGAAAGTTTACCTGATTAGTTGCAGCAAATGGAATTCATTTGAGTAATATTATTGTATAAGCAAATCACATGAAATTCCTTGATTAGCTACTTTAATGGAGATGTTAATGCTGTTAAAATAGGAATTTGACGTAAATGCATTGAGCATTTCTTACTTTCCAGGCAATATCTTTGTGTCAACTATATAATGAGAGAGCTTAGAACGGTTTTATAACGTTGAAGCAGAATCATAAACATGATCTTGTCCATGTCACAACCATTAATTCACTGGAGAGTAAGTAACTTTTGTTTATTGCGCTGTCTTGTTAATAGCTGTCTAAAGTTAGACACCCACGATACCAGCACTACTGTCAATCATCACTCCTGTAACCCAAGGCAAATTTTCGACATTTGCCAAAATACAGGCTTCATTACTCTCAAAGTCCAGCAGGAAAGATGGGATGGCAATTCTGCTAGTTGTCTGATGAGTCAGTAGAAGTTACAATATTCTACATAGAATTTAGTGTTTCTTTTTAAACAACATTACCTCATGGGTATTGTATAAATTGTACATAAGTGTTTCCAACAACTATGTACCACAATCCATTGCTCTTGTCATAGAGTCATGGAGCCATACAGCACCAAAACAGACCCTTCGGTCCAAGGAGTCCATGCCGAACATAATTTAAAACCAAACTAGTCCACCTGCCTGCTCCTGGCCATGTCCTTCCAAACCTTTCCTATTCATGTATCTATCCAAATGTCTTTTAAACATTGTAATTGTACCTGCATTCCATTGTGATGCAGCACCAGATGAACATTTCTTTGAATATTTGGCATTGATTTAATGTACAGCAATGATAATTTAAATCACAAAAATGATGCACCTAAGATGTACTAGCTGAGCAATCAGATTCTACACACAATGTGTAAAATCCTGTTAACCTACATTTCACTCTTTATAAAAAAATTCTTTCGATATTTTACTGCGGAAACTAAGTCACAAATGTACGACATGCAGCTCCACCAAGGTTCATTCGCTGAAAAAGAAGTCAATGTTTTATAATTACTTTGAATTATAGAATGGTTACAGCACCAAAGCAGGCCATTTGGCCCATTGTAGCCTGCTGGTTCCTTGGAAGAGCAGTTCACCCCACCTCATTCCCTTGCTAATTCCCCATAATCCTGCAACCATTTTGCTTCTGATAATTATCCATTTCTCTTTTGAAAGTTTTGATAGAGTCTGTCTCCACCACATTTGTAGTAAAATGCATTGCAGATTCTCACCATCTGCTGTATTGAAAGGTTTCTCCTCATGTCAGTATCATTTCCTTTGCAAATCAATTCACATTAGTGTTTTCTGGGTTTTCACCTTCAGTCTACAGAATGTCTTCCAATTGACTTGATCCAGATGCCTCATGATTTTGAAAATCATATGAAATCCCTTCATAATCTTCTTCCCTTAGAGGAAACCAACCTCATCCTCTGTAAACCTTCTACATAAAAGGAATTTCACATCCTGGGACCATTCTCATAAACTCTGTCAAATATTGTCAGCGAGTATTTTTTACAGGTTTTAATAAAAATCTGGACCTCTGTGTCTGGGAAGCAGATGAGTCTTTGGGATAATTCCAAATTTGAAAATTGAGGTTCATAATGTGTAAAGCATTAATTAGGTTTAGGCTTTGCTGTGGGCCCCATGTGATTTGGAACACAGGAAGTCAAGGTCACTGTCAAATAATAATTTGGTTACCAGGATTTCAGATTTATCAACCCAGAAAACTCAGGCAAACTGCCAAACACCTTTCAAAATTTAACCCACAGGACAATTCTAAAGCAGCCATGTCAATAGGCTGTGGGTGGAAATGATTTGTGATATTATAGTTCAACTGTGAAAACATAACATAAAAAAAACCTTAGAAATAGGACAAATGATGACTTTTTGACAGTCATGCACCTTGTATTAGAATGAGATGTAGTGTCAGAGACTTGGAGGGGAGATGTAGCATGAAGGATTACTGTGATATGCAAATAGGACAACATATGTGCCATCACAGGAAATGATGCAATGTCATATCACATGATCTTGATTTTGCTCTCCTTAGTCAATTTCTGGTTTTGCTTTTGAAAATTAAACTTTGCACTGTGACACACTGCTTTAAAGTGATGCATCTTCTGACAAAAATGGCACTGGCCTTTTCAGCCAGGCAATTTGATTACCAGTGCAAGCCCTGCCACACCAATTGCAGCTACGTGGGCTGGTTAATACACCATTGATGTGCTTCCCTTGCCTTTGTACAGGCACTTTTTCACTTTCATAATTAACAACCTCCACTGAGATGGTCATATTTTTAAAATAAATGTGTCAGTCCAAATCACTGAACCATTGTTTTCTAACCTTAGCCTGTTGCTCAAGTCAATGACTTTTGTTAATGTCAAGTCTTTTCTCAACTGCAAACAGTCTGACAATGTTTTGTATGAGACTCCAACAGCAATCCTTCCTCTGATTTGTTCTTCCCTTAAGATATCACATTCAGAGTTTTCTGCCGAGTTGCATAGGTTATTGATGAACGTATTGATATATCCCCCAGGATGCTGTGTGCACTTTTGAATTGCCTCCTCAAAAATAGCCTTTTCTAGTAACTGAGCACCTGCACAACCATGACGCGTAGAGGTGTACTGACCTGCACACTGTTTGGCTTTGCAACAAGACATTGCGATATATTTTGCTGCCATTCCAGCCATGCTTCAGCTTGATTGGGCCCTAAGAGCTGTTCAAAGCTTTCTGATACTAGCAGTGACTTTCCACTCTCTTCTTTACTTTTAACCTACTGTTCATTCACATGTTGCTCCTTCACATGCTGCCACTGTATATCATTGCCATTTGTTGCTTTCTTAGACTATTCTTGTGGTGCCGAAGAATATCTACAAAGAATGCTGAAGTAAGAGTCAAAACAGTAACTTTTTATTTATAGACGTAACTGACAGTAACCAAATCTAACAGGAACCTTAACTTGCCATGAGGCTTCAAGAGAGCAAGACCATGATCATATGATCTGACATACATCATTTCCTGTTGATGTAGACAGTGTCTCATTTGCACGTGACAGCATTGTTGTATAAGGTAGTTGTCTTGAAAGAGTTCATCTTGAGCTGTATTGAGCTCCATTCAATCTGATGCAGCACAGTCTTTTAATGGGGAATAAGTTAGTCTTACATAAGGTCCCAATTGAGATAGATGTAACATACCTGGGCCCTGTAATTATGACCAATCAATTCATGCTAATGGTACCATTGCTACCATGCAATAAACAATAGCTTGTTAGGTAAGTCAGGTGCCTCTTCTTGTTAAGACTTCTAGTGCCAATGATAATGAGTTAGACCCATTAATTCAGCATAGAAAGGATGATTGGTGGCAGTTAATTATTCCAGCCACAAGTCATCAGTGATTGACAAGTAGAAGGTATAATACTCTGGCAACAGTGGTGCTTGTAAATAGGATATGGAGAGAAACAGTGAGGTTTCAAATTCTGGAACAAAAACAAAGTTGCAGGAAAAGCTCAGCAGGTCTGGCAGCACCTGTGAAGGAAAAAACAGAGTTAACGTTTTGGGTCCGATGACCCTTCCTCGGAACTGATGCTGCCAGACCTGCTGAGCTTTTCCAGCAACTTTGTTTTTGTTCCTGATTTACAGCATCTGCAGTTCTTTTGGTTTTATTTAGGATTCAAATTCTGTTTGATGCAGAAGAAGAAAAGATTTGTCAAAGGACAGAGTTCAAAAGTCTGACACTACTTTAAGACAATAGAATTTAGGACAGTGTTGATTCAATGTGAGAATATAAACTTGAACACAACAAATTACAAACAGCTTTGATATACTACCAACTTAAAACATTTTAAAGGAACAAGAATAAATTAACACATAAACAAGGAATTGAAGGAGAAATAATACTACCCAAAGGATTTAATGTCAGAGATGGACCAAACAGAAGATAGGATATGACACTGTGGAGATAGCAATATTTCAGGACAAAATTGCTTCAGAATTAAATATTATGTCAGAGGTTAAACAAGTTTATACACTATTGTGTTTAGTGGGCTCTATAGCGGATGGTGTTACAAGGCACCAAAATATCAAAGAAATTATAGAGACTGTTGATAAAGTTATACAAGAAATGATGATTGCTTCAGTCTGATTCTCTTGAATGAACACGATTTAAAAAGCAAGAGTTCAGCTTTTGGGAGAATCCATAGATAAGTTATTCGATAACCTTTAGGGATTAGGGGAAATCTGTGATTATGGAGCTTTGAAATCAGAATTCATAAAGGGCAGAATTGTTGCTGGAAGTATTAATAAGTCTCTGTCATTTTTCTTATAGTCTACAGAAGATTTAACTTTGTAGAAAGCTTTTCAAATAGCACTGAAGGCAGAAATAGAAAAGAAGGGTCATAGGAGAAAAACAATGTTACCTCAGAAGAGCAACAGAACCCATTCACGTCTTAAGGTATGGACAATACAAAGTGACGTGAAAAGTCAATACAGTGAGTAAGTCAAGCAGCAGATACTAAGGTTTAGCATTTGTACTGTAGAACAACAAAGTCTCATAAGCACAGGCAATACCCAGCCATGACAATACAATACTACAGGTGTAAGGCAGTAGATCACCTTCAAAAGATGTGTAGAAGTAGAACACAGTTTCAAAACAGGAAGTGGCCATTGTCTGTCTTGCAAACAAGTTAATGTTGTTGGCCCACCTCCATTAGAAAACATACTTACATTAAACAATATACCCCCACCACAGAAGATAGCAGAGACATTCCTAGGAAATATTATTGCATTAAATGAATGTAGTGCTTCAACGTTCACAGCTTTTTTTTGACATCAATGGATATCTGGTTAATTTTTAACTGTTTTTATTCACTCGTGGGACATGGAGTCACTGGCAGATTAGCATTTATTGCCCATCCCTAGTTGTTCTTGAGAAGGTGATAATGAGCTGTCTTCTTGAACTGCTGCAGTCCACTTGTTGGAGGTTGACCCACAATGCCCTGAGGGAAGGAATAGACTCAATCTCTCCAAAGCCTGGTTTCTGGAAGAAATACTAGAATCGCCTAAAATATGGACAACTGCACTGCTATGTCTCCAACCATGACATAGGGGTCCTGCAAGAGTATCCAATGGAAAGCAACCTTCACTGATCATGGACCTTCTGAACTCTGTCAGAAAATCAGATTAATTAATATTCATAACTTTGAGCGTAAAATTATAACCTCCTTACTTTCCTTCTTTCTCTTCTTTCTTCCTTGTATGCTTGTATACTTGTGGTGTATGTGTGTGTGTGTGTGTGTGTGTGTGTGTGTGCATGTGTGTGTGTGTTGCAATATTCATCCCTGTCTTTAAAGGCATGACTAAACAATACTTTCATTTCAACAATCAAGAGAATTTGTTGCTTGTCATTTTAAAATTGGATTTCATAAAGACAGGGTTTTGGCAGAAAATGTAACATCTTATTTTGAAAGAAAACAGAAAAAAAAGACCAAACCTTTGAAAAAATCTCTGCATAAATTCAGAAGAGGAGAAAAATAAAAATAAATCAATTCCCCAAATCCCCTTATCCATAACACTGACACAAGAGAATTGTTTCATACTATCAACTGGAAGGGAGTCAGAGATTTAACAGGACTGTTGAAAATGGTTTTTATTCCTATCCTCACTGACAAGGACTGAAATCTGTTATTACTTCAAGCAGAACAGTCAGTGCCAGTGACATAGAGGGTGCTGATTGAGCAGCAATCCTCTAGTAACATGATAGTGGGTTTGAAAATATCTAGTTCATCAGAGAGACATTCAAAGAGGGAAAACAAGGAAATACAACTTAATCAATAAGCTGAAGTAATGAGCTTATGTACTTCAGTTCAGTAGATTCAGAGTAAAGATTTGTTTGAACAAAATGGAGTTGAGTTGCACACAACTCCATGAAAGTCAGACCAATGTCTGCAAATTCAGGACATGGTCAAAAGTCTTAAAATGCCCTATCTGAACATTTGGGATTCTACTAAAAAAGGGAATACTTGGTTCAATCAAAAAGCAAATCAGTTGGTCCAGAGATCCAGGATAACGCAGGGTAGAAAGTATTTGTTTCAACAAAATAGGTACATTGTATGATGGAAGTTCAGTTGATTAAAAATCCCTTTCTCCTGATGATTTTATGAGGCAACTGCCTGAGTTAGCAGGGAAGAGTTGACTTGGGAAGGAAATTCAGGAGATTCAGGGTCTTTTGGATAAGGCGGTCTGTATTCAGCAGGAACAATATCTTCTCAAAGGATGTCCAAGAGATAAAGGATCCTTCAGCAGAGAAATGAGAATCAATGTCAACAGCCCTCAAGCCAAAGACTATCAAACTATCAAGTTAGTGGGAATGCATACTGGAATAATACAGTATACAATCTCCAGACTGCCTACATTTGTAAGATCAGAGATATGTATAGCATTGAGATTACAAGAAACTCTTTACAGTATTTCTTTCTCTTTAAAAAAAATAAAGTGATGAAAACTCGTTCCAGACATTCAAACATCGCAGGGACAAAAAGAAAATTACTTAATAAGTGGCCTCTAAGGGAGAATGAATAGTCAGTGATTTGTATCTAATTTAATGGAAACTTCTGAGGAAGGGTCACAGGACCCAAAACGTTAATTCTGATTTTTTCTTCACAGATGCTGCCAGACCTGCTGAGCTTTTCCAGTTTTTGTTCCTGTGTTAATGGAAACTTCACCAGTTAAGCCAGAATTGGGATATGGGTTCAAAAGTATCAATCATCAGGTCCTGACTGCATTCCAGCATTCCTGTTAACTTTGTTTTGGTCTACACAGACCTCAAGGTCCACAAGACACTCCAGGAACAGCAGTGACCTCTGGAACCACTGTGTATGGACCCTCAGATCGGCATTGCTATATACTCGTCCCTTTCCTAAAACAAAAGGGTAAAGAACATTTCAAACTATCCTATCATCTGAGTAAATAGTTAGAAGGAGACAATAAACAGACCATGGTGAAGAGGATGGGCCAATGGACAAATGACAATTTAAGGAACCAGCCAGGAGATAGTGGGGGGCCGGGGGAGGGGGGGGAGCGGGATGTGACATTGGCCATATCCATCCACCCTTAACAGCCAATTAGAGATTGATCAAGCATTCCTTAAACCAATTAGTAGCAAGTCTCACGTCTTCTAGGTCAATCAGAATATAATGCAATTGATCATGCTGTAGTTTGTAGCTTGGAAAGAGTTAATGAGTAGCCACTTCAACTGACAAGTCACACTTCAAGTTTGAACATGAAGCCATCCTGCAATTCAGTGGGAGAACATGACCATTGAGATATTGCTGACTGACTAGAGAGCTAGGGTCAACACCCTAAGCTCAAACAGAAAGCAAGAGCTGTAGCACATTCCTAAAGCCACTGCCACGCTTTGATAAATAGTAATTATAATATAAATGATATTTCCTGAGTTACTGAACCAGACTGTCTCCTGTTGCCTCATTGGTTAAGTCTCAAATTAATATTAATTTACTCCAGAGTAGAATAAATAGTTAATAAAAACCGAAAGAACTGCAGATGCTGTAAATCAGAAACAAAAACAAAGTTGCTGGAAAAGCTCAGCAGGTCTGGCAGCATTT
>NC_063339.1:24864606-24888943 GCF_021869965.1 Rhincodon typus
TGTTGTAGAATAAATGGTTATCTTGAAATAGCATTTTATAATGTTAATTTATAACCCATAATTCACAGCTCACCTTGTATTTTGCTAAAGCCACAGGTATAATCACCGTCGATAATGATATCCCAAGGGTATGCAGTTATATCTTATAGCCATTGTTTCTTGTGGCATCGGAAACATGTTCATGAAGAAGTTTATAATACTACAAAAATTACAGATCAGAAACTCCCACAGGTCCTTATGGTGTTACTGTAATATATAAAATCACCCAGGATTCATATACATATGTATAGTATTTACATATATATAAGCACAGAACTTTTATCCTCGTATGTAGCAGTAATGTCATAGTGACCCAATGACCCCTTCACACAACAATTACTTCAAACTGTATTTATATAGTGACTTCAACACACTAAATTGTCCCAAGACAAAATCTGACAATATTCCTCAAAGAGAGATAGTAGGGCAGATTATCAACAGCTGGATCAAAGAGGTAAGTTTTGTCAGTTTCATAAAGAAGGATAGAGAAGTAGAAGCAGAGATTTAAGGATGGAATTCAGACCCCAGATTCTTGGCAGCTGAAGGCACAGTCACCAGTGTCATGGAACAGTTAAATTCAAGAGTACCTAGGTCAGAATTGGTTACTGGTTACTCAGTCAGCTTCACAGTGATGACAGTTTTATCAGCTGATAATCCTCACATTGCACAGTTGCTTAGCAATATCCAAATGTAAAGCAATAGATTTCAATAGCCCATGTACAGTGAGTAATGTTTTTAATACCACCCTTCTAACTTGGTTGCAACAGCTAATGACTCTTTATAATGTTCCTTCCCATGATCCCTTCACCATTCATAAAAATATTACTTCTTCCTCAATCCATAATGGAACAAAATGCAGTTTATCTGTCAAGGATTTTAATTCCTTTAATCTGCTTAAAATGCTGATGCTTTTTACAAAGTAGCATGGAGTGCCTCTGAAACTTCAATTAAAGACGATTACAGAGATTAGGATGTACATTTTAAGCCTGTGTTTTACAATTCAGTGGACAAACGTTATTTTTTTTTAACACACACTTATGATTGAATTCCAGCACATTATAAAATGTTATTTCGAGGTAACCATCTATTCTACGCTGGAATAATAACTGACAACTGAGCTGACTGCTTTGATTTTTGTATTCAGATTTCAGTGCAGTTTAAGCTTAAATTGCATATGATTGATACACTGAACAATATAAAAATATGATTTTAACTTTTTCAGGTCAATACTGAAGGACTGTTTCATGAATAAAATCATCTCTACTTAGAAGAGAAATCTATGATCTTTGTTCCCTCAGGCACTCTCTTGCCTTGCATCCTGCAGGAGGGCATTGCAAGGACCTGAGATTAGGCCAGGATTCAGTCTAAAGGAAAGATTTTGCAGGGCTTCCAAACAGGCGCAACTTCCACGGTTCCCATAGAGACCTATTAATACAGGACAGGGTGGAACAAGGGAACCCAGTGTTGGAATTTTCTATTTGCTGGCAATCAAGTGGAATGGTATTCTAAAAGACAGCAGTGTTATGAGTTGTCAAAGGGCTTATGTGTATCCTGACCTGGGCATCTATATTGGGGAATAACTTTGACCCCTGAAGAATGGGCAAGATATATACGTTTAAACGTTGTCTTCTTGCAAAGGGATTATAAAAGGCAATCCATACGTCTGAGGCTGGAATGCTCCCACAAGAACTATACATTCCTCCTGTCCTGAAATTCCCTTTTAGCTTCAAAGACGTGTAAATACGAAGTCTTTTGAAAAAAGCGAGCTTTTTTCCTAATGCATAGGTTTTACTAAGTAGACTTTGATGTTCCTAAATACAAATTCTTCATCATGTCGCAGTGGAGACATTTGGAAAGTATTTGGCAGTCAACCAATTCAAACAAGTATCAAAGAAACAACAGCAATGAACAAAAATGAGATTCCACAGAAGACATGAGTTTAGCAGCAGAGCAGTGATGTGAGCCAAAGGCAGATAATGAATCAGATGCAAAGAAACACCCACCTAGGATGTGCAGTACTGGAATGATCAAACACACAGTTTGTAGATCGCTACATTGTGAGGGTTGCAAATGCATGTAAGTGGCACATGAAAACAAGACTAGACTCAACTAAATTTGCGACAGATAGAAGTGCAGAATTCAGTCATAACCCAGTAAACTACAGTCAGAATAAATGCTTGTCATGATAAGAAATGACAACAATTGGAGATCAGCAATGAAAAAGAGTGCACTAAGGACAAACATTTATATAGTCTTGCTTTGAAACGATATTTGCATATTTGGATAAGCAAGAGCATATAATGTTATCAGAGCCAGAAGGACACACGTGAGTTGTCATGTCAGGACAGGTGATGATATGGCAACAGGAAGACAGTCTCGATTTATAGGAGACATAAATACAAAATGATGTAATGGCTGGAAATCAGAAAATAAATACAGAATATACTGGAAATACACAACAGATTAACTAACCTCTGGGAAGAAAGAAAGCAGAATTACCATTTCAGTCAGATGACCTTCCATCAGGACTAAAAAAAATTTAAGAAGTTGAACAATCAATCAGTTCTCAGGCAGGTCAGTCACTGAAATCTATCGAATGAGATTATGTGCCTTGATTTTAATAGAATCCAATGCGTGAAGTTAAGGATACCCAGCTGCTAAAGGAAGCACAGTAGAGTTGGATCCCTAAAGTAACTGCACCTCCAGCATTGCTGGAGGACCAGGTATTCTTCTTCCAGATCCTGCAGTCACACTCTGTGATTTCCAACTTCCCCAACACCCCTCCCCACAGTCTCCAAGTGCTCACAGTGCAATCCTCGATTTAATGTGCAATCTGTTGCTCTGGTGCTTCCTTGTCTGGTATCAGGGAGGCTGTCAGGTGGAAACATGTTGGAAAAAATGAGGTGTTTCTGACTTGCCTCTTTGGAATCCTCCCACTACTACTCTCTACAGCCTCATGTAATCATCAGTGACATTATCCATCTGCAATAATGTCTTAAATACATTTCATTTCCATCCATTAATATCACGAACAGTACCTTCACATCTTACTTTTATTTGTAAGTCTAAATACAGACAGCACAGTATAAATTAATAACACAGAAAATCAAATAAACAACCTAACAAGAATACATCCAGACAATTTATTTTCACTTGAAACCAGGCTCATTTTAACATGAGATAGTAGGAACTGCAGATGCTGGAGAATCCGAGACAACAAGGTGCTGGGCTGGATGAACACAGCAGGCCAAGCAGCATCATAGGAGCAGAAAGGCTGACGTTTCGGGCCTAGACCCTTCATCAGAAAAGAGGGAGGGGAAGGGTGTTCTGAAATAAATAGAGAGAGAGTGGGAGGCGGATAGAAGATGGATAGAGGAGAGGATAGGTGGAGAGGAAACAAACAGGTCGAAGAGGCGGGGATGGAGCCAGTAAAAGTGAGTGTAGGTGGGGAGTTAGGGAGGGGATAGGTCAGTCCAGGGAGGACGGACAGGTCAAGGGGGCGGGATGAGGTTGGTCGGTAGGAGATGGAGGTGTGGCTTGAGGTGGGAGGAGGGGATAGGTGGGAGGAAGAACAGGTTAGGGAGGCAGGGACAAGCTGGACTGGTTTTGGGATGCGGTAGTGGGAGGGGAGATTTTGAAGTTTGTGAAATTCACATTGATACCATTGGGCTGCAGGGTTCCCAAGCGGAATATGAGTTGCTGTTCCTGCAACCTTCGGGTGGTATCATTGTGGCACTGCAGGAGGCCCAGGATGGACATGTCGTCTGAGGAACGGGAGGGGGAGTTGAAATGGTTCGTGACTGGGAGGTGCAGTTGTTTATTGCGAACCGAGCGTAAGTGTTCTGCAAAGCGGTCCCCGAGTCTCCGCTTGGTTTCCCCAATGTAGAGGAAGCCACACCGGGTACAGCGGATGCAGTATACCACATTGGCAGATGTGCAGGTGAACATCTGCTTGATGTTGGCTTATTCACGACAAGCAGCAGACACCAGGAACCCTTTGACGTTGATTTGAACAACATCAAACATATTACACTTTATCGACCCTTTAGCTTATTAACCCTATTTTTAAAAAAGATATTGTTTACTGAGGCACAACATGGAAGCAAAGGAAAGGACATAGAAAAAGCAGGCCTGAAATCTATCTTCACAAAGTAAAATGGACGTGCTACCTTGCCAAATATTGGGTGATCTGTTAGTGAAACCAACGAATATACAGCATTGAAATCATACCATTTTATATAATGTTATTTAAGGTATGTGATTTACACAGATAATAATACGACTTATTTTGTAGTTAGGAATTTGAATTAGTGGCCTGTTGATTTTGATATATATGTATGTGGGGGTTTAATGATTTAATATTAATTTGGAGTTGTTTTTTAAGTCAGTATATGAAAGAGACTTAAATAAAAACAAAGAAACAAGAAGGAATATCAAACAGAAATCTAGGACTTGAAACAATAAATCTGTTTTCGTCTCAAAATATTCTGCCAGACCTACTGAGTTTCTACAATAATTTCTGTTTTTGTGTGGGAAAGAAACTTACTGGGGTGATAATGGGAATTTATTTCCATTAGGAGATTTCTAAAGCAGAGTAAACATTGAAGACCCCATTTCCAAAGAAGGGTCCAGACCCGCAACATCAACTTCCCTGCTCCTCTGATGCTGCCTGGCCTGCTGTGTTCCTCCAGCTCCATACTTTGTTATCTCAGACTCCAGCATCGGCAGTTCCTACTGTCTCTCATTGAAGGCCACGAGCTTGCTCTCACTCAGAAGGATCAGGAATTGATTTTTTTCGTGCTTTGAAGAAAATATCATACCTTGGAAAGACTTTGATTTCACTTTGCAAAAGTCCTGGCTGATGTTAGATGTATGAAATAGTTTCTCTATTGAATAGGTGTTTAAAACAATTGGGAAATAGTTTTACCTCAGCATTAGGGTTTCAGTTGAAAGCTCCAGACCAGAATATTTGTACAGAACCCTGGAAGAATTATTTGAAACTAAGAAAATTTAAGCTCAATTGTATGGCAAATCAAGAAAAAGGTTATCAGACCAAGAATTCAAAGAAACAGATAAGTGAAGCCGATAGCTATAATAGAGATGGTATTATTTCTGGTGTTTGAATACTGTAACATGATGGTGTTGGGATAGATAGAGTGGTATTTTACGGTGTTTTTTTAATATCTTTCAAATCATGTGATATGTAAATAGTTTAGTTCAGTCTATTTTATCTTCACTTCTTTTCCATAATAACTTCTGGTTTAGTTTTAAAACCAAATCTGCACTATTGTATATTTTATTTCAGCAGACAACCACATCAATAAATAAAAACAAAACGTGGTCTGTTAAGCCAGATTTCAGTCTGGGGTGGTAATAACATTGTCCAGTAATAACATCAGCTGGGATGGGAGAATAGTTGATTAATTGATGATAATCTCTAATTATTCATTAAAAGATGAATGTCATGCTGTACAGTGCAACTGAATTTTTAGGATTTTTTTGACTTAAGAAAGAAATGTTGCTGAAGCCTCGAGTATATTTCAGTAAGAATGCATCAATTTCATTGCAATTGCTGCTATTATTTCTGTAATGTTTCCTGGCTTGTCAGATGTACTCTGTTATCTTTCAGTGTGCAGGAAAAGGGGAGATGGTGTCATAAAATTGCTTAGAGGCTGCCACCATAACCAATAAAATGTGTCATTTTTGAAGGTTGTTGGGTTACATCTACACCGGGATATGACAGAGTAGGTTTATAAAAAAGTGTTAGTTGTAAGTACTGAAAGATGCTCCATAACAAAACAGAAAAACATTCACCCAAACCACAAAGAACCATACATCAGTAGACCATTTGTTTAGAATTTCTGTGACAATATTATGGGGTCTGCTTTATAAAATATAATTAAATTCTCTAACAGGCAAGCAATTGGATTTTAGCCAGACTGAACATTGCAACTTAAGCTCAGTTGGGTAGAAACAAATTTTCACAGTGCTGGAAATTTTAGCTAATTACGTGGGTGGGTTTGATCAAGTTACACTTTTTTAATTCTTTACTAACTTTGCAACTTCCTTCTGCTCGTAGCTTTTCAGTTTCAGATACTTTCAAGAAGAAAAGGACTATGCCAGTCTCCTGGTAGTATTATTATCCTGTCTACCCTGGCTCAGATCTTAAGTTTTCCCGTGAGATGTCCCATGAAGTTAATTGCACTTTACAAGATTCAGAGAAAATAAATGAGTCTCCACATTTGCTAAAATGATAGGCAGAATTCTATACCCTTGAAATAATAGTTATTATAATAACTATTTTCAGGTCTCATCAATCCACATGCCAGCAAATTATGCACTGGCATGATCTTCTGGAGGGCAGCCTCCTAATGCATTGTATCCATGAAAGCCATCTAGTTAGGGATGGTGACATAGTGTGGAGGTGGAGGAACACAGCAGGCCAGGCAGCATCAGAGGAGCAGGAAAGTTGACGTTTCACCTGCACATCTGTCAACTTGATCTACTGCATCCGCTGCTCCCGATGTGGCCTCCTCTACATTGGTGAAACCAAACACAGACTCAGAGACCGTTTCGTAGAGCATCTGCGCTCTGTTCGCGATAAATGACAACACCTTCCGGTCATCAACCATTTTAACTCCCCTTCCCACTCACTGGGTGACATGTCCATCCGGGGCCTCCTCCAGTGTCACAATGACACCACCCGAAAACTGGAGGAGTAGCACCTCATATTCCGCCTCGGCAGCCTACAGCCCAAAGGCCTAAACGTGGATTTTACCAGTTTTAAAATGTCCCTGCCCCCTGCCTCATCCCATGTCCACCCCTCCCTTTCATCCCCGCCTCCTTGACCTCTCTGACCTGACACAACATCTTCTGTCCCACCTATCCACTCCTCCCACCTCACTGACCAACCCCCACCACTCCCTACCTGCACTCTATTATCACCATCCCACCTACCTTCCCCAGCCCCATCCCTCCTCACTCTATTTATTTCTGAGCTCCCTTCCTCCTCCCCCATTTCTGAGGAAGGGTTCCAACCCGAAACGTCAACTTTCCTGCTCCTCTGATGCTGCCTGGCCTGCTGTGTTCATCCAGCTCTACACTGTGTTATCTCTGACTCCAGCATCTGCAGTTCTTGCTAACTCTAATTAAGGATGGTGTTTGGAATGCAATCTGAAGAAGGGTCTAGGCCCGAAACGTCAGCCTTCCTGCTCCTCTGATGCTGCTTGGCCTGCTGTGTTCATCCAGCTCTACACCTTGTTATCTCAGATTCTCTAGCATCTGCAGTTCCTACTATCTCTGAAACACATTGCTGCCTGTTGGGTCAGATCATGGTGTCAGACCTGGAAGTGAGATTGAGTCGATAAGAAAGCACAGCTACTGACAGAGTGGCACAGAATGTTCAGAACTGTGAAAGTTGTTATAAGCAGCTGAATCAAAGTAAAATACAACAATGAATCAGGACACAAATGAAACCTGCAGAAGAGGATATGGCTGCAGCTTTTCCTCTCCCAGCCTCAGTCAAAATGAAAGGTGTCATGAAGCAAAACTGGCAGATTTTCCACACACAATAACTTAGAAAATAACAACAGATTTGTTTAACAGGTCGGAGTATTTATACATCACTACATTTATATCGCTGATGGTAAGACGTTGTTTCAAATTATTTTCCATTCTAAAAGATGATTTTAAAAAACAGACTGCAGAAATTTGAAATACTTCAATGCAAACTCTTTTTTTATTCATTTGTGGGATGTGAGCATCACTGGCTGGCCAGCATTTCTTGCCCATCCCTAGTTGCCCTTAAGAAGGTGGTGGTGAGCTGCTTTCTTTAAACCACTGCAGCCCTCCTGCTGTGGGTTGACCCACAATGCCCTTAGGGAAGGAATTCCAGGATTTTGACCCAGTGACATTGAAGGAACACCGATATATTTCCAAGTCAGGATGGTGAGTAGCTTGGAGGGGAACTTGAAGGTGGTGGTGTTCCTTGTCTGTTGTCCTTGTCTTTGTAGTTGGAAATAGTCATGGGTTTGGAAGGTGCTGTCTAAGGATCTTCGGTAAATTTCTGCATTGCATCTTGTAGATAGTACACACTGCTGCTACTGAACATCAGTGGTGGAGGGAGTGAATGCCTGTGGATGTAGTGCCAATTGAGCCGGCTGCTTTGTACTGGATGATGTCAAGCTTCTTGAGTGTTGTTGGAGCTGCACTCATCCAGGCAAGTGGGGAGTATTCCATCACACTCCTGACTTGTGCCTTGTAGATGGTGGACAGGCTTTGAGGAGTCAGAAGGTGAGTTACTTGCTGCAGTACTCCCAGCTTCTGACCTGCTCTTGTAGCCACTGTGCTTATGTGGTGAGTCCAGTTGAGTTTCTGATCAATGATAACCCCCAGGATGTTGATAGTGGGGGATTCAGTGATGGTAACACCATTGAATGCCAAGGGGAGGTGGTTAGCTTGTCTCTTATTGGTGATGGTCATAACCTGGCATTTGTGTGGTGTGAATGTCACTTGCCACTTGTGAGCCCAAGCCTGGCTATTGTCCAGATCCTGTTGCATTTGAACACAAACTGCTTCAGTATGTGAGGAGTCATGAATGTTGCTGAACACAGACACTAACAATTGAATTACTACTCTTTAGAAAATGGTGCTGAACATTGTGCAATCATTGGCGAACATCACCACTTCTGACCTTACGATGGAGGAAAGGTCATTGATGAAGCAGCTGAAGATGGTTGGGCCGAGGACACTACCCTGGGGAACTCCTGCAGAGATGTCCTGGAGTTGAGATGACTGACCTCCAACAACCACTATCATCTTCCTATGTGCCAGGTATGACACCAACCACCGAAGAGTTTGCCTCCTGATACCCACTGAATCCAGTTTTACTAGGGCTTCTTGATGCCACACCTGGTCGAATGCAGCCTTGATGTCAAGGGCTGTCACTCTCATTTCAGATCTGGAATTCAGCTGTTTTGTCCATGTTTGAACCAAGGCTGTAATAAGGTCAGGAGCTGAGTGGACCAAGTCAATGTAATTTATTAATGGTGCATGTTCAATGTTAGGGCTTAAGCTGAAAAAGATTAATAATATTAACATTAAATATGTGATCTCATTAAATCAGCTCATAGAATCCTGTGATTTTGCACAATTAAAAGATGATCCAACTAAAGATGGAATTGCATTGCGCACAAGAGATCCTGAATTAAGAGCATGTCTACAGTGGGAGAAGGTCTCAGGAGAACAATTGAAATGTACAGAAATGCTGAAAATGTAACTAGAGCATATTCATGGCAGAATAGACCCAATATGTGCATTATACTGATAGATACACCAGGCACAAAAGGCAGACTAATCAAAGACAAAGGACACGATGCAAATACTGCAGAGGAAATCGAACAAATGAGAAGGCAACTACAGCATGGGGAAAGCAGTGTTCTCACTGCAAACAGCTGAATCATTTGTATACAAATGTATGGATAGAAGGAAGCCTCAGAAGTAAGCGCAGACATCCGCTGGAGCGATATTGGTTGAAGACTGACAAATCACACTATATTATACAACAACTTGCTTCAGTCAGGTTGATAGATGGTATGTAGTTGGTGATTGTTGAAATGATCTTTGCAGAAGGAGAACGTCAGGTGAACATAAAATGTCAGATAGACACTGGTGCATCATGCAACATCTTCACAGGCCTGTGCCAAGCTGCTCAATGTGGTGATCAATAAATGAAGCCCTCAGAAATAAATTTGAGGTATAGGGTGGTACTATACTCATGTCCAAGAGGACAGGTTATTCTGTGAGCCCATCACAATTGCAGAATGAAGAAACTGCTCTCTCCAGACAAAAGAGAAGCACGCAAAAATGGCAAAAACCTTATTGGACCTTTTTCTCTCCACCCATCTAACAAGCTCAAACATTGTCTGTTGTTTGAATATTAACATACTGCAGATAGATTTAGGCAAGGCTTACTTTAATGTGATGAAAGAGAGACAGTCCTGAGGAAGGGTCACTTGCTGTGAAATGCAAACTCTGATTTCTCCCCACAGATGTTGCCAGATCTGCTGAGCTTTTCCAGCAACTTCTGTTTCTGTTTCTGATTTATAGCATCTGTAGTTCTTCGGTTTTTATGTTGAAAGAAGATTGACATCAATTAGATTACCTTGCTTTTTATTACTAATACTGTAACTGTAACAGAGCCAAATTAATTTGTCAATTTTTGTTTGAACTCTAAAAGTGTTGTCTGACATCTGTTTCTCTTAGAGTCTGGTTAGGAACTATTAGGGCAATTCTGAGGGTGATTGAATGTTTTAATTTTACTGTGTTGCTAACTTGATTTGGCTTACAATCTAAATGTTATATTGTGTGGCACCTGAGTGAATTTTTACTTTACCCTCTTCAATTATTGATTGACCTCCCTAAGATTGCATTTCAAACCTGCAAGAAATACTCCAATGGAGGCTTTTTAAAAATGTTTTATATAGCTCGTATGTATCTAAGTTGTAAAATTTCATAACCTAAATCTTGACAGTATAGTTAAATCATACTTTACTAGGAAGGACCACCACTGCAAAATTGATTCATGAAAAGTCATATAATAATTTATTGAAATCGAAAGAACTGCAGATGCTATAAATCAGAAACAAAAACAGAAGTTGCTGGAAAAGCTCAGCAGGTCTGGCAGCATCTGTGAAGAAAAAAGTAGTGTTAACGTTTCCTCAGAATTGTTAATAATTAATTGACATTGATCAAAAAAATCCCAACCATATAATGTGTTCATACATAGATGAAGGTAAGGTCTGCACAAGAGAAAAAAAAATCACCAGATGAACCTAAATATTCCAGAATCTTTTAAATTAGGTGCAGTTTATACTTTAGAACTGGGGTTGATCTGACAATTACTAAGAAATGTGAAAAACTTAGTTAATTTTCACCCCTAGAGTGAGTAATGGGGCTTGTGGGTTATGGAAGGGTGGGGAACCTATTGGTAACCTGTCCATTTCTGGTTTTAATTGAAATGAATTGGAGGAGAGCCAACCAATCTGTTCTCCGGAGGCATGTCAGTCACTAAAACATTTCTAAAAAGGTACAAGCTTCCATTTTTAAATAAATATCTACCTTAAACTTCTGCACACCAGGATCTGGGAAGGATCAACAAGGTGTCAGCTGCCCTGAATATTTTCTTCTCCAGTTCTTTCTAGACTACTTCAGAGGACAGCAATAACATCATCCAATCTGTTTAAATTAGCAATCAGACTTGCATTAAGCAGGTAACATGGCACAATGTTTCCTGAGATAACCATTGTCAACGCCTTCTCAAATGTACAATGAGGAACACAGGACTGGGTTTGTCCCCTAGCACGGTCCAATGTCAATGATTCCCACCTCAATTTACCAGGTTCTTCACACGAGCCCAAAGCTTTAATGAATTACTTAGGGCTTTCATGTCATTCCTCTGCACCTAGGTTGTGAACACCAGCATCATGCATGGAGATGTCAGCCCAAAAGAGTGGAAGGTAGCCACAACACCTCCCAGAATTGTAAACTCAGCCACTCAATTTCATTAAAATCAAATGTATTAATGATTAGGAGCCTTATTATGCAACGAGGCAGTTGTGATGGCCTATATGCTACTAAAATTGGTTCTGTCATGGGGCCAGCACACAGAGTCACCTTTGGACAGCCTTGACCAGGATAAAGATGATGACAGTAAAGAAACAGAGGATAATAAAGCAGGAGGGAACTCCAAGATATCTGCGCTCCTCCAGTTCTAGGTTCTCACAAATTCCCACCTTGACAGCTGAGCTTTTTGTTGCCAAAGCCCTACTGTCTGGAATTCAATGCCAAAAAGCTGTCTGGCCCTCCACCTCTCCCTCTCTTCCTTTAAGATACTCTTATATCTTGCCTCTTTAGTCAAACTTGTGACCATTGTCTTAATTGTATCAGAGATAGTAGGAACTGCAGATGCTGGAGAATCTGAGATAACATGGTGTAGAGCTGGATGAACACAGCAGGCCAAGCAGCATCATAGGAGCAGGAAGGCTTCCTGCTCCTATGATGCTTCTTGGCCTGCTGTATTCATCCAGCTCTACACCATTGTCTTAATATTCTCTTTACTGGTTCCCTGTCAAATATGGCTTGATAATATTCTCGTGAAGTATTTTAGGGCAATTTGCAGTGATAAAGGCACTCAAAGTCTAAATTGGTATTTTGTTGTCATTGTTGAATACTGTAACAGTAGCCTAGAGCCTGGCCTACAATGAAAGATTTTCAGAAGATGCCGTTTGTTGAATGCTTCCTCTGTAATTGTATCAACAGTCTAGTTCAACTTGTGTCTCTAACCCTAATTGCTACACTCCCTAATGATCAACATTAGTATTCACGTCACCTTACTTTGCTGGGTCACCAACTGGTAAAGCATCAAAACTGCACATGAGTCTGCAGGAATGCCCACTCTCCTGCTGGCTTGAACTAGCATATGGAAGCGACAGGCATCAAAAAAACCAGCTCGTCCATCACAATTGCTGGTGCACTGAAAACACTCTGAAGACTGGCCCTCTCAATGAAGATTCATAAATAGATCTTGAGAACACTTCAAGGAGAGGCATATGGTTCAAAACATCTGAAAGCTATGCAATATTTAGGAGGGAATTCCATTTAAAATTAAACAGGATGCAACTCTGACCATGGCACAGACACTAACAGTTGAATCGCTACTCATTAGAAAATTTCCTGCAATTAAGACCAGTCCTAATTATCATCTGGGAATTCTGTTCTAGTACATTTTTCATATACGTTCTTGATCTGATAAATTGTGAATGTTGGGCCTTGAGGATTAGGTTACTTTCCTGTATTTGTGCACAATAAGGAGTGTTTGAGTTGTGAATGTTGAATTTTTTTTCCTGGAGAAAACTATGATAGAATATTCATCATCAGAAAACGTTGGTGTTGACATTTTAGTGTTTATTGAACATCGCAGTAATTTTGGAATTTAGAGGGTAATTGCTAGATTCCACACTGGAGTCTAAAGGTTTCCTCATAAATGACCAATGGATAAATGAAAACCTTTTTCACATTTCTTGGCTTCTATACATCACATTGGCTCAGGATATTAGCCATTGCTTGTGTTTGCTACCACCAGTCCTACTTTCTAATTATTTTAAACAATCTGCTTGGACACATTATGGCCCACACCTGCGGTGGGGTTACTTAAAACTGCACTTACTGCCCAAAGGTAAGGACACTCCACAAGAACCCAATCCTCCCTTCTACTCTTTAAAATGAAACTCAGATTAAAATTAACAGAAATTTACTAAACCAAAATAACATTTCCCAAGGCGGCTGATGTACCCCTACCCTTGAAGTGCCTGCTGGTCTCTCAAGGCCTTTATCATGCCAGTGGACACTGAACACTCCCTATCAATGGACAAACACCACAAAAAAGAAGCAGGCACTATGACCATCTCCACAATCCACTGCCTGGACCTACTGATGGCCACTTTGGCCAAGCCCAGGAGCAGGCCCACGATGAGATAGCAAGAGCTGCAGATGCTGGAGTCAGAGTCACAGTGTGGAGCTGGAGGAACACAGCAGGTCAGGAGCATCAGAGGAGCAGGAAAGTCGATGTTTCGGGTCGGGACCGTTCTTCAGTTCTGAAATGTGGACTTCCCTACTTTCCTCTGATGCTGCCTGACCTGCTGTGTTCCTCTAGCTCCACATTGAGGCCTACAATGAGGCCCTATGGCCTACCCATCCCTCCCCACATAGGGTGCCTACAGGTTAGGAGCATGGGCCTGAAGTGTACTGATTGGGCTTAAAGAATCACAGAGGCAGAGAGCAGACAGGACATCTCTGCCAGCTGTAAGAGGAGAGGAAAGTCTCCCGGAGGTAGTTCCCATGTTAAGTGGGGCTAACATTGGCAGTGGGAGGTAGAATTTAACACATGATATATGCCCAGCCACCTTTGACAGATTGAAATAAAGATCAGGGAAATGTTTAACCAATGGCTAAGCTAATATTATGCATTTTGTGCTATCTTCTAAAGTCCATTGCAACCATTCTCAATCTGATTTACTCTCTTTGTCCTGCCCAAGTAATGCTTTAGATCCATGAAGAAGAAATGAAAATCTATCCAGAGACAGAAACTAGGATAATGAGGTCAAATGAAATATATTAGGACACAGAATGATTAATGACTGATACAAAATCATTGTGGTTTTGAAGAGATTCTAAAGCAGAATATAAGCTCTCAGCTGGGAATTTCAAACCAGCTGTATGCAAATAACAGAGTCAGCATTTCAAGAAGTGGCAGGGCTTAGGATATTTTCCCCAACGGAATCATATGAAGTATTACAATAAGTCATAATGATATTTAAATGAGATCTCTAGAAACATTCAGCAGGGCCTTCGGCAGAAAATGACAGCAATTTTATTTTTAGAATAATTTAGCACTAAAGGATAGACTTTGGTATTCTTTATTTATGTCTGTGGTTACCAAGTTGCCCATTTCAAAAGGAGGGAATTCAGTTTTAAGTAGTTCAAGTGGTAGCATCTCATAAATAGCATGTAATGTTAAACCACTTTGTCGTCAACTACATGGCCCAAGTTTATTTATAGACTTTCTCCCTGACAGTAGAATCATTGAGTTATATAGCTCAGAAACAAACCCTTCGGTCTAACAAGTCCACACTGACCATGTTTCCAAATTAAACTAATCCCACATGCCAATGCTTTTGGCCCATATCCCTCCAAATCTTTCTAATCCATAAACATATCCAAATATCTTTTAAATGTTGGAACTGGACCTGCATCCACCATTTTCTCTGGCTGAACATGCCCCTCCTTTTCAAATCTTTCTCCTCTCACCTCAAAAATATTCCTCTAGTTTTGAACTCCCCCACTCTAGGGAAAAGACTCTTGTCATTCACCTTATTTATGTCCCTCAACTTCCTACACTCCAGTGAAAAAAATCCCTGTCCTTCCAGTCTATTTTTGTATCACAAACCTTCCATTCCTAGCAACATC
Organism: Rhincodon typus; assembly: GCF_021869965.1. NCBI lineage: Eukaryota > Metazoa > Chordata > Chondrichthyes > Orectolobiformes > Rhincodontidae > Rhincodon > Rhincodon typus. Next base: position 24,879,670 of record NC_063339.1, read on the forward strand.
CTGGTAAATCTTTTCTGATCCCTCTCCAGTTTAATGATATCCTTCTTATGACAGGCCGACAAGAACGCACACAGTATTCCTGAAGAGGCCTCACCAATGTCCTGTTCAACCTCAACATGACTCCGAACTCCTGTACTCAAAGGTCTGAGTAAGGAAGGTAAGTGTGCTAAACGCCTTCTTAACCACCTTGTCTATCTGTGATGCAAATTTCAAAGAATTATGTACCCGAACCCCTAGGTCTCTCTATTCTACTACACTACCAAGGGCCCTACCATTAATTGTGTGAGTCCTGTTCTTGTTTGTATTACCAAAATGCAATACCTCACATTTATACAAATTAAACTCCATCTGCCTATTCTCGGCCTATTGGCCCAACTGATCAAGATCCCTTCGTAATCTTAGATAACCTTCTTCACTGTCCACTATACCACTAATTTTGGTGTCATCTGCAAACTTACTAATCATGCCTCCTATATTCTCGTCCAAATCATTTATTTAAATTATAAACAAAAGTGGACCCGATACCGATCCCTATGGGACATCACTGGTCACAGGCCTCCAGTCCAAAAACAACCCTCCACCACCACCCTCTGTTTCCTAACATCAAGCCAATTTTGTGTCCAATTAGCAAGCTAGTGATCTAACATTACTAATTACCAAACATGGAAAAAATGTGAAAATGTGAGGAATAATAAAGAATAAAGAACAATCAAATGAAATTCCAAAGCTAAACAAAGTTTGGGAGGAAATACTTTTAAAGGTGGGTCAGAATCCGATGTTTACTTGACGCTTTATGTTGACCTGATGTTCTTCTTCTTTCATACTCATTCCAACAGAGACAAACCATATCTCACCTATTGACCTGACTGAACCAATTTGTTATATGGTGTGGAGTGATTTGTCAGAATTATCAGTTGATATCTCTCTGGTGGCCATTTGTACTTGCTTGTTGAACTTCCTTTTAACCAGACAATTGTGTGCAAAATGATTCAGCTTCTTGCAGTGAGAACGTTGCTTCTCCCACACTGGACATGCCATCTTCACCTTTACTTAATAGCCTCTGGAGTACTTGCAGCTTGTCCTTTGGGTGAAATTGTGCCTTTTGTGCTTGGACAATCTGTAAGCATAATGCAAGACATGGTCTGTTCTGCCATGTATATTGCTTTAGCTACTGATTCACAACTTCAGCACTTTTGCACAAGTCCATTGCTCTCCTGGGTGTCAGTTTCTCGCCTCTTAATCGGTGTGCTCTCACTGTGGGATCTCTTATGTTTAATACAATCTTACCTTTAATTATATCATCTGCTAATTGTGCAAATTCACAGGTTTCTGTAAGCTGAGCTAGTGACATTAGATGGTGATTAATTCTATTCTATTTCTAAAGCTTCAAGTAGTACAAGAACTGGTGGTCAGATCAATAAAATACAGCAAACTTTATTTTAACCAGTACCTTAAATCAATGGCTATAAATAAAATATAACAGTGATGTATAAATCCCTGCATTATGTTTCTATTACTTACTGTACATTTTTATATTTGATTATGGGAGGTGTGTTAATGTTTTTACATAGACTTTTTGAGGGTTGTTGATATCTCAAACCTTTGCTTGGTCAGGGTTTGTTGCGGTTCTGTGTACCTCTTGATTATCCAGAATATTTGATCAGCCGGCACTCTCTTGGTCTCCCAGGTGCCAGTTAGTTAACAGTTTTCTGTACATAGAAAAGGAAAAGGAAACAAATAATGGAATAAATTATTTAAGTAGTTAATTAAAACACATTAAGTGATAAGACAAGTAAGGTATCATTAGTGCAGAATATGAAAGCTCCTTAATGCCTGTGTGATGCACAGAAAACACAACTGCAGGCAGTGTTTATAGCTCAGGCAGCTTTGGCATAGACTTTATGAGCATCGTAGGGTGGGCAAGCTAATTGAGTCTGCCACTGTAATGGTGGAAGACATTCAAGTTGGGGGAGGAGCAAAAGGGAAAGTAATGGAGTAGGGGGACTGCAGAATGTTCTCTGAGTGCAAAGTGTAAGACTCTGAACAGCTATGTTGACTGCCTGGTGTCAGGGTTTGGGACATCTGTTCAGGACTGGACAGGAACAGAGAATGAGAGAGGGGGAGGATTCAGTCATCATGATCTGCATAGGTCCAATGACAGAGGTGGACAAGAAAGAGGTATCGTATAGTTACTATGAGGTGCTACACAACAAATTAAGAAGCAGAACCCCAAAGTAATACAGTCTGGATTATTACAAACCAAAAGAACTGTGGATGCTGTAAATCAGAAACAAAAACAGAAGTTGCTGGAAAAGCTCAGCAGGTTTGGCAGCATCTGTGAAGAAAAAATCAGAGTTAACGTTTCGGGTCCAGTGACCCTTCCTTAGAACTTTTTGTTTGCAGAGTGTGAGGATGTGTAGTCCAGGTAGCTGTGGGAGTCAGTGGGTTTATCATGGATATTAGGGGACATCTATCCCCAGAAATGGAAACAGAGATGTCGAAGAAGGGAAGAGAGGAGTCAGAGACAGACCAGGTGAAAGTGAGGGCAGGGTGGAAATTGGAAGCGAAATCGATGAACTTTTCCAATTCTGGATGAGAGAGGGAAGCAGTACCGATGATATCATCGATATATCGGAGAAAGAATTGTGGGTGGGGACTGGAATAGGACTGGAACAAGGAATATTCCACATACCCCATGAAGAGACAGGTATAACTGGGGCCCATGTGGGTACCCATGGCCACCCCTTTGACCAGAAGAAAATGCTAGGAGTTAAAAGAGAAGTTGTTGAGGGTGAGGACGAGCTCAGCCAAGCGGAGGGGGGTGGTGATGGGTGGGGATAGTTCAGGCCTTTGCTCCAGGACGAAGCGGAGAGCCCTAAGACCCTCCTGGTGGAGAATGGACGTGTAGAGGGATTGCACATCCATGGTAAAGAGGAGGTGGCTGGAGCCAACAAACTGAAAATTTTGAAACCAGCGTAAGGCGTCAGAGGAATCACAGATGTACGTGTGTAGGGATTGGACTGGGGGGAGAAGACTGAGTCAAGGTAGGAAGAGATGAGTTCTATGGGGCAGGAGCAGGCTGAAACAATGGGTCTGCCCGGACAGTCCTGTTTGTGGATTTTTCGAAGGAGGTAGAAACGAGCTGTGCGGGGCCGGGGGATTGTCAGCTTGGAGGTAACGGTGGGGGAAGTTCACCAGATGACATGATGTCAGTAACCGTAGTCGATACAATGGTCTGATGTGTCATGGTGGGGTCATGGTCCAGGGGAAGATAGGAGGAGGTATCTGAGAGCTGGTGCTCAGCCTCTGCAATGTCGAGGTCACTATGCTGGACTACAATAGCACCGCCCTTATCGGCAGGCTTAATGACAAAGTCAGGGTTAGATCTAAGTGCACAGAGTGCAGTCAGTTTGGAGGGAGATAAGTTGGATTTGGTGAGAGGGGCAGAGAAATTGAGGTGACCAATATCATGTCCACAGTTCTCAATGAAACAGATTGAGTGCAGATAAAAGGCCAGAAGAAGGGGTCCAGGTGGAGGGAGAGTGTTGGAACTGGTCTGTGAGACGGGGAGAGGACTCTTGTCCAAAGAAATGGGCACGGAGGTGAAGACAGCGGAAGAAGAGTTCGCTGTCATGTCGTGCCTGAAATTCGCTAGGGTGGGGTCACAGAGGGATTAAGCTGAGATCTTTGCTAGGTGGAAGGTTAGGAGGGATGGTGAATACCCGACAGGAGGTGGGGTTGGGGAGGGAATGGAGTCAGAGGGAAGAGGAGGAGAGGAAGGTTCCAGAGGGTCATGGGTATCTGAGTTGTTGCACTGTGTGGGCCTTGATGCCTGAAAGGAAAAGAAACAGTTTCTTGTTAGCACGACGAATGAGCCGGAGCATGAAGTGGAACTGCAGAGTGGTGCAGCCCTGAGCCAGTGTGTTGCGATGCTGTTGGAGAGAGAGGTTGAGAGTGTGCAGGTGACGCCCCATGGCACTGAGTGTGGATCTCAGGAGCGAGAGCAACTGTCCATGGAATGTTGAATATCACGTAGATATCTGTGATCCTGGCTGGATTAAAAGCACAAGGGATGAAACTTCAGTTGGCATCCATGTGGAGTGAGTCCGAGCCGGAGGCAGTGACTGAGGAATGTGATATGGGTGTGGAAACGAGTTTCAGCAAATACTTGGTCAAACACCAGGAGTGACAGTGAAATTAAAGTCGGTAGACAAGAAGAAATATTTGAACGGAAATCCTGTCGGAGAGAGAGAAGCAGAACTTCTTCAAGGTGGGCATGCCTAGAAGAGATGTGGCAGTGATTTAAATACTACATAAAAACTGAAGGAACTGCGGATGCTGTAAATCAGGAACAAAAACAGAAGTTGCTGGAAAAGCTCAGCAGGTCTGGCAGCATCTGTGAAGAAAAAATCAGAGTTAATGTTTTGAGTCCGGTGACCCTTCCTCAGAATTAAGGTGACCCTTCCTCAGAACAGTTCTGAGGAAGGGTCACCGAACCCATAATGCTAACTCTGATTTTTTTTTTCTTCACAGATGCTGCCAGACTTGCTCATCTTTTCCAGCAACTTCTGTTTTTGCTCTCTGGATTATTACATGAACCACATACAGATTGGCATAGGGCAAACAAGATTACAGGAATTAATGTGTGTTTCAAAAGAAGGACTCAGTTCTCGTTCTGGGGCATTGGCACCAGTATTGGGAAAAATGGGATCGACACTGCACTGTCTACACTTGGACTGTGCTGGGGTCGGTGTTCTTGCAAGCCGAATAACCAGGCAAGTAGAGAGAACTGGATTTTAAACTATATAGCCTGGTCACAGCATTAATTCTAGGAAGATGTAGTAAATCAAAGAATAGTGACAAAGCTAGGGAAAATAATATGGGAAATTAAAAACAGACCATTACAGGAAGATATATAGAAAGTATATCTAAGGTTGAATCAATAGGAAGGGTTAGAGGTTACAAAAATAATAAGAAGCCAAAACTGAATGCATTCAAAATGGAACAGATAGACTGATAGTGCAAATATAAATAAATGTGTGACCTGGTAGCAATTACAGAGATATGGCTGCAGGATGATATTAATTGCAACTGAATGTTGAAGGTTGGAAGACACTTTAGGAAGGACAGGCAGCTTAGTAAAAGGTGGAGGACTAGCACTGTTAATTAATGATGGCATTAGTACAGTGGAGACGGATGGCTTCAGTTCAGGAAACCAGGATATAGAAGCCCTTTGCACAGAAATGAGAAATTATAAAGGCAACAAGTTAGTTAAGGGAGTGGTGTACAGGATCCTTAACATTAACCATATGGTAGGATGTGGTATTAAGGAAAAAAATAGCAGGAGTTTGTAAGAAATATACAGCAATATTCAAGGGATTTTAGAAAAATCAGGTGGACAAAGATTGTTTAGAGGGGACTTCGTAAAATGTTTCCGGGATAGTTTCTTATAATAGCATGTTCTGGAGCTGACCATAGAGCAAACTATCGATATTCAGGAGGCAATAGGGAAGATAAATGGACTGTTGACCTTTATTTCAAAGGGAATCAAATATAAAAGTAGGGAGGTCTTGCTAAAATTATACACGGCACTAACCAAACCACAGCTAGAATATGGTGAACAGTCCCTTCATCTAAGGAAAGATATACTGGCATTGGCCCAGAGAAGGTTCACTAGATTGATCCTAGTTTCGGAGGTATTTTCTTATGAGGAGATGTTGAGTAGGTTCGGCTTGTACTCACTGGAGTTTAGAAGAATGGGAGGCAATATCATTGAAACATATAAGATTTTTAGAGGACTTGACTGGGTCAATGCAGAGATGTTGTTTCCCCCTGTTGTAGAATGTAGGACCAGAGGAAATGATCTCAAAATATAAAGTGTCACTCATTTAGGACAGAGTTGAGCAGGAATTTTCTTCTCTCAGAGTGAAGTGAATCTGAGTGTTCTATACCAAAGTGCACTTTTGAGGCTGGGTTGTTAAGCATATTCAAGGCTAAAGTGACAGATCAAAAACAAAGAGATAGTAAGAACTGCCAATGCTGGAGTCAGAGATAACACAGTATGGAGCAGAAAGAACACAGCAGGCCAGGCAGCATCAGAGGAGCAGGAAAGCTGACTTTTCGATTCGGGATCGTTCTTCAGAAATACGGGAGGGGGAAGGGAGCTCTGAAATAAATAGGGAGAGAAGAGGTGGGGCTGGGGAAGGTGGGTGGGATGGTGATAGGTGAGTGCAGGTAGGGAGTGGTGGGGATTGGTCAGTGAGGTGGGAGGAGCGGATAGGTGGGACAGAAGATGGACAGGTTGTTCAGGTCAAGGAAGTGGGGATGAGAGGGAGGGTTGGTCATGGGATGAGGCCGGGGGGTGGGGTGGGGAGATTTTGAAACTAGTAAAGTCCACATTGAGACCATTGGGTTGTAGGTTCCCAAGGCGGAATATGAGGCCCTGCTCCTCCAGTTCACATTGAGACCGTTGGGTCTGCATTGGGTCAGTGAGGACCGTGTTGCCTTCCCATCTCCACCCCAACTAGTCATAGGATCCCAAAAGTACAGAAAGAGGCCATTCAGCTCATCAAGTCCACACCTACCATCCGAAGAGTATCCAACCCAGATCCACTCTATCCCTAGGACCTCTATGGCTAACCCACCTAAGCCTACACAGCCCTGGACACTATGGGCAATTTAGCATGGCTAATCCACTTAACCTGCACTTCTTTGGGCTGTGGGAGGAAACCAGAGCACCTGGAGGAAACCCACGCAGACACAGGGAGAATGTGCAAACTCCACAGAGTCACCCAAGGCTGGAATCGAACCCAGATCCCTGGCGCTGTGAGGCAGCAGTGCTAACCGCTGAATCTGCAGCTAGAAGGCCGTTGGACAGCCTCCCTGACACAGCAGCAATTGAGGCCGTGTGTCATCCTACCACTGGCAGGGGGCTTACTTTGCATGCAGATACTGCTGGGTTTGCTTTCAGACTTGCAGGGGAGGTTTGACTGAGGTCCTAGAACAGGACTATTCCCTTGTGTCCTTGTGTTTATTTACACATTTTTTTAAAAACATGAAAAACAAACAGAAATTACAGTGACACTAAGACATGCTGAGAATGATAAATTTGAAGTAAACAATATTCGTAAAGAGAAATTAATGGGACTAATAACTACAAGTTCCCTGGTCCCTTGGCCCATAATTTTGGGTATTAGAGGGATGGTTGCAGAGATTGATGAATTGGTTTTGATCTTCCAGAATTCCTTAGATTCTACAATGATCCTATAGATTGGAACTTAGCAAAAATAACCTCATTTTACAAGAATAGAGGAAGGGAAAAAACAGAGAAATCATTGGCCAATTACCCTGATACCAATCATAGGGAAGATGAAAGAATACATTATTTGAGATTGATACAAGCCACTTGGTAAATCCCAATATGATTAGGTAAATTCAACACAGGTTTATGAAAAGGAAATCTGTTTTTTTTTGTGAATGTAATTAGCATGGCAGATAAGTGGGATCCAATGGACACAGTATAATTGAAATTCAAGAAGACATTTGATAATATGCCATACAAGAGGATGTTACACACAATTTGATCTTCATGTGTTTTATGCATAATATATTAGCACAGATTGCGAATCAGTTAATGGACAGAAAACAGAAAGTGGGACTGAATAGATCACTTTCTAGACAAACAGCAGTATCATGTGGAGTGGCATAAGGGTTAATGTTTGAGCCACAACAGTTTGCCATATCAGTGATTTGGATGAAGGTCCTATATCCAAGTTATGTCCAACTTTGTTGTTACTAGGTGACATAAAAGCCTGGATTTTTTCCACACTGTTTTCAGAATCCCAATGTTGGGACTCAATGCCGATTCCAACCCCACACTTACTGACAGCACAGCCAATTGTACATACTTCCTAAAGGCAATTTTCTAATTGGTTGTCTGTACAGTCACTGACTCCTGAAGGACAGCAGGCAGGGCTCTCAATGAACCAATCTGAGGGGTGTTTTCTAGATTGATTCCTCAGATGTGAATGCTGTCCTATGAGGACAGAATGAACAAAGTGGGCCTTTATTCTCTGGAGTGTAAAAAAGATTAAGAGGTGATCTCATTAATATGTCTACAAATCTTCAAGGCTTAACAGGCTACATGCTGAGTGTCCACTTGCACTGGCTGTCGACTCTAGAACTAAGGGTTATCAACTCAGGATAAGGGGAGAATAATTTTGAACTGAGACATGGAAAACTTTTATCACCCAGAGAATAAATTATTCGAAAGCTCTAGCTCAGGTAATTGTGGATGTCTGTGTTAATCAGTATATTCAAAGTGAAAGATCTTGATTGGAGCACTAAGGAGTCAATGCATAGGGAAAGATATTGTCAACGTGAATTGATACAGAAGTTGATTGTGATCTAGCACAGCAGGATCAAGATGCCATAAACTTATTCCTACTCCCAGGTCCTCTTCTTCATGTTTTTATGTTTCTGCATATGGTGCATTATGCTACAACCTGTTTGACCTGGATACTGAACTTGAGAAAAGTCATTGAAGATCAACTAATAGTTGTGAAAACCTCAGTCATCACTTTAGCATGCCCTCTTTTCCAAAACTAGATAAGTCTGGTTCCCTTAGCTTTCCATCATATCACAACAGATCAGATAAAAACAATGAAAATAATCAGCGATTAAATTAAATTCTATTAGAGTCTGACTATAAAGATACAAAATATATTTCCTGACACTAGTATGCCCACAGGAATTTACATAGTCAATTTATGAATTATTAAACAAGCTTTAATGTGGTTATTAAAGGTCAGTTCAATGGCAAACAATTTCTTCAGAAAATTCAGTTGATTTTAGCCTGATTTTGTCGTACCTGAAAACCTTACCAAAAATAGGTGCTGAAAAGTCACCATAGAAACCTTTGTCACAGTTTGCAAATATGAAATGACAAATGTTATTAACTGATCCAGAAATTTTCAAATAATACCAAATTGCTTCATTGAATATTGGAGCAGCCAAGCAGATGCACAATTCTACCCCCAGCATTATATTCAATAATATATAAGTTGCTTTACAATGATATGTTGAATATTCAAGTTTAGTCTCAGATAAAAAGCTGCTCCCTTGAAAGGCTGTTTCAGAGATAGTAGGAACTGCAGATGCTGGAGAATCTGAGATAACAAGGTTTAGAGCTGGATGAACACAGCAGGCCAAGCAGCATCAGAGGAGCAGGAAAGCTGACGTTTTGGGCCTAGACCCTTCTTCAGAAAGAAGGGTC
>NC_063339.1:24903943-24959145 GCF_021869965.1 Rhincodon typus
CGGGCCTAGACCCTCTGATGAAGGGTCTAGGCCCGAAACGTCAGCCTCTCTGCTCCTATGATGCTGCTTGGCCTGCTGTGTTCATCCAGCCCTGCACCTTGTTGTCTCGGATTCTCCAGCATCTGCAGTTCCTACTATCTCTTCCTAAAGGCTATACTTGGTAAAGAGATAATGACTAATTCGATGAGCCTCTTTCACAGTTCCTCTTCAGGAACTTCTTCCGAACAAACTGGTCAATGGACTCTTGGAGCACTGTCTGTATGACATTAATTAGAGTCCATTAAACCTGAAGTTAATTCCAACTTTGAGCTGGCCTTCAAGAGCCTTTTCTGAATCTCTCTAATTGACCCTGTAAAAATCTGATGAGTTAATTCTGTGAAGTCTCTCTCCTCATCAGTGACAACCAAAGAGTTTAGGTCTATTTTCTCATGATTTTCTATCAATTGATCTGCGAAATAGAACTGCACACTTTGTTTGCACAGCAGTAAGCAGTAAGGGTGTCACTGGATGCCTAGTCTATAATAAGGTTCCTCTTATCCATGGTCCGACGTTAAAAATATTGTACTCCGCCACTGTAAGTGATGTGTCCCTAATTTTATGTCAGTTTAAAACTTTTTTGTCTAAGAACACATACTTTGCAGCTTCCGTTCTGAGAAACTGTTACTTATGAGTTGATTGTCAGGAACAGGGCATCCTAGCTTCCGGTTTCTGTACTGCACCGCACTGGTATCGTGTCCCAGTCACGAGTGCAGTTCAGACTTTTTAAATGTTATTTTTTATTTAAGGCAATTTAGAAATGTATTTTGTTCTGAAAGAACTTACATTCTAATCAAAGCTAAATTTGTTTTGATTTCTTCCTGGTTAATGCCCTACCACAGACCTTTCCAGTTGTCTGTCCTCCTGGTGTTGGACGAGAAATTCTCCTCTACTCTGAATTCTCTGTTGTTTGGTTGGTCTGCAAATGTTTTTTAAAAATATCTTCCAACAAATTATCACAGATTTTCCGAGATGGTCATCATTGGTGTGGTTTTGCTTCCCACAGCGTGTTTGACCTGAATCCAGTGCTTAAGTTATCTCCTGTAACGCAAAAAACTGGGTGCGATATTGCAATACAACTAATAAGTGTGTACAAACATTACATTCCTCAGGCACATGAAAGTCTAAACTAACATTGAGCTACCAATTTATAACAGAAGAGCATATGTCAACCAGAATGTTGTGCTTCAAGTAAATTGAGCTAAGATGGAGCTTAAGACCTTTATACCCTCAGGTCACAAGCCAGGATGATACCTCTTAAAGCCATACTAACATATTGACTCTAAGACTTCACACAACAAGTAGAGTTAATATAAAAAAAGAACTGCCTACTACATCCTGTAAGATAGCTGTGGAGTAGGGCTTCTGAGCCCGGGGCTCGTCCACTCTGTTCACATTTCTATTCGTTCCTTTCTCTTCTCTCTTTTCTCATCTTTTTTCCTCCTTTCTTTCTCTTTAATTTTATTTACCTCTTGTTGACGAGCTCAGTCATGGCGATGACATCGGGGCAAGTGGGCCCAGCGCAAACAGTTGGTGGTGGTGTTAGAGGCGCATTTGGGTTCCCAGTGGCTTCTACCTCCAGCGCAAATTCATGGAGACAGCGGCAGGGTCGAGTTTGGGCTGGTGCAGTACACAGTGGCAAAGGTGGCGTCTGCATGGGCGACGTCCAGTGAGGATGTCAGTGGAGGCAAGATGGCGCGAAGGGTGGCCACTTTCGTTCTAGCAGCGATGGCACAACAAAGGGGTCTCATGCCTGGCCACTAGGCCCATGGCAGAGCACTTCACAAGAAGTGACTACAAAGTTGAACATTTCTTCTTTATTTCTTTATTTTTCTACTTTTATATTCTATGTTTTGGTTTACTTTTTCTTGTTTTAAGATGGCGCTCGAGAGTGGTGACACTATATAACACTTTTCACAGTATTTTGTAACAAAATACATGTGACAATAAATAAATCAAATCAAAAACCCAGACAAATAGCAACGTAACTTACCTGCTCAAGTGAATTATGACTTATTTTGTATTTCTGCCTTCTTTTCCTTGTTTTTGTCTGATTTTATGAGAAATGCAGAAATTTTATTGACATTTTTGATTCAAAAAGTACAGAGATGCTCATGGAAAAAGTGAAAGCTAACTTTGCAGCAGATTGTCCCAGTCCAACAAATCTAATTAGTGTAGTTACTGTCATGGAAATTAGACACAGTTATACGAGGGGGAGTAAAAGAGACGGTAGCATAAATGATGTCCTAAATCTGACATCTGAAAAAATTAAAATCATGACAAAGCTTGGAGATATATTATCCAAATCATTATATAGTGACATTTAATTAGGAAGTTAACTCTGAGCACCAAGATAATGCTTCAAACTTTGAGCTATTAAAGAAGATAGATTTTTGGTATCATGTTCAATTATATCTTCCTCATGAATGAATATGACCTTTTTTGTGGAAACTTTGGCCAGTGATAATTCTATGGTGAATTTCAGCTCTTTAACTTCAGTTGTCTGAATACCATAGAAGGGCTAAAGGAAAGGTTTGTCTGTGTGCTGTACATAGCAAAGCAGTCAATGGTATTTTTAAATACTAAAATCATTAAAGTATTACCCTCATTCAACTATGAACTACAGCTAAAACTTGACATTAGGGAAAGTAATATAGCTCAGATTAGTGAAAGTGAATGTAAGGCTGATGTTCAGAAGACATTTGTCATGCAACAATGACATATTGTAACAGACTTTCGATATGGGTGATATAGACAGGGTTGAAAGAGACATAGAGAACTTATTTTATTTGTCTTGTCTCCTGTCCATAAATAGACAGGTTTAATTTCAAATGAACTATGTATGTTTCCCAAACTCCTGTCTGTGAAGTTAATTTTTCAGATGACTCTTGTGCTAAATGCCTCATTAGATCGGCATGACAATGCATCATTTCTGCTTGCTGCTGCCTCACACAAACCTCAGAGGTCCACACAGTGGCTGGAAGATTAGAGAGAATGTTTCACTTGAGCAGTTCAATGGTGATTGTTAGCACCTTTGCAAGAGTAATGGCTTTCAATATGTCTTCTTTGTTGTCAGTTCTGGTTCAAAACTGGAAGATCTCTTGTTGTGCTTGCTGTCTCCATGCAATTCTATCCATGAAATTCCTGAAGGTGATAGTTTAGCATTCTACACTGGATGTGCCTAGAACTGTACCAACTTGTGAATTATGTGACTTGTAACAGCCACTTTAGTCCAGCAAAGTCCATTTTTAAAAAAGTAAACAAGAAAGTAAACAAAGATCCTGAGGGAACTTCACCAGGTGAACGTTGAAAGTATGTTTTCTCATGTGGAAGAATCTAGAACAAGGGGTCATAGTTTAAAAATAATTGGGCATTCACTTAAAATAGAGATGAGGAAACTTTATTTTCTGTCAGAGGGTTGTGAGTCTTTGGAATTCCCTTCCTCAAAAAGCACTGGTTGTAGAATTTTTAAATATTTTTAAGGCAGAGGTAGATTGATTCTTGATTACCAAGGGGAAGAAAGATTATCAGGCATATGCAGGAATGTAGAGGTACAGTTAAAATCAGATTAGCCAAATCTTATTGAATGGCAGAGCAGGCTTGAAGGACTGAGTGGCCTCCACTTGTTCCTTCTTTGTAAGTTAAGCTTTAAAAATATAAACATAAGAAATGTTATTCAGTAGCTAACTGGGTTGCATTGAGGGCCTGGTGGCATTTTTGATCTATGCAAGCAAGTCTATTCTGATCTCATGATCTGCTTGAGTAGCTCTAAATAGTAGCTCTGATCTACCTATTTTTCAACAGACAATACATTTTCCTTTTCCCAGGGGGAGGCGATGGCCTAGTGGTATTATCGCTGGACTGTTAATTCAGAGACCAGACGGCATTCTGGGGACCTGGGTTTGAATCCTGCCACAGCAGATGGTGGAATTTGAATTCAATAAATATCTGGAAATAAGAATCTAATGACAATCATGAATCAATTGTCAGGAAAATACCATGTAATTCACTAATGTCCATTAGGGAAGGAAACTGCCATCCTTACCTGGTCTGCTACATGTGACTCCAGACTCACAGCAAAGTGGCTGATGCTTAACTGCCCTCTGGGTAATTAGGGATGAACAATAAATGCTGCCTGGCCAGCAATGCCCTCAACCTGTGAATGAATAAGGGGTAAAAAATGTCTCACAGGGTATAAGAATCTCAGTACTTATTTTGCTGGATCTGACTGATTTGGGCTAGCTGTGAAAATCTCTGTGCCAGTTCTCCCCCATCTCTGCTTATCATGACACCATGTATTTCTGGTTTCACTGTCAATACAGCTGGTCATGTCTTCTGCTGCGTAGGTTTGTTACAACAACATCTTGTATTTTTCGTCAAGCATACATATCCGCATTGATATTGATGTCTATTTCTCCAAAACAGGAAATGTGACAATACTTCTATTCAGTTTCACACAGTTGGTGCACGCAAACATTACCAGATGTTGTACTACTAATCTTTTGATACGTTAATTTAAAATGACCATTTAAACAATCAACAAATTTCAGAATTGCAAGATACAAATACGTCAGATTTCTTCATCACTGGGAAACATTTTTTGAAATAACTTATGATCAGTGGGATAGACTTTCCTCAGAAACAATTGACAATCTGCCTGAAATTGTGCTCAATTGTGTGGATTGCGGAACTGCTTGGAGTCTACACTATGTAGTTTTTCTTTGATAGGTTTTCATCTTGGACTCAAACTTATTGACAAGATTGCCCTACAATCAAACAATAGAGCCACTCATAAGTTATTTTCTAACTATTAGGAGGTTGGTTCCGGGGTTGGGTTAGTGGTATTTGTCTAGATTTCCGTAGATGTGTTCCACTCTATTCTTTAAGGCCATGTGTTCTGAATTCTGAGATAGTAGGAACTGCAGATGCTGGAGAATCTGAGATAACAAGGTGCATAGCTGGATGAACACAGCAGGCCAAGCAGCATCAGAGGAGCAGGAAAGCTGACGTTTCGGACTATTTATTGGGTTAAGAAATTTCTCCTGAAAACTCTGTTTAATTCATTTATGACTATTATTTATGATATCCAGATTTGGGCTGGTCGACCACAACTGATGCATAATAGCCAGACTTCAGGCTAAGAGCTAAGCTTGCCTCATGTCTAAGAAAACCTCTTCTAAGCCTGGTTCTGAAAGAAACCTGGACTAGATTTTCTGAGGGGTGGCAATCTCAGACAGAATGGCTCTGTGCTCCATTTTATGTGAGAAACAAAACAGCATTTCTGACAGAAAATTCTAATCAGGGCTCCTTCAGAAATGCAGAGTCGTTCGTCCAGTCCAACAGGTCTCTCATATCGTCGAACAGTCTGGTAAGGAAAACTACGCCTCCTTTTTCAGAGCAGCAGTTGCCATACTTTGAAATTTGAAGTTCCAGCATCACAGGCAGCCACATGAAAAACTTCTGAGAAAATGTAAACACATTAGATAAGTGTGATGTTTGGGTGCCAGGAGGGTAGGGTGTCAAGTGTGTATGGGGTTAGGTGCCAAGTGGGTCATGGTAACTCGGCTACCATGAGAAAGGTGTAGTATGCCAATGAGAGTTGAGTCCTGGGGAGGGGAGGTGTTGCTAGGGTTCCAAGGAAGTAGAAAATAGCCTGCCAGGGATAGCATGCCAGTTGATTAGATCGTAAGGTGTCAGGTGAATAGGGTACCAGATGAGCTATGCACCAAGGCACATGGTGGTAAGGCATCCAGGTAAGTGACAGGATAGATCAGGTGGGTAGGACATATCAGTCTGGTGGGAGGGCAGAAGGATGGCGTCTGGTCCAGACAGGGTCATGATCCAGCAATGAGCAGGAGTTTTGGGTCCAGCAGTAAGGGAAGGGTAGTCAGGTCTGGCACTGGGTTTTGCTCTGGGACTCAGTGAGTGACTTGTCTTGAGTGGAGCTGGGGGAGAGGGGTTGTATCGGATTCTGAATGGGGAAGATCAGGTTGAGTCTGGTAAGGGGGTGGGTGGAATGTTCTGAAGAATAGTCACTGGACCGAAATGTTAACTCTGTTTCTCTCTCCACAGATTCTGCCATTCTGTTGAGTTTCTCCAGCCATTTCTGTTTTTTGCTTTAAAGTCTAACTTGGCCTGCATAGCTATTTACTTAACTGCAGCGGAACCCTTCAAATTCTTGGATTTTAAATTGATACTTTCGGGAGGTTCCAAATTCAGTGCAATTGTCCAGTGGAATCCTCAATTTCTCGGGCAATTCCTTTAGAGTCTGCTACAATGGAGATTCCACAGGGTCACCTTGCAAACCTCCCACTTACACTGCACAAAAAAATCTCTAGCCGTTGGAATAACCAAGCCCTTGTATTTGACTGAAAAGTGGACCATGTCTCCATATGCTAACCTCATGTTCTTTCAGTAACTCCTACCTTGGCTGGCTGAACTCACCTGAACCTGAGAACCTACAGAAAAGAACCTTCACTGGTCGTGAACTAACTGAATTCGGATATTCATGTGAATTAATGTCTGTGTCTCTTTTTCAAAGTTATTCTTGATTGTAAATGTTTTTCTTTCTTTTTCTTCTTTGTATGCTTTCTTGTGTGTATGTATTGTGGGAATCATCTGCTGGGTTTGAAAGCACAAATAAACCATACTTCTGATTAAACCCTAAAGACAGCTTGTTGCAGCTTATTTTGACACTGGAATTCACAAACAGCATTTGTGGGAAACACACCACAGTGTGTTTCAAAGTGAAAAAAATAACTCTGCTTATGGACAGAAGGTGAGAGAAATGAAAGTATTCAACTTACCTCTGTTCCCTATCTACAACACCAGACTCAGATCAGTGGATGGGATAAGTTAGGGTAGAAAAGGTCATTCAAACAGTACGGGACAAAATCTTACACCAGTTGTCCAAGATGACATTACAACAACCCACAGGCTTATTAAAATCAAGCCATTTTAAATGACATGTTTATTCAATAATGTTACCATTATTTCCATCCTGTGTATTTTCTTTATACCTGTACCATCTTTCCTATACATCTCTGAAGCTTCTGCTGAAGGGAATGCTTGCTCGACAGTTAAAAAATGAAATTGCTATAGTCCCAAAGGTCTGCTCTCCCACTGTTCAGCATCATTTGTGACTCCTCAGGTACTGAAGCAGCCTATGTTCAAATGCAACAAGGTCTGGAAAATATCCAGGCTTGAACTGAAAAGTGGGAAGTGACATTCACGCCACACAAATGCCAGGCTATGACCATCTCCAATAAGAGGCAATCTGATTACTTCCCCCCCCGCCAACTTAATATTCAATAGCATTACCATCAAAATCACCCATTATCAACATCCTGGGGGCTACCATTGACCAGAGACTCAACTGGACTCACCACATAAACACAGCAGTTCCAAGAGCAGGTCAGAAGCTAGGAATACTGTGGTGAATAACTCAAAATCAGTCCACCATCTACAAAGCACAAGTCAAGAATGTGATGGAATAATCCCCTCATGCCTGATGGGTGCAGCTCCAATAACATTCAAGAAGCTTGACACTTTCCAGGATAAAGCAGCTCACTTGATTGGTACCACATCCACAAGCATCCATTGCCTCGACCAAAGATGCTCAGCAGCAGCAGTGTGTACTATCTACAAGATGCACTGCAGAAACTGCATAATCCTTAGACAGCACCCTCCAGATCCACGAGCACTTCCATCTCGGACAAGGACAGCAAATAAATGAGAACACTATCACCTGCACGTTTCCCTCCAAGCCACCCACCACCCTGACTTAGAAATATATCAGTGTTCCTTCACTGCTGCTGGGTCAAGATCCTGGAATTCCCTCCCTCACGGCGTTGTGAGTCCATTTACAACACATGGACTGCAGTACTTCTAGAAGGTAGATCATAACCACCTTCGCTAGGGCAATTAGGGAAGTGCAATAAATGCTGGTCCAGCCGTGATGCCCACATGAATATATTTTTAAAAATGACAGAAAGACAGCTGATGGTGAGTTTAACCTGAGGATCACTACACCTCAGGAAAGGCAGGTCCTTCATAAAAACAGTCCACTTTTTATGTCATAGTCAGACTGACTGAACACTCTCAAAACCTGTTGGACTGGATTTGCGAAGGCTACAAATGGAAAGTAGCTTCATTGCATTGAGATAAAACAAAGTTCCATAGATGGGTCACTGACTAGAAACGTTAATTCTGTTTTTCTCTCCATAGATGCTGCTAGACCTGCTGAGTTTCTCCAGCACTCGCTGTTTTTTTGTTTGTTTCGTTCCTTTGAGTATAGGAATTGGGAAGTCATATTGAGGTTGTACATGACATTGGTGAGGCCTCTTCTGGAATACTGTGTCCAGTTCTGGTCACCCAGTTATAGGAAGAATATTATTAAGATGGAGAGGTTTCAGAAGAGATTTACCAGGATGTTGCCAGGTATGGAAGGTTTGACTCATAGAGAAAGGCTGGATAAGCTGGGACTTTTTCCACTGGAGCATAGGAGGTTGAGTGACAACCTGATAGAAGTTTATAAAATAATGAGAAGTATAAATAGAGTTAACGGTAGTTGTATTTGCCCTAGGATAGGGGATTTCAAGATGAAGGGGCACATTTTTAAAGTGAGAGGAGAGAGATTTAAAAAAGACATGAGGGGCAAATTTTTTACACTAAAGGTGATTCACATGTGAAATGAACTTCCTGAGGAAGTGGTGGATGTGCGTACTATTATAATGCTTAAAAGATATTTGGATAAGTACATGAATAGGAAAGGTCTGGAGGGATATGGGCAGGGGCAGACAGGTGGGACTAGGTTAGCTGGGATAATGTTTGGCATGGATTGGTTGACTGAAGGATCTGTTTCTAATGCTGTATTTCTCCATGACTCTATGTGAGTACTTTCATGCTGCCAAATTAAAGCAGAGTTATTGAATATTTTTAAGACAGAGGTAGATAGATTCTTGTTGGACAAAGGAATCAAGGGTTATTAGGGTGGTTGGGAATGTGGAATTCAAAACATAAACAGATCAGCCAACATTCTTATTGATTGGTGGAGCAGATTAAAGGGATTGGATGGTTTAACTGTGCTCCTAATTGTGTGTTTGGAAAAGCAGAGCTAGACTTCATATATGCTCTCCCCTAGACTAGCAATTACCCCCAACTGGTTAGACATACATTTAAGAACAAAGAACGATACAGCACAGGAACAGATCCTTCAGTCCTCCAAGCCCATGCTGACACATTTTGCCCTTCCATACTAAAACTGTCTTCACTTACAAGATCCCTCTATTCCCTTCCTATTCATGTACTTGTCCAGGTGCTTCTTCAATGCTACTACTGTCTGCTTCCACCACCTCCTTTGGCAATGCGTTCCAGACACTCACCACACCTTGGGTGAAAAACTTGCCTCATACATCTCTTTTAAACATCCACCCACCCCGCACCTTGAACCTGTGTCCCCTAGTAATTGACCCCTATCCCTCAAAAAAGCTTCATATTTTTCACTCTATCCATGCCATTTACAATCTTAGAAACTTCTTTCACGTCACCCCTCAATCTCTTGCACTCCAGTGAAAACAAAACTAGTCTATCCAACCTTTCTTCATAGCTAAAATCCCCCATACCAGGTAACATCCTGGTAAACCTTTGCTGTACTCTATCCAAAGCTTCCACATCCTGCTGGTAGTGTGGTGACCAGAACTGTATGCAATGCGATCTGTTCATCGTCAGTTGATAGAAATCTAGCAGTATATTTCATTTAGATTTAAATCAACCGTCCCATGACTAAAAGCACACAACCCCAAATGTAAATTTATATGGTCTTAGACTACATGTTATTAATATTTAATAGACCGAAAGTAGTTACACAATAATTATAATCCACAGTACAGACAGATGCACATTGGCTTTTTTTTAAGTATTTGGATTCTTAAAAATGTAAATATCAAAACATTGGATTGTTGCCAGTTTCTGACTTCTCTCTGGATACAGGTTATTACTGTACACAAAAAGTTGGATAATTTCATGATTAGCAGCATGTTAAAGTTCTAAAACAGCAACTAGGCTGCTACAGCAAGAACGTAGGAATGACAGCAGAGCAAACAGCCTCTTAAGTTTGCTTTGCCATTCAGTAACATTGTGCCTAATTTGTACATCAACTTCCATTTACCCATCTTCCAAGCATATCTCTTTGTAGTCTTACCTCACATAAATCTATAAAGTTCAGTCTTGAAATTTCCAATTGATTAATTTGGCCTTTTGGAGAAGAAAATTCAGGACTTCCCCAATTCTTTGTGCAATAAAGTGCTTTCTGATTTCACTTCTAAATGATTTGGCTCTAATTTTAACATTATGCCCTCTTGTTCTGGATTCTACATTTCACTAGAGGAGACTTGACATCACAAATGCTCCCAGATGCGACCTGAACAAAGCTCCATACAATTTAAGCATCACTGACTCATATTTAAATTTCAACACCACTCCATGCCCAATGAGAAAATGATAAATATTCAATTCACTTTTTTAATTACTTTCCCTTGTCCACTCATGTGTAATGATTTTATGTATCCTAACAAACTGTAATTTGTAAGGTTGGATATTTATCCCTGTGTTCTTTCATCCAAATTATTAATTATTAATAAATATATTTATTATTTTATTACAGTATATTAATGTATCAATAATATGAAAAACCAAGGTCCCAGTATAGAGCCCTTGGGAACAGCATTTGGCACATTTCACCAAGAGAATGCTCACTCTATCTCCATGCTGTGACTTGCATTTCAATAACTGGCGCACTTCATAAGGTTACCACCAAATCCATGCAGTCTAACTTTTGCTAATAATTGCTTATGCACAACCCCATCATAGTATATTTTTCAAATGTTGTTTTCAATAATTTTAAAGTTATTTGCAGGTGGTGAATTGACTTGTTCATTAAAAATACTTTTTTTGTAATAAATTCATTTTCCATTGTATTAATCCAACTAAACTGAGTTCTCACTCTTAACCATATTAATACATCAGATTTTAAAAGTAAAATTGTTAAAGCAAATGTCTGATTACCTTCTGTTTATGTTAGTTCGTGGCAGATTTTACTTTTGGTGATGTGCAAATGACTTTGAGTGGAGGGGAGCAGTGCTGATAAGGAAATGCAATGCTCAAAACTAGTGGACGTTTTGGTGCAATTTGGGCCTGCATTGCAAATCATGCTCAATGCAAAATCTCTACCCCTTTCAATTACATTCACAACCTGATACATCTGGATGTAGGTATGAGAAGTTAAACCACATGAATAATAGTATGGCTTTCAATTTCTGTTCAGTGAAACACTAATTTTTTTTTCTTAAATATCGTAATACTGATTATATATCACTATGATTTATTATCTGTCCAAGATCTTGAAGATTTCGATTTATAACAGAAACAAAGCCAGTCAAGACTGGCATTTGGATTATACACTTTGGAGTATATAAGGAGAAGCGATTTACAATAGATTTTTAGATTTTATTATTGATTGAGCAGTTTCAGTTTGTTTTCACATGTTGTTGTGAAAATAATCTTAAATTAAGAGATGGTACAGTGCTTTATTGTAGCAGGCATGCACTGGTTACAAGTTTTACTCATAATTAGCCATAGTCCACAAAGGCATCTCTCTCCATTAGCAATACATTTGGTTACACGTAGCTTGAGGCACCATTCTGCATGCATGGGGCATGGCAAGGAAGCAAATACCACAGCTGGTACACAGATAAAGCCCACACTGGCATTATTCTGCATCACGCTCTAACCAACCAACCTAACCAAACTCAATTAATGCAACTCATCTTGGGAGGGAAGTCGTTTTTTTCCATTTTTGATGCACAAGATACATATTTCTCATCTGAAACATCTTTGTCCAGTACCTGGTGCAGGTATTGTAGAAATTAGTGGGATGAATTATTAACAAGGTATGGCGGGTTTATTTTTAAGTTTTCGGAAACAAGCCTTTCCACTTCCCAGCTAATTAGATACTAAGTTACAATGCTACTATATATCTTACAATTCATTTCCTTCTAATTTGTCTTAAATTTGCCATTATGAAGTCTTGCAGCAGAAGGGGTAGCATCTCTGCCTCTGGGCAAGAAGCTCCGAGTTCATGTCCAACTTGATCGCCATGTAAGATGCCTTCATGACATGGCTGAACAGGTGAATTATCAACTTGAAAACCTTAGGAAGAAGGTCTTAGGTTACAGGACGATATAGATGGATTGGTCAGATGTGCAGATCAGTGGCAGATGGAATTTAAACCTCATAAATGTAAGGTGATACACTTTGGAAGAAGTAAGAAGACAAGGGTGTACTCGATGAATAGCAGGCCTCTAGGAAGCTCAGAAAAGCAGAGGAATCTTGGGGTGCTTGTACACAGATCCCTGATGGTGGCAGGGCAAGTTAAAAGGTAAGTTAAGAAGGTATATGGGACAATATACCATACCGTACTATGCATTGAAGGGTCAATAACAAGGGGCATAGTGTTAAAGTGAAAAGCAGAAGGTTTACAGGGAATTTACGGAAGAACCTTTTCATCCACAGGGTAGTGGGCATCTGGAATGCACTGCCGGGGAGGTTATTGAGGCAGGAAACCTCATTAAGTATTTGAAAGAGCACTTGAAATGTCATAACATCCAAAGCTCTGAGCCTAGGGCTAGAAAGAGGCACCAGTATAGATTTAGAGTAGTTTTTGTTTGTGCAGACTCGATGGGCAGAAGGGACTCTTCTGTACTCTGTGAGCCTCCAATATGCCAATGGCAAGTGGTAAGAATGGGAGTGTTGCCTGGACAGTGAGAACCATGTGGCAGCTGTAACACATCAGCCTCCCTATGTTC
The DNA here is from genome assembly GCF_021869965.1 of Rhincodon typus. Taxonomy (NCBI): domain Eukaryota; kingdom Metazoa; phylum Chordata; class Chondrichthyes; order Orectolobiformes; family Rhincodontidae; genus Rhincodon; species Rhincodon typus. Next base: position 24,916,843 of record NC_063339.1, read on the forward strand.
CAAGTGTCCTCACCTCAGTTATTGACACAGACTGTACTCTATGGTATGATTTCTCATCATTTCAAGGGATTGCCAGTTTCTGAAAGTTTCTCATTACAAAGGTATATTTAAAATGGTGGTCAAAAAGCATGAGTTCGGATACTTAGAAACATTACTCAAGGCATGAAGCTTCGACTAGAGTAGTTGAAATTGTGAACCACTTTTAAGAATTTAATTCTTAATAATTTGAACCAAACACACTCAATGAGAAACTAATGGGATCATATCAGTTGGTTTTACGTCCAGCTGATCTTATTTGGTACATAGTTGAGGCCTGAGAAATTATGGGCTGAATATTCCTTTTTTGGCTAACTCCAAGTTGTATCAAATATTTTGGAGTGTTTGTCATTGTGAGGCCAAACAAGTTCTCTCATTGTATCTTAAATGTGTCTCATTGATTGTCTACCCATCCCTCCAGTGACCGTTCCTTTTGATATATGCCCCATCCTACTGTAAGCCTTTTCCATGACAACTGGCCGCTCAGTGGTGTCTGCCCAAAGACCAGCATCCCTTGCATCTGTGCCATCTTTAAAGCTTGATAGTGCACCTGAACAAGCATTGGCATTCTGAATCTGCCCTGCTCGTTGATGGACATAACACAAAATGTCAGAGAAAAGGAAGATGGCACCATGATTCAATCTCAGGGACATGGAGATCTTGGTTGACATGTTGGTGCAGAGGAGGGTCATCCTCTTCCCAAAGACTATCAGAGGAGACTGCACCACTAGATTCTGCCATCCTTTAGCCTTAAACTAAGACCTCTCATTCTAGATTGCCCCACAAGGGGAAATATCCTCCCTTTGTTAATTACCTTAGCATTTTATACACCTCAAGTAGATCTCCTCGCATGCTTCTAAACTCGTGAATACAGGTGAATACTCGTGAATAAGCTGTTCAATCTCTCCACAAAAGAAAAGGCTTCATCGCTGGAATAAACTGTTTCTGAACTGGTTCCGATACAATTACATCCTTCCTCAGGTAAGGGGACCTGTAGTACTCCAGGTGCTGTTCACTAATGCCTTCTACAATTGCAACAACACTTCACTGCTTTTATGCTCTATTTATTAAGCAATAAATGTGAACATATCATTGGCCATCCTTATTACCTGCTGTACTGGCATTCTAGCTTTCTGTGAATCGTGCAAGAGGATACCCAGATCCCTCTGCACTGAAACTTTTGGAAGTTTCTCTCCATTTAGATAATAAGTTGCCTTTTTATACTTCTGACCAAAATGAATAACTTCACACTTATCCACATTAATCTCCATCTGTCAAATCTTGACCTATTCACCAAACCTATCCATATTCATTTGTAAATTTCTATTTCATCGTTGCAAATTTCTTTCTCACCAATTCTAGTGTCATCTGCAAATTTGGCTACAGTTCACTCAATCACTGCATCCAAGGCTTTAGTATAGATTGTAAATAGTCCCAGCACGAGGACTGAAACCTGCAGCAGCTCACTGGTTAAATCTTGCCAAACAGAAGAAGACTCATTTGTTCCAACCCTCTGCTTTCTGTTGGCTAGCCAATCCTCTATCTCAGCTAATAAATTACCCCAACGCCTCAGCTAATAAATTATCCCTACCTAATGTGATCTTACCTTGGGTATTAATCTTTGGTGCGGTACCTTTCAAATGCCTTCTAGAAGACCAGCTATACCACATCTACAGGGACTGGAGGTCTTGGATGAGGGGGTGGTGCAAAGTATCACTTGAAGAACTCTAGCAAATGATTCGCCCTTCATAAAACCATGTAGACACTGATGAATTGTGTTTTGACTTTCCAAAAGTCCCTTTACTACTTCCTTCGTAATGGATTTTAACAATTTCCCAATGACACTCATTAAACTAATAGTTTCCTACTTTGTCTCCCCCCATTTTTGAATAAGGGTGTTGCATTAGCATTTTTCTCATCCATTGGAACCCTTCCAGAATCCAGTATATTTTGGAATATTATAACCAATGCATCTACTATCTTAGCTGCTACTCCCTTAAAATGGTGGTCAAAAAGCATGAGTTCAGGTACTGAGAAACATTACTCAAGGCATGAAACTTTGACTAGAGTAGTTCAAATTGTGAACCACTTTTAAGAATTTAATTCTTAATAATTTGAACCTAACACACTCAATTGGAAACTAATGGGTTCAGATCAGTTGGTTTTATATCTACCTGATCGTATTTGGTACTTAGTTGAGGGCTGAGAAATTAGGAGCTGAATATTCCGATTTTGGCTAAATCCAAGTTGCATCAAATATTTTGGAGTGTTTGTCATTGCGAGGCCAAACAAGTTCTGTCACCATAATGTAAACGTATCTCATTGATTGTTTACCCCATCCCTCCAGTGTCTGTTCCTTTTGATATATGCTTCCTTTAAGACCCTAGGATATGGAGCATTAGGCCCTGGGGAGTTGTCTGCCTTTATCCCAATATTTAGTTCAGTAAGTTTTCCCTACTGATGACAATTGTTTTAAATTCTTTCTTTTCTATAATCTCTGCATTCCCTATTATTATTGACATAGTTTTAGTGTCCTCCACTAAATAATGTGTTTCCCATTATTAACTCCCCAGGCTTGCCCTCTAAGGGACGAACATTCACTTTAGCTACCCTCTTCCTTTCTATATATTTAGAGAAGCTTTCGCCACAAGCACCAGCACTAACAGCTATACCACACATTGCCATCTCACCCATTCCTTCCTTTTTCTCATTGCAGGAGAAAACAACTCATAACAGGGCAGGGAGAGACTGGACAGGTGGATGTGTGCCAGACACCAGATTCCTCACCCACTATGAGGAAAGAGTTTTGGCCCTCACAATGCTGAAATCTCCGTGTCCCATCAAACAAGTAAGTACCACTCTGCCTGTCCCATTAACTTTCAACCATTAGATGTCACTTTTAACCAATGGCTGCGACATCTTCTCTCTCTTTTGTCTTGAAGGCTCTGCAAGTCAACTTTAACCTCAGCGTCAATATGCCTGGCTCCACCAGAAACTCCATCCTTGATATCTAAGGACAAGAGTATACAGACCGTCTAGACAGAAGCATGTTGAGGTCAACCCAACAAAGCTCCTGGGCCAACAGCCTGTACCTCAGAAAAGACACCCTCCACTGCACCAGGGAGAGGACCTAAAGTAGTGGGAGAGTGAGAAGGAAGAAAACATATCGAAGGCATTTTGATGGCATGGGTGAAGAAGGCTATCTTGTTATTCAAAAAATATACATAAACGTTATTGACTGTAACTTTCATGCATCAGCTTCTGATGCTCTCTGTGTAGCTGCTTAACACATTGTAACACCATCCTGCAGCAACTTGTGGCCAAACAAGAGGTTTCATAGACTGTGTTTGTGCTCAGAGCTGACAGCATCAGCTACAATGAGGGGAGAATTAATGCGTACGCATGGCTTTCTGTCCTGTAGGCACCTTTGGCCTTCCTGGCTGATGATACCTAATATTCGGATCCATTTGTACACTAAAGGGAGCATGGTGTCTCAGTGGTTAGCACTGCTGCTTAGCAGCACCACAGACCCAGGTTCAATTCCAGCCTCAGGCAACTGTCTGTGTGAATTTTGCACATTCTCCCCGTGTCAGTGTGGTTTCCTCCTGCAGTCCAAAGATGTGCAGGTTAGGTGGATTGGCTGTGCTAAATTGCCCATAGTGTCTAGGGTGGGAAATGCAGGGATAGGATACAGGGTGGGTCTGGATGGGATGTTCTTTGCAGGGTTAGTGTAGATTCAATGGGCTGAATGGCCTGCATCCATGCCGTAAGCATTTAAAAAAAAGGTATAGCTGTGAAAGAGTTGTCCAGCAGTGAATATGCTAAGGAGATGCCATCTTCAGACAGGGTAAACTGTGCAGAGTGGCCAGACAGTGTGCATTCTACAGGCCTGTGCATGAGATATTTCAGGGACACATGACCCAAGGAGTTCCCATTTAAAAGCACTCTGAATGTTGTGTGCTTCAGCTCCTCCCTTACAGATTGAGTCACTTATCCCACTCACTCTGTGTCAGTCATTGCCATTTTCCGTTCTCCATTGATTTTTAGCACAATGGAAGGTGACAGTGAGTGCTCCTCCTCCAGTGATTCCCAGACTGGCCAGGAATAAGCTACGTTTATTTCCCCTGGTGCTTCGGAGGCTGAGGGGTGACCTTATAGAGGTTTATAAAGTCATGAGGGGCATGGATAGGGTCAATAGCCAAGGTCTTTTTCCCAGGGCAGGGGAGTCCAAAATTGGAGGGCACAGGTTTAAGGTGAGAGGGGCAAGATTTAAAAGGGACCTAAGAGGCCATTGTTTCACACAGAGGGCGGTGCATGTGTGAAATGAGCTGCCAGAGGAAGTATTGAGGCTGGTACAATGACAACATTTAAAAGTCATCTGGATGGTTACATGATAGAAAAGGTTTAGAGGGACATGGGCCAAATGCTAGCAAATGGGACTAGATTAATTTAGGAAAGCATGGATGAGTTGGACCAAAGGGTCTGTTTCTATGCTGTACATCTCGATGACTATATGATTTTGCCTGATCGTGTTGGTGAGCCCCAAATTTCTACATCCCTTCCTTTATAGACAATAAGAAATAGGAACAGGATTAGGTTATTCAACCCTAAAGCCTGCTCTGCCATTTAATAGGATCATGGCTGATCCAACCCTTCTCATATTCACTTTACTGCCCTTTCCCCATAACCTTTGATCTCCCTACTGATCAAGAATCCATCTATCTGTCTCAGCCTTAAATATACACATGGGCTCTACTCCCACAGCTCTCCCACAGTGGCAAGCAGTTCCAAAGACACACAACACTCTGAGAGAAAAAATTCCTTCATATCTCAGTCTTAAATTGATGACCCTTTATTCTGAGACTCTGCCCTCTTGTTCTAGACTTTCCCATGATGGGAAACATCCTCTCAGCATTTATTCTCTCAAATCCCTTAAGAATCCTATATGTTTCAATGAGGTCACCTGTCATTCTTCTGAACTCCAGTGAGTAGAGCGCCAATCTGTTCAGCCTTTGCTCATCAGTCCATACCAGGGATCATCCTACTGAATCGTAGCGAACATCTCTAGTGATCTATCTGTCAGCCCGATCAGAATCGCACTTCGCCACCCCCCCACCAAGTCAACCCAATCAGAATCATATTTTCCCCCGCCAAGTCAATCCAATCAGAATCACACTTTACCCCCGCCCCAGTCAACCCGATCAGAATCACACGCTCCCCCCCAAGTCAACCCAATCAAAATCACACTTCCCCCTGCCAAGTCAACTCAATCAGAATCACACTTTAACCCCCCAAGTCAACCTGCTCAGAATCACACTTTACCCCCCCCAAGTCAACCCGATCAGAATTACACTGTACCCCCCCAAGTCAACTCGATCAGAATCACACTTTCCCCCAAGTCCCCACCCAATATTCACCTACACAGACCTACTCTTCACACTCAGAGCCAGGCATACAAGTGAACATGTCTGGGCCAGGGTGCTCCTGACTGGATGACCCTCCCTTCTCTCATTAAACCCGACCCAGCCAGAATTTATACTAACATCCCATTTGAAACCTGTTGCCCACTTTGCCTCCCCATTCACCAATGGCACAGCACTATTGCCCAGAGCCTGCAGCCCTCATTCCTGAATACTAAACTGCTGCTATTCCAACCCCTCCCACACACCCCCATTCCTTTTCCCCTCCCCTCTTGATTTCTGAAGACAAATCCAAAGGACGGACTGTGACCCAACCCTTTGGCCAACATGAGCAGACAAGGTGTGCCAAGACTCCTGACTGACCATATGTCCGTGTATTTGCTGGTACATGGTGCAGGTGATTGATGGAGCATGTCACACTTTGCAAAATCTGTGCCCTGTAGACTGAGGACTAGCTAAACCTGTGTAGCTGAAAGACAAGCCTCCTGTGGAGTGACTATACTAATTGGCACTGAGCGGCAAGGCAAGGCAGTGACACTGTGAACAAGCAGGTAGGTGCTAAGTGAGTACTCAGAGAGTAAGCGGGCACCCCTGAGATGCAGCTACTCCGATCCATGAGCTGGGTGCCTGTACCTGTGTACAAAGTGTCTCCTTTGCAGTCTTTCAATACAAATTGCTGATGTGATGGGTAATGCAAGTCTGTGCTTACACATCACACTCAGATAGTTGAGATTGGCTTACAGCTGTCAAATACCAATATCCACAGAGGAAGTATGGTGTGCGTGTAACTTGCTCTGACTTGCTGTTTGGTCACAGGTAATGTGGAGGTGCAAGTTATGAGCTGAATCTGCCAGGTACCCACTCAGGTCCTTGTTGAGTTTTCCCAACATTGAGCTTGATTGGCAAGTTTGCTAAGCTGGGAGTTGTGAATATTAATAGGCAAGTTTTGTCTAGTGAGATTCTCACCATGCCACTCGTGAAAAGTATAAAGGATGGATCAAGAAGATCTTGTCATCCAGGTGGGCCTCACTGCACTCATTGCCCAATTCTGGCATACATCTCACCAGAGCCCACATCACTCAGAGCTCTGTAAGAGAACAAGCCCATTTCCAAGTTTCTTGAATGTGAAAGTGCGTCAAAGGATTGGAGGGGCCAGTGTTGGCTCATTTCAAAGGGGAAGCAAAAGTATTCTAGGTAGTAGAGCAAGCTAGTTTAACATTGCTGGTGAGACAAATACTATGATCTTTAATTAAAGCTGAAATTTTTCAACATCTAGATGAAGGAAACATAATTTTGAGCAGCCAGGTGGAAATTTCAGATCAAAGGATTATGCAAGACCAATCCGATAGCATTCTTTGGGGATTAATAAATGTCAGGCAGAACTTTTCCGTGTGTGTGTGTGTGTGTGTGTGTGTGTGTGTGTGTAGGGTGAGGGTGGTTGGTGAGGATGGTAAGTGACAGCTAACATTCCTCAAGATCATAGCTGATCAGCCCAGGCCTCAACTCCTCTTTCATGCCAGATCCTCATCGCCTTCATCTCCCCAGTATTTCAAAAATTTATCTCCCATCTCTTTTAATACTTTCAATGATCTAGCCTCCACAACTCGCTGTGGTAGAGTATTCCAGAGGTTCACAACCTTCAGGGAGAAGAAATTCTTTCACATCTCAGTTTTAATTGGGGGCCCCTTACTCTTTAACTATGCCCCTTAGTTTGCCCCTTAGTGGAAACATCTTCTCAACATCCATTCTGTCGGAATATTGCATGTAATGAGATCACACTTCATTTTTTCTGAACTCTCACAAATAAAATCCTAAGCTATTCAATCACTGTCGGGTAAGTCAGCCCATTGCTCTCAGGAATCAGCCTAGTGAATCGCTTTTGAACTGCCTCCAATGCCTGGATATCCTTTCTTAAATATGAGGACGAAACTGGACCTGGTATTCCAGGGCCGAGCTGAGGCCGTAAGTGGACATTCATTGTCCACGTTTAAAGGGCTGAACTAGTGGTGAGTACAACTGACATGTTCAAAAGGCTCTTATAGCGCAGTGTTAGGGTTCCTATCTCTGAGCCAGGTAAGGCCAGGTTCAAGTCCCACCTATTCCAAAAGGGTGCAATAGCATCTCTGAACAGGTAGATTAGGAAAATATTTACAATTCACTTCTGTTTTCAGTTATAAAAAGCATGTTTGACTTAACAATGTGGAATTTGGTCATCACTTTAAAAAGGGGCTGAAGATTCCCAGTTTCAGAGGACATCCCATGTGCCCGAATTACATGTGAGAAAAATTCAAGGCCACGCTGCTTTCAAGTGACATTTGGGTGTCTAGGACATCAAGGCACTTGTCGATGCTAATGAATGGACCAACATTTGTTTTGGGACGGAGGGAGGGAATGAAGGTTATGAGGATACAACAAGAAAGTGGAGTTGAGGATTCTCAGACCAGCCACAATCTCATTGAACAGAAAAGCAAACTCAATGAGCTGAATGGTCTACTTCTGCTGCTACATCTTATTTTGCTTAAGTAACCTTCCACAAATGAAGCGGGCATTAGGATTTGCTGGATGCCCTACGGGCTATCAAGTGCTCCTCAACTGCTGCACTCTTCCCTTTAGACTCTGCTGACCATGATCAAACTGCCATATGTTCTTGTGCCCCTGCCTCTTCTGAACCTACCCGAAGGCACTGCCAGCAAGCCAAATGACACAAGATTTAATTCTCTTGCCTGTGTAGGTGTAACATATAGCAGCAACTCACCTCTCTGTTCAAGTGGACAGAGTCTGAGACCAGATTAATTTCTACTCCAACTAGGAGCAGACACTAAAATTGCAAGCATTCAGTCAACATGCAGCTCGACAATATCACAGTGCATAATGCAATGATATAAGAGAGTAGGAAAATAAACTAAATGTGGAAAATAACTAAAATTGCATATTTACCATAAATCCTGAAACTGTGTATCCCCTAGCACTGTGTATCCTAAAATATCACAACATAATTACCATGAAACTGATATTGGATATCAAAGCTACTTCTGTGATTGAAGAGGAAAATAAGCAAGCTTGTCACAACTCCATAAATCATTTGCTCAATATGTTATTAAACTAAGGTAAAGGGCTTTATTGTCATGGCAAGCAAATATTCACATATATAAACAGTTTGCCAAATGCTATCAATACCTGCAGTATGTCAAACAGCAGCACCAACTTACATTTAAACAATGCTTCAGTGTAGAAAAGTATTCCAAAATGTTTCACAAAAGTTAGCTGATATTGTTAACAGTTCCCACGTTCCTCAAGTACTGCCCCTATGCTTTAAATGTGCTGTTATCACCCTCTCCACTTTTGTTTAATCTTAATCCCTCTATCCTTGCAAACTATCATTTAAAAGTAAAGGTCCCTTTTGTCTCCAAAATTCTTAATATTTTTGTTGCCTGTTGAGGCTGTGCCCACTTTCCTTAACACTCCATTTAATTGGGTAGGGAAGCAAAGTGAGAATAGGAAGAGGAGTAGGCCCATCCAATTATATCATGGCTGATCATCTGCCTCAGTACCATTTTTCTTCATATCCCATGATGTCATTATCCATAAGACCATAAGACATAGGAGCAGAAATTAGGCCATTCGGCCCATCAAGTCTGCTCCACCATTCAATCATGACTGATAAGTTCCTCAACCCCATTCTCCTGCTTTCTCCCCGTAACCCTTGGTCCCCTTGAAAATCAAGAACCTATCTATCTCAGTCTTAAATGTACTCAATGACCTGGCCTCCACAGCCTTCGGTGGCAGTGAATTCCATAGATTCACCACTCTCTGGCTGAAGAAGTTTCTCCTTATCTCCGTTCAAAAAGGTCTTCCCTTTACTCTAAGGCTGTGCCCTCGGGTCCTAGACTCTCCTACCAACGGAAGCATTTTCCCAACATCCACTCTGTCCAGGCCATTCAGTATTCTGTAAGTTTCAATTAGATTCCCCCCTCATCCTTCTAAACTCCAATGAGTATAGTCCCAGAGTCCTCAAAAGTTCCACATATGTTAAGCTTTCCATTCCTGGGACCATTCTCGTGAACCTCCTCTGAACCCACTCCAGGGCCAATACATCCTTCCTGAGATATGGGGCCCAAAACTGTACGCTATACTCAAAATGTGGCCTGACTAGAGCCTTATAAAGCCTCAGTAGGACATCCCTGCTTTTATATTCAAGTCCTCTCAAAATAAATGCCAACATTGCATTTGCCTTCCTGACTACTGACTCACCCTGCAAGTTTACCTTGAGAGAATCCTGGACTAGAACTCCCAAGATCCAGAAATCTATCAATTGCCATCTTGAAGTTGCTCAATGGTTGAGCTTCCATCGCCTCTGGGGTAGAGAATCCAAAAGATTCACCACTGTTTGATTGAAGAAATTCCTCCTGATTTTAATTTTAAATGGCCTATTTCTTACATCCCCTAGTTTGAGCCTCACCATCCAAGTAACCTCACAGTTATTCACAATATATTTAATTTGCCATGTTCCAACACATTCACTTAGTCCGCCCAAGTGCTCTTGAAGTCTCCTTGGATCCTCCTTACAACTTACCTTCCCTTCCACCTTTGTGTCGTCTGCAAATATGTGGCATTACTGGGCAAGTAATCCAGAGGCCAGGACTGAAGACAAAAAGTCAAACCCCAGCATGACGGCTGGAGAAATATGAATTCAGTTAATGAAATAAATCTGGAATAAAAAGTTAGCCTCAGTAATAATGGCAATTTGACTACTGAATTATTTTAAAGCCTATGAATGGATTACATGTGTAGTAAAGGAAATATTACACCCTAATTCGCTGTGGCCTCTACATGATTCCAGTTGACAGTTAGCTGCCTTTCATACAGCCTGGTAAATCACTTGGATGTAACAAACCTATATGGAAAAATAAGAATAAAATTAGATGGACCACTCCTATCAATGAAGGCACATCCAACTCATTCCACGTAGCAAAGTTTTCTTCAAACATTTGCAAACAGGGAATAAGAGAAGGCCATTCAGCCCTTTGAGGCTGCTCCACCATTCAATAAGATCTGATTTGAACCTCCATCCCATATTCCTGCATATCACGTGTGACGTGTTCTTGTATGTGCTGAGGAACTTGAGTCGCCGTCCTAGTGACCCCTCCCCTTCTGAGAGTTTTAAGGCCTACTTCACGAATTGAACAAATTGCTCCCCTGGTTGGTTGTTGCAAGGTGGCACAGAGCCGATCCCACATGTCTAACTCCGTGATTTTCTAGGTACTCCTTGAACTCTGGTGCCACAACCTGTACACATTGTCACTCACAACTTGTTCGGGGTTCCCAAACCTAGTAAATATTTCATCCAGTCAGTCTATTGTTGCTTCTGCTCATATTGACTTCATGACCACCACCTCAGCATCCACAACCAGGCCATAGCATCTGTCCCTCTCCTGATCCCATGAAATCAACATGAATCTGCTGCCACAGTGAATGAGGCCATTCCCATGGGTGAAGGGGTGATAACTGTAGCGTCTTTGTTGCTAATGTGCAGGACTCCCATGATCCCACTTTCTCCTCAATCTGGGAGTCCACATACAGCCTCCAAAAATAGCTCCTATCTTTTTCATTCACACCATGCCAGGGTGCCTTTAGTGCACTTGTTCCTGCACCTTTCCTCTTAACCGGGCAGGAATAACAATTCTCATTCCTCATATTAAACACCTGTCCGACCTCCTGGACAAGTAAGGGCATAATTCTGGGTGGTTTCCATAACATGTGCTCCCTCTCAGGACTGAATCCACCACCTGGCTCAAAATCAGGTTGTTCCAAGTAGCATTCCACACCTGACTTGCTGACAGAAGCACCTTGGCATCCTGGCAGAAGTACATAATTTTTAGGCACTTCCAGGTAGGAACATCTTTTTTCCTCAGTAGTGGCAGCCTTGACAAGGCATTTGATTTGCCGTGTTTCTCCAACTGTTGGCCTTTGATCTCATCTGTTTGGACTACAGAGCCAGTGCCCATCTCTACAGGCGTGTTGCCACCATTGACAGTATTTACGTATTCAAGGCCAAAAATGGAAGTTAGAGATCTGTGGTTGGTCAGTAACATGAAGTGCCTGCCATAAAGGAAGTGGGTGAACTTCTTAACACCAAGTACGATGCTCAATCCTTCTTTTCCAACTTTAGCATAATTCTCCTCGGACTTTGTTAGTGACCTCGATGCAAACACAATGGGCCTTTCCTCTCCATTTGGTAACATGTGTGTGACAGTACAGCGCCAAACCCCTAGGGTGAGGCATCTCATACTAACTGCAGTGACAACTTCGGGTCAAAATGCCTTAACACTTCCAACCTTTTTAAGGCTTACTTCACCTCCCAGTAAGTCACCTCACATTCATGCATCCATTTCCATGGCTACCCTTTTCCCAGCAACTGATACAGGGGTTTTAACATTGTTGCCAGATCAGACACAAACTTGCCATAGTAATTTACAAGTCCCAAGAATGATCTCAGTTGAGACACTTTCTCTGGTCCAGGGGTCCCCATGATAGTTCCATCATCTTGGATGCCTTATGTAGCCCTTCACCATCGATTACAAGGCCCAGGTACACTCTATGGTGTCTTTAAAAACTTGCACTCCTCCCTTTTTACTTATAAGCTGTGCTCCTGCAATCTTTTTAGCATTCCTTATAAATTTTTCAAATGGTCCTCTTTGGAGCATCCAGTAATCAAAATATCACCCAGATAACACTGGACCCGTGGCAACCCATTTAATTATTGATCCCTGGCAGTCTGGAACGGAGCAGGTACTGATGTGATGCTGAAAGGAAGTCGCATTTAGTGGAAAAGGCCCCTGTGTGTCATTATTATTATCATACCCTAATGCACATTGTATGGTACGATCTATATAGCATGCAAAACAATACTTTTCACTGTATGCCAATACATGTGACAACCATCAATCAATCATTCAATCAGTGATGGCTGGGACTCTTTCATGACACCTACCCTATAGGTATGCCCGAGACAGATCCATTATTGAGAATTTCTTTTCCCAGCCAGTCCACTGAATGGTCCTCAATGTATGGAAGTGGGTATTGATCTGCACCCAGGGCTGGGTTGATCCTGACCTTAACATCACCACAATCCCCACTGGACCTTCTGTTTTTAAGATCAGAACGGTTGGAGTGGCCCATTCACTTGCGGTCACTGGTTCCAATGTTCCCAGGTTCAAAAGATGTTCCAGTTCCACCTCAACTTTAGGTCAGATGGCACAGAGTACCAGATGCACCTTCAGGCTCCTAGGATGAGTGTCTGGCTTCAGCTGTAATATAATTTTCACCCTATTCATTTCGCTTGGTGTTCCTTTGAAGACATCTTTGGACTTGTTCCATGAACTGTTGCAAACTCATCTTTGAGTCTGCCAGCCCATTAACCATGCCCCAATTCAACATTAATTTTTGAAATGAGGAATGTCCAAATAATGCAGGATACTTGCTTTTTACTACATAACGTGACAATTCTGCACGCTGGTCCCTTAACTGTACTTTCACCATTATGTCGCCCTTCAGTGGCACCACATGGTTCCGTGTATATCTGTAGTATAATCTTAGCAGGCTTTAATGGTAGCGTCCTCAACTTCTCCTTTAGACTGATTTGGCAATCAGGGACACCATTATGCCCATTTCCACTTCCATTTTTTACTGCCTTCCCCTCTATTTTGAGAAGAACCCAGAAATGATCAGTTTCACCTCATACTGACAGGATGTTTAACAAAACTCTGATTCGAGAGCTTCAGCTTCTTCCACAGACCCAGCTGACTCCCTTTCTACTTGCTGGCTGGCAGCATGTACCCTATGCCTTGTCCTCAAGGTTGTTTCTTTCTGACTCCCCTTCTCTTGTTTGGATTGTACCCAGAAATTTTGGGCAATATGACCCAACACTTTGACTCCTTGTTGGTATGTTGCCATGTTGGTAAAGTTCTATAGTTAGTACCGCGCTCTGCCAACTTCCCACTACTTGATGCATCCAGGCATCATAAATCATCTGGGTTGCTTTGTTGGCAGCCAGCTCCATTGATGAAGCAATTTCGAAAGGTGCTTCAAAATCCAAGTCTCTCCTTGTTAGGAGCTTCCATTGGATAGCTTCTTGTTGGAGGCCAGAAACCAAATACTCTCAAGGCACCTTGGATGAACTCTCTGAATTCGCAATGTTCCGCTAACCTCTTAAAGGCGGCTACAAATTGGGTGATTGACTGTCCTCTGTGCTATACCTGTTCGTAAAAACGGAAACATCCTGTGATCATCAGCGGCTTGGGTACAAAATAATTTCCTATCACCGGTACAATGGTGTAATGTCCCATGGGTGAGCACTCCCATGTCGGCCCCTCCATCACCGACTGTGCTAGTGTACCGCTCCTTGCTGGTTTCGCCTGCAGCCCAAGGCCCTCATAACCACTCTCCACGATCACTCTGATATCTCCCGGGTACACTTCTTCAGCCTTCAGCCTGACTGCCATTCCTGGCCCACTCCCAGGTGAATACCTTCTTCCCTAGCATCGACCGTGGCCTGTCTCCCCTTTATGACCACTTCCCTCGACATTACTTCCTTACACCATTTACAAAGTCCGGGTAACATCTCCTCTGGACAAAGAGAAAGGCATTTACGCACAGTCCATGGGCCAGATCCCACTCTATCGCCAGTTGTAATGTTGGTGTTTCCTTTGGAACCAGGAATTATGAGTAAGGTAAGATCAATGGTAAATCTGAACAGGAACAGTTTATTGACAATGCTCACATCTCCATAGCCTCTTCTAGACTGGATCCAAACTCCACCCTTCCAGGTCACCTGACCAGCTCTCCTAAAGGGGCAGCACTCCCAACTACATACATAACAGTAGAGACCCTGGGAGTACTCAATGTTTATTCTGGATGCCATGACATCTCTTGGCAATAGGTCAAAAATCCCGATGATTACTAACTATTGCCCTCCTTCAACTAATGAATCACTTGGAGTAGCAAGGCCACAATGTATGTTCCAGAAAATGTCTTCAAAAGTCCATTAACTTGCTAGCACATTAATCACTGAGCTGACTTCTGAAATATATATCTGCCAGACTGGGCCTGTGGCAGGTGCTGGGAGAATCGACATGAGAAAAGTACTCACTAGATCATGGCTTCAATAAATGTACTTGTTCCATTAGTTCCAGAACCAGCCCTCCATCTAGCTAGCCATTCTAGTACAATTGGAACACTGGCATTTGCCACTTTTAGCTCTTGTAAAAACCTAAGTCCACGAGAACCTTGAAGGACCAGGGTCATATCGTCAGCCCATTCTTGCCTTCAAATCTATCCATGTCTTGAACCTCCCTATCTCTTTCATCTTCTACAATCCTGTGTCCTTCTGAGATGTCTGTGCCCCTCTAACGCTGGCCTCTTGACCATTGCTGATTTTGTTTTGCTCCATCACTGACAGCCATACCTTCAGCTATGCCCTAAACTCTAGAATGTACTCCCTACATCTCGCTGCCTCTCAACATTGTTTTCATTCTTTAAGATGTTTCTTAAAATCTATCTTCCGGCCAAGTTTCTGTTCACTCGCCTTATTCACTCTTTATGTAGTTTAGCAACAAAATTTCTTTGGGAATGTTTCTTCGGAACACCTTGTGCTGGTTTACTATGTTAAATGTGCTATACAACTGCACATTTTTGTTGTTAGGTGGGGTGGTGGGGAGTTTATAGAATGCAAAGTAAAGAAACGGTGCAGGGAGGATTCGGTAGTTGTACAACTGCTAGAACAATGTGACAAAAGTACCCTTTTAGTATAAAGGGAGCAAAGGAAGAGGTGCATGCCCTTGGAATAAGAGAGATGTTGCAATGTGCCCTTGTAATTGTATGTTGAACGATGTGTAATAGAGAACAGTGATTTCCTGTAAGTCCTGGGAAAATGGAAGGAGGTTTAACTGCTGCAGTAGGTGGAAGATGAGAAGCAGTATTCGTCTGTGCTGCTTCTTTGAGGTCACTGAATCTCTTCCCACTGAAACTCAGTCCTGGGTGTCATGTTATTGGCATTGATTCTTCAGTTCTGCACCAAAGTAGCGCTGGGGAATCTCCTATGGATGCTGGGTCACACTCATCATTCTCCTTTCTCTGACCTCCTCCACAAGGACATTTAGGAAAATCTTTGGGATTTTCTTCATAATCACTAATCAGTAATCCCTGCTAAAGCTACAAGAACTAAATTTTCACCTTTGCTACATTGGTAGTAGTCTAGCAGAGCAGACAGACCTGCCAATTAAATAACCCAGCCAATTTTCATTCCATTTATTCACTCTTTAATTTTTAAAGTAATTCTAAATTTCATTTCAACAATTTTCACTCGTATTTCCCATGCACCCGAGCCTGTGCACAGTAATGATGATCTAATCACAAGGTATTTCTTACAAACAGCTTAATTCACTTTAGGTGAGCTTTGCATTTGTTTCTAACAATTTGAGCAAATTACACCACAGTATCAGCACAAAAGGAAACGATTCTCCCTAAGGCTTAACAGATAATCTATTGCCTTTTTTCAGTCAGAACAGGAAGCAAACATTATCCCCATTCTGAACTATCCCTGACAAGCAGCACGATATCAGTTTGGTTAGTTATCAAGGTTTGAAAACTGTCAGTATCCCCAAGTATTCAGTTGTGCCTCATAAGCTCTTTTGATGGTTGATTAAAATGCAACTTAATGAGAACATTTCAGCGATAAGTTCATTCTTTGCAGATGTTAAATGAAAATAACGAGATTTGGGGTGAACGAGGGAGTTAATGACATCTCACTGCTGAAACACACAAACTTAGCAGAACTTTCTTCATTATGTGTAATTCATTATGCCCCCAGTGAGACATTTTCATATTATTAGAGTTCCTAGCTGCATCTGGGTAAACAAATCTCCTCTGAATTCTTACCTACTGCTGCCTGAACTGAATATATTTGCATATTACTGAATTTCCCTTCATCTACAGCCCACTAGGTCAACATTAAAATTGCATTTCAGCAGTAAGAGTGACAACTAATGGGGATTCCCTGCAACAATAATGTGCTTGTGAACTAGGAGAGTAATTAGCCTGTCTGGTACAAATGATAGGTTCACAATAGCCGCAGTGCCGAGCTGTGGTAATAAGCACACACGTACTGACAGGCGGAATGGAAAGGAAATAGTTTTTTTTCCTCAAAAACAGAAATTTTACCTTAAGCCTGCCACAATCCCTTAACTGTCCTGACACATGGCTTGTCCAACATTCAATGCTGGACAAGCAAAACTTTCCTCTGCTAAATGTTCTAAAAACCAATGCTTTTGTCTTTGATCCCCACATGAATCTCCGTTCCCTAGTATTTATTCCATTTCCCTTTCTGGTCATTCAGCTGAGCTGGCATCCTCATATCCTGCCCAACACCAAGACTGCCTATTTGCATCTCCATAATAATGCCTATCTCTGCTGCTGGAAATCACATTCATGGTTTTGTTATCTCCAGTCAGGACAATACAAATAGTCTTTTAGCCCAAAATCCTTCATGAAATGATCCAAAGCTCTGCACTTGCATCCTAACTTATGACATGTCCAGCTTACCCACTTCCATGCTCACCTAGATGTTACACCTCTAACCTTTGTGTTCCAATTCCTCCATGGACATGCCTTCATTACTTCTGCAAACTCTTGCAGCCACACTACTTTTTAAATGTTAAAATTGCTCTGTTATAAAATTGCTCTTCCCATCATTCTGTCATTGGTGCCTGTGCCTCCAGTTGCCATGTCAAGTCCTAAGCTCTGAAATTCCTTCCCTACGCCTCTGTCACATCCTTTAAGACACATCTTAATAACTATCGCTTTGGGCAACTCTTTTTTTTACTCACTCATGGGACGTGGATGTCGCTGGTTAGGCCAGCATTAATTGCCCATCCATAGTTGCCTTTGAGAAACTGATAGTGAGCTGCCTTCTTGAACTGTGGAAGTCTATCTGATGTATGTAGACTGCGAGGGAGGGAGTTCCAGGATTTTGAACCAAGCTTTGGTCAACGGTCAATAAATTTGCTTATGTAGTTCACATGTGCATTCTAGTGCGTAGTGACTATTTTACTGCACTCCAGCGTAACATAATTGTAAATTCCTGTTATCGATGTTCAAAAGCTGTTGGTTGAAGCACCATGTAATAGATATATTAACAACATTGAAGCTTGGAAGGAAAATGGGTGATGGAAGCATAAACACAGAATGGTTGAGGGATACAAAACAGTGAGTTGTGAATTTTTCAGATAATGGGAGGTATAGATTGAAGTTCACAAAGGGTCACTACTAAGACCACTGTTTGATGTGGACTGATGATTTGCTTTTGGAACTGCAGGGCATAATTTCAAATTCTGCAGAATACATGAAATGTAGAATTGTAGTAAACAGCACGAAATGAGGTAATATATTTCAGAAGATTGTAGATATGCTTATGGAATGGGAGGACAAATGACAGATAAAAATCAAAGCACAAATACATGAAATAATACATTTTAGTAGAAAGAACAAAGAATTGCAATTCTGGGCATCATACTTTAGGAAGGATATGAAGGCTTTGGAAAGGGTCCAGAAGAAATATTGCTAGCATGGATTATTCCAGGAATGAGAGTTTGGAGTTATTTGGAAAGATGGGAGAAGCTGATATTGTTCTGCTTTGGGCAGAGAAGGTTTGGAGGACATTTTATGGCTTTTTTTTAATCATGAAGATTTAGTTGAGTAACAAAGAGAAATTGATTGTAAAAGCTGAGCAATAATCAAAAGACAGAGATTTAAGATGATTGACAAATAAAAACCTAGACAACATGAAGCAAAGTGCTTAAGCAATGATTAAAATTTGAATTGCATGCCCATTGACAAAGTGACCCAATAGGAGATTACAAAAGATTACAGGCCTACGGGAAAAGATCTGCAGAATGGAACTAACTGGATTGATTTCTTAAAGAGGCTTGATGGGCTAAATGGACTATTTCTGTGCTATTTTATTACATGATTCTATGATATGGGTCTTTCTGCAATAATTTGGCCAATCTCATTGAAGCAGTTAAAATTCAGGGCTGGATTTTCCCAGGAGGGTTGCAGCTTGTCTTCCGTCTACCATCACAATTCTTGTTTTTACTTATAAGAACCAACGGTCATGTTTAAAAACACTTCATTCAAGAAATGTGTGATTGTTTATTTTGTAAGAAATGTTGATATTTTCCATAAGCTAAATTGAAAAGTTCATTGTGAACGAATTCTTACACTGAAATGGTTTGACATTTAATTAAAAATAAGGTTGCCTCTCTCTTTTATAGCAGTACTTCCATGGGTGATCTTTGAGTACAGATCAATGAAGTTTCCAGGTATTAATTAGACAGCAGCATAATGTGAACCATCCAGATACAAATGTAAAATAAAATGAAGCCAATTTCCTGGCATTTCTCTACACACTGTGTGCAATAAAGGGCTGTTGAATTTGTGGATTGACATGATGCCACAGCAAATGCCTTAAAGAATAACTATACTGTTCAACAACATCTATTTTCATCAAGCTTAAATATAGCATAGATCAAAGATGTTGAGTTTGATCATATCTCAAGTAACAGATGAAGGCAAATGTTCAGAACATTTGTTCTATTACACACAGTTAATTGATTCTCTTTAACACCCATTACACCCATGATAATAATATCATGATATGTGTAGTTGTACTTTAATAGATCGCTGTTTTGCTTACATCAAGTTCAAATCAGGTTTAGTCAGACAACAAGGAATAGTTACAGGAATAAATGAGGTTGTCAACCTTGAACATTGATGATTTCAATCATTGCTCAATGACATTGCTCCTTGATTGTATACCTAATGGTCAGAGTTCCGATTCCTAATGGACTAGGAAGAAAGGAAAAGAATGAAGAAAAAGGGGAGGAAAGTGAAATGGAATACTTCATGGGACAAGATGAGAAAATAAAATGTTTTTTCTATTGACTTTTGTATTCTACTAGGCCTCATAAGACAAGTTTATGCCTCCCATCTCAAACTCCACATCCTTGCTGTCATATAAAACCCAGAATGAACTGGGTGGAAAGTGAAACAACTGCATTTTTATTAGGTTTGGGAATGAGAACTAATCTCCAGGACAGTGGGCCATGCAAACCAGAAGAAAAACAGGAGGAGCATTCCACAAAATGTTATTTTTCTCTTTGCTTCAAACACTTCCATTTATTAATTACAAAATATTGGAGATGAAAGGTTAGTGGTGGTGAAAGCTGGACTGCATTTTACAGTTTTTCGTGGCATTGGGTAAGGGAGGCAGAATGGAAAGTGAATGGTTGCCTTGTTTTTGACTATTCTCTCAGCTCAGTGAATCAAACATCTGACGGCACATTTGCGACCACCCAGCAGAAAGGCCTCCATTTAGCAGTTGGAGGATGGGCTCCTGCACCCTTGTCAGGACTTCAGACAGGAGAGTGGTGATGCTATCAATATCAGGTTAGTCTCAGTTACCAATCTGAAGGTCCCTGCTCTCTCAATCTCTCCTCATCTGTTATGGAAGCCTCAAAACAGTGAATAAATGAGGACTTTAAACATACAAATACGCCACCTTTACAGCAGACTGTATCTCTACATGACGCCACGATCCTGTCTACAGCCCATTTCATCTCCATAGATTTGATGTAAATCCTTCTCAATCCACCCAATGCCCGGAAAATGGCAGTCAATGAGAAATTGTATTAACCTGGGACTTCAGCAAGTTTAATGGCTTGTTAATGGGTTATTTAAAAATGGTGGGTGCATTTCCAATTTTCATGCCTGATCTTATATTGTGATATCGGAGGTTCGTGTGATCGCAAATGATTGCAACGCTGACGTCATCAAACTATAGTATTCGAAAGCTTTGCACTTTGGAAATGGGAGTGTGGTTCAGCCACTCCTCGGTCTCAGCTGCAAAATCAACCCACTGGTCAGGGTTGATCCAACTGAGTAACAAAGAGTCTGTTCCCTTTCCAATTGGCACAGGAGGGCAGTGGACCTGGGAGATGGTTTGGTGGTGGTTGGACGATCTGCCAGATGGACTCCAGGTGACTTAAGGCAAGAAGCCATGTGATAAAATCCCTAGAAATACAGTATTTGGCTCCTGCTACTTTGGGAGAGTAGCAATTTGCTACTACCTCACATTACAACTGTATCAGCGTGGCATGAGCAGCTCTGAAAGTGTCCATGTTTTTCACTAACAATTCAACAGCAGTGAAAGGTGAATGGACCAATAAGTAAGCAAGCCCTTTTAATTGTGGAGGAATCTTGTTGGGAGTGTCAGGGGTTATAGCCGCCAGTGGCAAACCAAGCAAGACCACAATGGTAATAAAAGCGATACAATCCAGACGCCAGCGATCTGAAAGAAAAGCATAATATGCAGAAAGGACTTGGCAGATCCGGCAGCATCTGTGAAGACAAAAAAGAACGTTAACGTTTTAATTTTAACATGATTCTTCTTTGGAACTGGACCCTATATTGCCTAAATTCAGGAACACCTAAAGTGTATTGTTCAACTCATGATCAAGGAGCTTGGGGCTTAAGGTCCTATCTGCCAGGCAACCAGAGGCCCAGAGCTCTCCTGTACTCAGCAGAATCTTCAGGAAAGCAATGGTTGCATCTGGCATAACAAATCATCCGGACCTTAGATCACGGAAAGTCACTTCTATTAAGAATTCATGAAGAGGGTCAGCAACAAGGATGGGGCGGGGAGGATCCCAGTGGGTATTCCACCACCCCTCCACCATTTTGGATATTGAGACCCTCAATCAGACACTAAGTTCCTCTGAACAAGATAGCACTCCAGGGTTTGCCTGTTGTGTTCCCTGCACAGCAAAACACGCTCATCCATGGCTGTGGGGAGTTGAAGTCCTTAATACCCACTAAGAGTATCAATTTGCGATTGGGAAGGCTGTTCACTGGTTTTCACACTCATAATTGGGGGTGGAGTCCAAAAAACACCACTCCCATGCCCAATTAGATATTCCCCCACCACCAAACTCACTAGGGAGGCAAGACTCTGAAGAAGGGCAACTCAGCCCAAAACGTTGACTCTGTTTCTCTCTCCACAGATGCTGCCTCTCTTGCTGAGTTTCTCCAGCAACTTCTGTTTTTGTTTCAGAGAGCACAGGCTCCTGACTTAGGAATTATATGAGATAATTCAGAAGCATTTGCTTTCCCCTCCATCTTCCAATAATAATTTACAAACAAAAAATGGATGCAAATATAAAGTACATTCACATTTTGCTCTGTTTACTTACATTTACCAAGCACTTTATGAAATCAGGAATCTCAAAGGTACTACACTTTGAAGTCACTGACTATTCTGCAATAGTAAAATCCTACAATTAACAATGAATGCTGGCTCAGGAACAATGCTTGTAAATGAAGTAACTGGATCTACATCAAATAGTTCAATGGATTTCCTTAGCCTCCACTTGAACAGATAGTTGGAGCTTTTGTTCAAGATCCCTTTGAAAAGACAGCAACTCAACAAACCAACATGATACTTAGGCCTTCCAATGTGACCTAAGTTATTAGCTGCACTCCAGGCTTCAATCCATAACTTTTAGACCCTGATTTGAAAGTACTAACAGCTGAACCAGAATCTTGTTGAGCAGTTGGAGCCAGATGGCGAGGAGGCACGAGACGTGGTTTGACACCTTAAGGCAAGGCCCACCAAATCAAATGCCAATTGGCCATTGATAAGGCAGGCCATTATGTGGCCTAAGATTTCACACTTGGAAATGCCACAGAGAAGGCCATGCTTGCTGCCAAGAGGACTCCCAGGATGATGGAAAACCAAGCTGTAACTGATTTGTGGTGGAGGAGTTTAATGAGTTGGGGGTCACTGGTTAATCGCACTTGCAGCTGGGTCAGTCCCACAAGTGGCAGATGATGCCCTTGAATGGTCCTTAGTTCAAAACTTCGGGACCTCAGTTTGCTGTAGGGTGGGAAAGTCAACTACCGAACTTCCCACCCTGAACCTAATTTAGGTAGAGGTGAGATGAAAGGTTTCAAGTACGCCACATACTGCTTAATTAAATGTCCTTCTCACCTTCAAGCTCACTACATCTGTGAACAGAGGATTCTGCCCTGTGTTTTATCGGGATTGGCGATGAGAAACATATGAAGGATTTTGTGACAGGAAATGAGGAGAGGTAGATTTGACAGGTGGGAGTTCTCCTTGCTGTGGGGACACAGGGTTTAAACCAATTGACAAAAGAACTGGAGGATAGATAAGAAGATGTTTATTATCTGCAGTGAGCTGTTGTTAGTGGGTCAATAGCGTGGTGAAAGCAGATTTCCAGCAAAAGGAACGTAGATATATGCTTGAAAATGACAAATTTGGAGGGAAATGGGGAAGCAGCAACGAAGTGTGAGACTCATTGGATGGGTTTTTCAAAGATTCAATTAAGGAATGATGGCCTCATCCTGTATTCTCTAATGCTATGTTCACAGATCCTTATTTGACAGCAGAAAACACTGAGTTTTTTTTTGAAATCATCAGACTACAACATGCTTTCCACTGTTAATAAAAGGAACCAGCAGAGGAATTGAAGAATGCTATTTCCTCACTACTGGCATGTTTTTATAATGAATTTCAATATAGTAATTTAATCAAGATGCTCAAGTAACACAACAAACCACAGAAGCAAAGCCCTCATGATTTTGATGCTCATCCCAAGATTAGGTTGCAACCTTGAAATTCCTCCAATTTCTACTACTATTTGTAATGTCTGATCTCAATTTGTTACAGGGAGTCTAGTCCTTTTGTAATCAGTTTTGATGCTGGTCAAGGCTGACAATACACTCCACGTTCTTGATGTCTGAATTAAATTTCTTTTATTGATTATGGTGGAGAAGCAACAGGAAGAATCTTGAGCGAGTTGCAATAAACCCGTGTGTTGGTGCAGGCACATCCTGAAAAAAAAATCATCCAACCTACGGGGATAGTAAGAACTGCCGATGTTGGAGTCAGAGATAACACAGTGTGGAACACGGAGGAACACAGCAGGCCAGGCAGCACCAGAGGAGCAGGAAAATTGACATTTCAGGTCGTGACTCTTCTTCAGAAATGGGGAAGGGGGCAGGGAGCTCAGAAATAAATAGAGAGAGCAGGGGTGGGGCTGGGGAAGGTAGGTGGAACGGTGATAGGTGAGTGCAGGTAGGCAGTGGTGGGGATTGGTCAGTGGGATGGGAGGAGCAGATAGGTGGGAGAGAAGATGGACAGGTTGTGTCAGGTCAAGGAGGCAGGAATGAGAGGGAGGGTTGGTCATGGATGATGCTGGGGCTGGGCAGATTTTGAAACTGGTAAAATCCACGTTGAGGACATTGGCCTACAGGCTCCCAAGGCCGAATATGAGGTGTTGCTCCTCCAGTTTCTGGGTGGCGTCATTGTGACACTGGAGGAGGTCCAGGATGGATATGTCACCCAGGGAGTGGGAGGGGGAGTTAAACTGGTTAGTGACCAGAAGGTGTTGTCGTTTGTCACGAACAGAGCGCAGATGCTCTACAAAGCAGTCTCCGAACCCCACCTTGGTCTCACCGATTTAGAGGAGGCCACATCGGAAGCAGCGGATGTAATAGACCACATTGGTGGACATGTAGGTGAATCTCTGTCTAATTTGGAAGGTTTTTTTGGGGCCTGGGATGGAAGTGAGAAGGGAGGTGTAGGAGCAGGTGTAGCACTTCCTGCAGTTGCAGGGAAAGGTGCCGGGGGTGGTGGGGTTAGTGGGGAGTGTGGAGTGGACGAGGGAGTCGTGGAGAGAGCGGTCCCTACGAAAGGCAGATAGGGGTGGGGAGGGAAGTGGCAGAGAATGATACGTTGGATGCAGATGTTGGTGGGGTGATACATGAGGACAAGGAGGATTCTGTCTTTGTTTTTGTTGGGGGGAAGAGATGTTAGGGCAGGGGTGCACGAAATGCAAGAGGATGCGGTTGAGAGCATTTTTGACACTGAAGAGGGGAAGTTGCGGTCCTTGAAGTAGGAGGACATCTGGGATGTCCAGGAGTGGAACGCCCCATCTTGGGAGTAGATGTAGCAGAGGCGGAGCAATTGGGAATAGGGAATCGCATTCTTGCAGGAAGATGGGTGAGAGGAGGTGTAGTCTAGGTAGCTGTGGGAGTCGGTGGGTTTGAAAGAGATGTTGGTTTTGAGATGTTCACCAAAGATGGAGACAGAAAGGTCCAGGAAGGAGAGGAAGGAACTCCCCACCTACGTCTGGTACACCACCCACATCCTTTACCTCCTCCAAGACTTTCAATTCCTTGCCCCCAACACCTCGTCTTCACTATGGACACCCAATCCCTGTACACTTGTATTCCCCATGCAGATGCCTAAAAGCCCTCCACTTCTTCATCTCCCGCAGGCCCAACCAGCCCCCCTCCACCGACACCCTCATCCACTTAACTGAACTCGTCCATACCCTTAACAACTTCTCCAGTAACTCCTCCCACTTCCTACAGACTAAGGGGGTGGCCATGGGAACCCGCATGGGCCCAAGCTATGCCTGCCTCTTTGTAGGATACGTGGAACAGTCCTTTTCCGCAGCTACACTGGCACTATCCCCCACCTCTTCCTCCACTGCATCGATGACTGTATCAGCACTGCCTCGTGCTCCCACGAGGAGCTCGAACAGTTCATCAACTTTATTAACACCTTTTGCCCCAACCTCAAGTTCACCTGGACCATCTCCGATACCTCCCTCTCCTTCCTGAACCTCTCTGTTTCCATCTCTGGTGACCACCTCGAACCTGACATCTATTTCAAGCCCCCCAACTTCCACACTCCTCTCACCCACCTTCTTGCAAGAATGCAATCCCCTACTCCCAATTCCTCCAACTCTGCCACATCTGCTCCCAAGATGGGGCGTTCCACTCCCGAACATCCCAGATGTCCTCTTATTTCAAGGACCGCAACTTCCCCTCTTCAGTGGTCGAAAATGCTCTCAACCGCATCCTCTTGTGTTTCCTGGACTTCTGCCCTCACATCACTCCCCCGCAACAAAACAAAAACAGAATCCCCCTTGTTCTCACATATCACCACATCAACATCCATATCCAACGTATCATTCTCCGCCACTTCTGCCACGTGCAATCCGAACCCACAAGCAAAGAGATATTTCCCTCCCCACCCCTATCTACCTTCTGTAGGGACTGCTCTCTCCACGACTCCCTCGTCCGCTCCACACTCCCCACTAACCCCACCACCCCCGGCACCTTTCCCTGCAACTGCAGGAAGTGCTACACCTGCCCCTACACCACTCCCTCACCTCCATTCAAGGTCCCAAACAAACTTTCCACATTAGACAGAGGTTCACCTGCTCGCTCGCCAATGTGGTCTATTGCATCTGCTGCTCCTGATGTGGCCTCCTCTATATTGGTGAGAACAAGCGGAGACTTGGAGACGGTTTTGTAGAGCATCTTCGCTCTGTTCGGCACAAACGACAACACCTTCGGGTCGCGAACCATTTTAACTCTCCCTCCCACTCTCTGGGTGACATGTCCATCCTGGTCCTCCTCCAGTGTCACAATGACGTCACCCACAAACTGGAGGAGCAGCACCTCATATTCCACCTCGGGAGCCTACAGCCCAATGGCCTAAACGTGGTTTTTACCAGTTTTAAAATCTCTCGGCCCCGGCCTCATCCTATGCCCAACTCTCCCTCTCATCCCTGCTTCCTTGACCTGACACAACCTTTATATCTTCTCTCCCACCTATCCGCACCAAACATCCCACTGACCAATCCCCACCACTGCCTACCTGCACTCACCTATCACCATCCCATCTACCTACCCCAGTCCCACCCCTCCTCTCTCTATTTATTCCAGAGCTCCCTGCCCCTCCCTTCCCCATTTCTGAAGAAGGGTCCCGACCCGAAACATCAGCTTTCCTGCCCCTCTGATGCTGCATGGCCTGGTGTGTTCCTCCAGCTCCACACTGTGTTAAGGGGTCACCTTATGGTCTTTCCAGCTGATGGGGAGTCCCACCCACTCAGACAGAAGATCAGAAACCTGAACACGAGCCCCCCAGAATTTCCTGAACATTTTCTGTTAATCGCCCGCCCTGCCCACTTTGAGTTTCGTGGAAATTTGTCCCATGTCCTTTGTGCTTACGAAAGGTCTGTGAAGATTTTTGTGCAGTTCAATGCTGACAACCGTCTGCCAACTCACCTAAGTGACCCCAATTCAGCTCAGCCGGTTAGAGTTGACATGAGTGCATCGTAGCCAATGTGCTCATTGAACTTCTATTCAATAATTTCCACTGGACATTGACCATAAGACCATTAGGATATAGGAGCAGAATTAGGACATTTGGCTCATTGCGTCTTCCCCACTTTTTGATCATAGTTGATATGTTTCTCAGCCTCATTCTCCTGCCTTCTCCCTGTAAATCCTTGATCCCCTTACCAATCAAGAAGGCATTTTTCTCTGAAAACTCAATGACTGGCCCATTGCAGGCTGAAGAAATTTAATCTCATCTCAGTTCTAAAGGGTTGTCTCTTCACTCTGAGGTTGTGCCCTCACGTCCTAGTTTTTCCTCCTGGAGGGAACACCTTCTCTACGTCCACTCTGTCCGGGCCTCTCAGTATTCTGTGAGTTTCAATGAAATCCCCTCTCATCTTTCTAAACTCCAGCAAGTGCAGACATAGAATCCTCAACCAATCGATTGATCAAGGGTATGTGCTCTGATTGTACATTTTCTTGTCCTGCTTGAGACAATTGATCATTTTACTGCAGTTCTTTTAAAAACTTAGTGCCATCTGTTTTTATCTTTACTGGTTACTCAAGTAACAAGTTGTAGATGGCCCAAGTTAAAATGTGACAGTGTGAATTACAGTAGCTCTCTAAAAGGATCAGGCTGACAGCCGGAGGGATTCAGTCGTCTGTGTAACATGGTGGTGAAGTTTAACTGGACAAGGCTGACCTCAAAACTTACTATGCAGAAAGCATTAGCAGCAAACATGGAGAGTCGAAATTTTATTAGCCCGATAAGAATTAATGTTCTGAAGTTTTTTGATATCCAGACAGTCACAGATGCGAGCTGCACATGAGGACACTGTGACCCTCTTTCTCTCACTCCAAACCCTATTTTCCCTCACAGTTGGACGTGACCTTTCATTCACTCACTCTGGACCAGATCCGTCTCAACCTCTGGGGGCTAACATCTGTTCTCCTGCTGTGGACCCAAACTGCCTCCATACGCAACACTGCATCCCTCCAGTCCCAGTAACACCCCTATCCCTACTCCACACAACTCATCAACCCTGGGACCCAATCTACACTGGCCCCTCACCTTCCACCATCATCTCCTGACATGACACCCTCTGACCTGACAC
Organism: Rhincodon typus; assembly: GCF_021869965.1. Taxonomy (NCBI): domain Eukaryota; kingdom Metazoa; phylum Chordata; class Chondrichthyes; order Orectolobiformes; family Rhincodontidae; genus Rhincodon; species Rhincodon typus. Next base: position 24,944,684 of record NC_063339.1, read on the forward strand.
CTATTGGCCTCTTGCCCCTACCAAACCCAAGTTCTCACGCCCACCCTTATCTACCCTGCATGACCTACCACACCCCCTTGCCAGTGAGAGTCAATGTAATTAGCAAAAAGAGTTTAAACAAGATGATAAATATTCCAGGTTTTCATTACGTGTTTGGTAACTTTTTTGTAAGTTTTGTAATTAAGACTTCTTTCTATCCATTTTTTGGTTTAAATTTGTCATTGCATTAGGTTTATTCTTAATCTAAAAAAGAACAGGATCGTTATTTCACTAGAAAAATTGAACAGATATGTGTGTATTCTATACATTCCCCTAACTCTGGAAAGAGACCAGCATGAAACTGACATAAGCCTGTTTCCTAAGATTCCAACCAGCAACTCACAGAGACCCAAGAGCACATGTTGTATTTCAGCTTTGAAGACCAGAAGCTCGAAAGATATAAACAACAAAACGTCCCATGTCACGTATTAATTTGCAGCTAGAAGCTATGAATGGAAAACAGGGAACTGCTGGAAAATGCAGCCAAAACCAGAAACGAATATATTGTTATCAAGAGATGGAATGCTGCATTATTGACAAGTATTTCAGAAGTTGTAGGTTCAACTAATAATGGGGCGCCTACATATCCAAAAAAAAGACTGACAAGTCCTTCAAAAAGCACCAGTTTAACTGGGGAAAAAAGCAAGAAATTGCTGGAAAAACTCAGCAGGTCTGGCAGCATCAGTGGTGAGAAAATAAAATTAACATTTCAAGTGCAGTGACCCTTCTTCAGAATGGATCTTGCATTTCTTCAAATCATTTCTGATGTGGAAAGCCTGAAGAAACACCTTTTAATTGATATCACTTTGAATAGTTCAGCTATGGGATGGTCTGGAAACCATGCTTGCCCTGCATGCAGAAGTTGTAGTCTAGCTACAAATTAGTGGTTAAATGAAAACGTTACTAAATTATGTAATACTGATATATTATTAATATTAGGAACAAATTCATGCACAGGAGCTTAAAATAACATATATAACCAGCTCAACACTGTGACAGCAGCAACTAGGGATTTTTGACTTCATTTTTTTTTCACTCTTTCAATTAGAATAACATAGATTGGAACTATCCCTCATTCAACAGAAATAAACGGTGTGTATGTAGACATTCTTGTTCTCCAATCCAAATGTTCACTTGACCCTTCGTCCTCACTACAGGAAGACATTCCTTCCCCTCTCCCAGCCACTGTCCAATTTCATACAAAGAAAAGGAGGGGTAAAGATTTTGGATAACTCTTGAGAAATTCTATTCTAAATGTTATTGAGCAAGATGAAAGGGACCAGAGTAAGTGGATCTTGCAACACCCTAATATGCCATTTACTTTCTCTATGTAGATACGAAACACCTTTTACTCATCCTGCCAATTATTAGATGGAGATGCTCTTTTCTCATTTCCCAGATGCACTGTTTGGTTCGTCTACTCCTTTTGTTTTTGCTCTTTTGTGTATAATCCTTAGTTGTACTTGAGGACAACTCTGAAATGGTTAACAGTCAACCACACCTGTGAGTCTGGAGTCATAAGTAGGCTAGACTGGCTAGACTGCATCAAGAAGGCAGCTCACTACCACCTTCCCAATTAGGGATGGGAAATAAATGCTGGCAGCCAGTGATGGCAAAATCTATGAGTGAATTCTGTTAAGTTGGCAATTTCATGGTCACCCTTACCATTACTTGCATTTATAGGAAACAGTTATTTAATTAACTAAACTCAATACCTCAGCATTCATGATGGGATTTGATTTTATGTCTCTTGGTAAACAGACTAGGTTATTGGATTCAGAGATAGTAGGAACTGCCGATACTGGAGAGTCTGAGATAACAAGGTGTAGAGCTGGATGAACACAGCAGGCCAAGCAGCATCAGAGGGGCAGGAAAGCTGATGTTTCAGGCCTAGACCCTTCTTCAGAAATGGTTATTGGATTACTAGCCCAGTAACATAACCACTATGTTACCGTATCCTCATCTCATGGCACGCATCTCTCTCTCCACTCCACCGGACTTTCCTATCTCCTGAATCTTCTTCCTCTGTCCAACTCACAGAATGGCTTTCCTTCCCATGGCCTCCAATTCACCAGGGCATTCGCCTTTCCTGATTTGAGTATCACTGCTCGTGCCTAATACTGCCGTATTACTTAAGGTGGTTACTGGAAATTATGGTCAGAATGGGTAGCCTGTCAGAAGTATGGTAAGATCAGGAATTTGTATGAAAGGCACATAGCAAATCAAGCCAGCAACATCAAGTAGCAGGAGATAATTTTCAAAGGAGCGTGGAGGCACACATTCTATAAACAAAGCAAAGAAATTGCAGAATAATTTTCCAGTGACTCAGTTTATATGTATTTTCTTTAACAGTATAAATCAGGTGATTCTGTGACCTACCATTTCCTAGGAAGTTACACTTAAAGAGAAAACATGCAAGTACAGCCCACAAGTTTCAATTTTCTTTACTTACAATTAATAGATACAAATTCACAGATTGTTTGCTTGAATGCCCTGTAGCGACAGCTTCCAATTGGAAATAGCAAATCTTAGAATCAGCCCTATCTTTCTAGTTATTTTCTCTTTCATTTTATGATACATAGGGAAGACTTTGCAAAGACAGACACGAACTAGTCAAATCATGTATTTTATAATGTCATGACTCAGTGAGCATGCACACATCATGACACTGTTCTCCCATGTAAAAAGTCATTTTTACAATAAACAGCTCATGGTTGCATTAAAGAACTTCCAAAACAAATACATAAGCAAATCTTTGCAAACATGCAGATTTGGCAAAATAATGACTATTATATAAACTAAAGAAATCAAATCCAGAAACTGGTTCACAAAATGATCCTGATATCAATCTAGGTTTTGTTTTATAGTCAGGTACAGAGATCTGCTATATTTACTGTTATGGACCAGTATGTGGAGGTACCAGTGTTGGGCTGGAGTGGACAAGGTCAGAAATCACACAACACCAGGTTATAGTCCAGAACAGACATGTCAAAATATTTTAAGAAGGTAGCCTAGACCCTAACTTTTTGTAATTTTAAAGATAGATGTGGAAGTGCACATTCCAGATGTGATGGGACTGGTCAAAATACTCAACATTAAGCAAAACACGATTTATTTAAATACTATTGTTAAATACAAACAAAAGAAAGAGGAATTTAGAATAACTCAACAATTGGAAAACTTAACAGAATAACAGATATAATACCTATAACTACTTAACTGTTCCAATATAGTAACATCCCATAAACACACCCCTTGGCAAAAAAGGTAAATTCAGACACAAATTCTCACATGAAATTCTCCAATCCATGAGGGAACAATATTAAGCGAAATTTCAGAGAAAGTAGCAGCTAGGAATCATTCACTGAAGCTTCCAACTCTTCTGAGACTTCAAATGGTTTCTGATTGCTGGAAAAAACAAAACCTAGAAATCCTGAGATAACAAGGTATAGAGCTGGATGAACACAGCAGGCCAAGAAGGATCAGAGGAGCAGGAAAGCTGACGTTTCGGGTCTGGACCCTTCTTCAGAAATGGGAGAGGGGAAGGGGATTCTGAAATAAATAGAGAGAGAGGGGGAGGCGGATGGAAGATGGATAAAGGAGCAGATAGGTGGAGAGGAGATGGATAGGTCAAGGAGGCGGGGATGGAGCCAGTAAAGGTGAGTGTAGGTGGGGAGTTAGAGTGGAGGTTGGCCAGTCCAGGGAAGACCTGTCCATCTCCTCTCCACCTATCTGCTCCTTTATCCATCTTCCATCCGCGTCCCCCTCTCTCTCTGTTTATTTCAGAATCCCTTCCCTTCCCCCATTTCTGAAGAAGGGTCCAGACCTGAAACGTCAGCTTTCCTGCTCCTCTGATGCTGCTTGGCCTGCTGTGTTGATCCAGCTCTACACCTTATCTCAGATTCTCCAGTATCGGCAGTTCCTACTATACCTAGAAACCCTGATTTGTGAGAGCTGGCCACACCATTCAGGCTGGTTAAAAAAAGTACTCAGGTTCACCTAAACTGTTTACATAAGCCACCCCCTGTAGCCAGTTCTTTTCCTCTGCCTTTACAACCTCTCTTCAAAACAACCCAGGACAAAATAAGTCACTCAAAGGTACCAAGAACTGCAGATGCTGGAGTCAGAGTCAGCACAGTGAGGAGCTGAAGGAACACAGCAGGTCAGGCAGCATCAGAGGAGCAGGAAATAGCTCTGAAGAAGGGTCTCGACCCGAAATGTCAACTTTCCTGCTCCTCTGATGTTGCCTGACCTGCTGTGTTCCTCCAGCTCCACATTGCGCTGACCCAGGACAAAATAACCTTTTCAAGTGACAGCATCGTCACATTACTTTCTTTTGAGCCACTTTGTTGTTCATAATCTCAGAAAGTCTGTCAGTAGCCTGTGTTTTTGGTGCACATCCCTGGTTAATTATCTTTTCATGGTTAGTTTTCATGTTGTTTAAGTGCTTCTTTCCTTATCTGGGAATGATTCCATTCATCATTGTCAGTTATATGTAATTTCAATGCTGGACTTTTCTTGAACATGACTAATCATGGCCACATCTCTATTGTTTGAAGCATCACATGTGAACTTCAAGTTATGACTTCAGTCATAACAAATGGATGAGTTTAGTGTAATTTGAGTTTCTGTGATCTTTCACACTGCTATAAAAATCTTTGCACTGGAAGCTTACAAAATTTCATGCCCTTGACTTTGTCATGCGATTTTCCTTTAATTGTGCCTGTTTAGAGGTCTTATGGAAATTATAGAAAATGTTACTTCTTGGTGCAAGACACTCAGAGACACATTTCAAAAGCTTTTGAACATTTTTTTCTAATTTACTAAAATTCTGACAAGTGTAAATATAATTTAAATTAACAGATAATTCTGTATAGTTTTCTAAGTCATTCTTAGTTATTTAAAAACACAGGTTATTTATAGGTGGTAGACTAGACACTGATTAAAATACTAATTTGAATGATAAGTCCATTTTCAGCTGTTTTAATTTGAACTGAACTATTTTACCACTCTTAAATATACCAAGGAATATTTTTAAAACACATTTTTAAAAATTACATTCTAAAATGCTGTCCAATTATGTTTGACAGTACACAAGTAACTTTCTCATTGGAAACACACTTTAAAAAAAACCTTAAAAACTGATTCAATTTTGGGAACATTTATGCTTAAAATTTTAGAATGTTTAAGGGACAATTTTTCTTTTGTTTTGGCTTGAAGGACTTGAAGACATAAAGAATACAGAAGCCTGCATAGAGAAGCTATTTGAATATTCTGTGTGCTTTTGAACTGTGTCTGTATTAAAAAGTAAACAAACTTGCTTTTATAAAGCACCTTTCACAATTTCAGTGCTTTACCTTTTGGTTCAAGCCAATACTACAAACTGCATATTGAGATATCAATCTAGAGTACTTCAGGGTGGTTTCTCCTTACCTCTAAGTAAGGCTCTTTTACTCCTATGTCTGCATCTGTATATTGCAGGTTATCAAATACAGCTCTCTAGTGTAGACCTCTCTCTCTTCACATGCTCATTCTGGTCTGTTGTTGTCCATCCTAGTGACAAAAGAGAATGTCATCAGTTGCATATCACCCAGTCAGTTATGATTGACAGGGATCCAGAAGTCTCAGGGGCTGAGTCAGTGACATGTTAAGTGGGGTGGTAATTTTAATGATTACCTAGGGCTGAGAGTAGGTGTGTAATCATCTAACCCTTCCTGGGTAAATATTCAGCTTAGGGGATTGAAATCCTAAAAATTCTTTCTCTAAGGGAATTTTCAGTGAGATCTTCTATTTGAAAGTATAATTTCTAAGGCAATCCTCATTATAGTCAGCTGCATTTGGGGAATCCACATGGTCTTGATGCACAATTCCAGTCTACATTGTGCCAAAATCTCTCTCTGGCCATAGGTATATCTGGGTCAAAAATGTGGGTTCTTTAGTTGGAGGTAAGACTGTGTACTGACAACATTCATTAGGAGACTGAGAGCAGTACATCTGACTTCTGTCAGTGCTGTCACAGACAGACCGTATGTTTTAAGACCAATACATCACATTTTATTGAGCTGGGTCATGATCAGCTGTAGTTTAGGGCACTTTCCCTTAAAAGCGTATGCGCATTACATCACAACAAGTCATATAAACAGTAATATGGTAACGATCTATTAAATTGTTATCTGGAAATGTAAATTGAAGGATAAAAATTGACCAGGATCTTGGAAGGACTCCACTACTCTTCCTCAAACAGTGACATGGAATCATTTCCATTCATCTGAGAGTTCAGCGGTTTGATCCAAAAGATGGCACATCTGCTCAAGGAATAACTTGACTAGATGAGCTGAATGGCCTCTTTCTATGCTATAAATGACTGTGACTCTTCCTTGGTACTGCTAACTACTGAAGGACATTACATTTATGACTAAAATTACACACAGGAAAACGTGACTATTTGAACAAACTAATGATCAATTGTCACTGTCCTGCACAGCTTATTTTGATATGCTGTATTAGAGCCAGTAAGGTGGGAGGGTGGCTGGGGTGGGGGGAATGTAGTGGGGTGGTAGGGTAGGGGGGGAGTACGTTCTGAGGATCACAGTTTTCCATAAAAGTAATCTCATTATGTCATGTCAAAGCATTAATTGGATCTGTCAAGCATAGATATGGGTTGAAACATTTTGTAATCAAGTAGCTGCTTGCTCCAGATGCTCCATTTGGTCCTTGTTCATTATCATAATTGGCAGTTCTATACTCAGAGACCTCTCAAGCTGGAATGAATATGACAATTTTCCACCATCTATTTAGTTCATGTTTTCCAAGTAGCGAATTCTACATCATTAAGCACTCAATGCAATTAAAGCACTCATAATCCTGACACAAAATGCAATTTGAGGAGGAAATTCTTTTTATTTTACTGATTTAATGTGCTTCTGGATGTATTAATATCTCACACTAAATACACATCTGTAGTACAGTCTGATCTATATGGACTGCTAGCATGGTGATTTGCCACCTATAGAACAGATCAGGAGCATATCGTGAGTGTTTTATGCTTTTTCTAACAAACACACCAGTAATATAAGTGCAACCTCAGTCAACACATGTAGAAAGTAAGCTATTCGCCCAAGGAGGAGCAGGCATGCCTTTATAAGTAAAAACTGAGAGAACTCCGGGTGCTGGAAATCAGAAACAAAAACAGAAACTGCTGGAAAAGCTCAGCATGTCTGGCAGCATCTGTGGAGAGAAATCAGAGTTAATATTTCTGGTCCAATGACCCTTCCTCAGAACTCAGAACTGGATCCAAATCATTAACTCTTGATTTCTCTCCACAGACATTGCCAGACTTGCTGAGCTTTTCCAGCAATCTCCGTGTTTGCCTTTATAAGTTATCTTGAACAGAAATAAATAATGTTCACAGAGAAGTGTGAGTTCCATAACAATCCCATCACATTGCTTTGAGTTTACCCAATAGATATGAAAGTAACACATATGCTCAGGTTTATTGTAAAATAACATCTTCATTCAATTTTCTGAAGAAGGGTCTAGGCCCGAAACATCAGCCTTCCTGCTCCTCTGATGCTGCTTGGCCTGCTGTGTTCATCCAGCTCTACACCTTGTTATCTCTCTTTATTCAATAATAGTTCAATGCAGAATAATAAAATATGCTTAGCTGCAATCCAGAGGTAAGAACCTATCAAAAGTAAATAACTTCATCATTTCTACATTATATTTCATGACTCAAATAAATCTTCTTGATTTAGAATGCACAGAACGTATTTTAAAGTATTCCACTGCCTTTATTGAGATATGTAATATGTTTATTGTGATATAGCTTTGAGGTTTCAATTCTAGTAATGACATTTCCCACTAACATAGTATACTTTATAGGTTTTCCTATTAAATATTAAAAAAAGAGACAAGTTAACTGCTGATGTGAAAAAAGAACACATCCATGTAATCATTCACCTAAATATAACTGTTAATCGATCATGCCCATGCTAGATTTAAAGGGAGAGTAACACAATAGATGATGGACATTATAATTGATTTGGAGGATGGTTAATTGAATTAAAGCACAGATAAATTCATGTTACTGAGAAATGACATCATTTTGCAACAAAGAATTAGCATTTCTCAATACTCAGTTATTGTCAGGGAAACAAGCTATCGTAAAGTAGATTCTGTCACTGGGTGTGTCAAGGCTATTTTAAAGTGAACTTCTACAGCAAAAAGATCCTTAAGAATTAGCTCCTACCTCTCACTGCCAGTACCAATGTTAAACAACACACTGAGAGTGCATCATTCAAGACACACAATTCAATAAATCACACCAGGGCAGTATTAGCCAAGCTCAAGGAATGAATATGAAACTAACTACCAGGGATTATTGTTCCCTGCTTGTTCTTTATCTGTTCTTTACAAGGAAGGAACAATAATGTACCTTAATTTAACAGTTCATTCAAATGGATTGCAGATTCAGGAAGTGTGGTACATCATTTATACTGTAAATTTGAGTAACAGACACAGCACAGAGGGGAAGCTAACTGTTAAGGCAGTAGATGTGCTTACAAAGAATAACTGTTGATTCAACAGTAGTTGATGTGAATCCAGACTGTATTTTTCCCACTTCACATGGTATACTCTGCATTGTATTCTTGCATTAACTGCTTGACTTAACTTCTGTCTGTCCAGTAAACACTAATTAAATGAGAAATTTGTCATGAACAGGATCCCAGAAGCTAAAATAGTTTCCAGGAAGTGATCTCAAAGGACAGTACAAGTTTGATTTCGGTTGTGTCACTTTTGATGAGGAAACTCCCACAACTGTAAAAGAAATAGGAATGGAAATTTCCGTAGCAAGTGTTGTTGGATTGGTTTAGCGGTATTTACATTGCAGTGATGTCTCTGCACTAAAATATTTTACTCACGTACAAACAAACAAATCAGCAGCAGGAACTGGTCATCTAGCCTTTCAAGCCTGATGCCAGGTATGACTCCAGACAGCAGAGAATTTTCTCCTTAAATTCAGTGACTGCAATTTTGCTAGAGTTCCTTGATGCCGCACTCAGTCGAATGTGTCCCTGATGTCAAAGGGCTGTCACTCTCACCTCGCCTCTGGAATTCAGCTTTTTTGTCCATGTTTGAACCAAGGCTGTAATGAAGTCAGGAGCTGAGTGGTCCTGGCGGAACCCAAACCGGGCATCACTGAGCAGGTTATTGCTGAGCAGATGCTGCTCAGGGTAGAACTTTTGACACTTTCCGTCACTTTACTGTGATCAAGAGTACTATTCCCGGAATGTTGTCAGAACCATAGTCTTTGTCGTATCCAGTGCCTCCAACCATTTCTTGACATCATGTGGAGTAAATCAAATTTGCTGAATACTTGTATCTCTAATGCTGGGGACCATTGGAGGAGGCTGAGATGGATCATCCACTTGGCACTTCTGGCTAAAGATTGCTACAAATGCTTCAGCCATATCTTTTGCACTGATGTGCTGGGCTCTTCCATCATTGAGGATGGGGATATTTGTGGAGCTTCTTCCTCATCCAGTAAGTTGTTTAATTTTCCACCAACATTCATGACTAGATGTGGCAGAACAGCAGAGCTTAGATCTGATCATTGGTTGTGGAATCACTTAGCTCCATCTATCACTTGCTGCTTATGCTGTTTGGCAGGGAAGTAGTCCTGTTTGGTAGCCCGACCATGTTGACACCTCATTTTCAGGTATGGCATGCCCTCCTGCACTCTTCATTGAACCAAGGTTGATCCCATGGCTTGATGGTAATGGTTGAGTGGGGGATATGCCAGGCCATGAGGTTACAGATTATGCTGGTGCACAGTTCTGCTGCTGTTGATGCCCACAGCCTTACAGTGATAGTGCCACACAAGATGATGGAGGGTATTCTCAATGTGAAGGTGGAACTTTGTCTCCACAAGGACTGTGCAGTGGTCAGTCTTACCAATACTGTCATGGACAGACACTTCTGCAGCCGGCAGATTGATAAGGATGAGTTCAATTATGTTTTTCCCTCTTGTTTGTATCCTCACCATCTGGTGCAGAATCAGTCTAGCAGGTATGTCCTTTAGGACCGGACCAGCTCGATCAGTAGTACTGATGCCGAGCCATTCTTGGTGGTAGACATTGAAATCCCCCACCCAGTGTCCTTGCCATCCTCAGTGCTTCCTCCAAGTATTGCTCAATATGGAGGAGTTGTGATTCATCAGCCAAGTGAGGGGTGGAAAGAGAGGGACAGAAACAGAGGGACAGAAACAGAGGGCGAGAAACAGAGGAGCAGAAACAGAGGGTGAGAAACAGAGGGGCAGAAACAGAGGGCGAGAAACAGAAGGGCAGAAACAGAGGGCGAGAAACACAGTACGCAAAACAGAGGGCATGAAAGAGAGGGAAAGAAACAGCGTGATAGAAAAAGAGGGCACAAAACAGAGAGTGTGAAACAGTGGGGAGGAAACAGAGGGGCAGAAACAGAGGGGCAGAAACAGAGGGTGTAAAAGTGTGTTAATTTCCTCAACCCCATCCTCCCGCTTTCTCCCCATAACCCTTGGTCCCCTTGAAAATCAAGAACCTATCTATCTCAGTCTTAAATGTACTCAATGACCTGGCCTCCACAGCCTTCGGTGGAAGTGAATTCCATAGATTCACCACTCTCTGGCTGAAGAAGTTTCTCCTTATCTCCGTTCAAAAAGATCTTCCCTTTACTCTAAGGCTGTGCCCTTGAGTCCTAGACTCTCCTACCAATGGAAGCATCTTCCCAACATCCACTTTGTCCAGGCCATTCAGTATTCTGAAAGTTTCAATTAGATCCCCCCTCATCCTTCTAAAATCCAATGAGTATAGTCCCAGAGATCTCAAACGTTCCTCAAATGTTAAGCTTTCCATTCCTGGGACCATTCTCATGAACCTCCTCTGAACCCGCTCCAGGGCCAGTACATCCTTCCTGAGATTTGGGGCCCAAAACTGTACGCAATACTCAAAATGTGGCCTGACCAGAGTCTTATAAAACCTCAGTAGTACATCCCTGCTTTTATATTCAAATCCTCTCAAGATAAATGCCAACATTGCATTTGCCTTTCTGACTACTGACTCAACCTGCAAGTTTACCTTGAAAGAATCCTGGACTAGAACTCCCAAGTCTCTTTGTACTTCAGACTTCTGGATTTTCTCCCCATTTAGAAAATAGTCCATGTTTTTATGCTTCTTACCAAAGTGCATGACCTCAAACTTTCCCACATTGTACTCCATCTGCCACTTCTGTACCCACTCTCCTAACCTGTCCAAGTCCTCTGCAGCCTCGCTACCTCCTCAATACTACCTGTCTCTCCACCTATCTTTGTATTGTCAGCAAACTTAGCCAGAATGCCCACAGTTCCTCCATCTAGATCATTAATGTATAAAGTGAAAAGTTGTGGTCCCAACACTGACCCTTGCGGAACTCCACTTGTCACCAGCTCCCATCCTGAGAAAGACCCTTTTATCCCCACTCTCTGCTTTCTGCCAGACAGCCAATCTTCTATCCATGCTAGCACCTTGCCTCTAACACCATGGGCCCTTATCTTACTCAGCAGCCTCCTGTGTGGCACCTTATCAAAGGCTTTCTTGAAGTCCAGGTAGATAACATCCATTGGCTCTCCTTGGTCTACCCTGCTCATTACTTCCTCAAAGAATTCTAGCAGATTTGTCAGGCATGACCTCCCCTTGATGAAACCATGCTGACTTTGCCCTATTTTACTATACACTTCCAAATATTCAGCAATCTCATCCTTTACAATGGACTCCAAAATCTTACCCACGACTGAGGTCAGGCTAATTGGCCTGTAATTTTCCGTCTTTTGCCTTACTCCCTTTTTAAACAGGAGTGTCACCTTAGCCATTTTCCAGTCCTCTGGGACCCTCCCTGACTCCAATGAATCCTGAAAGATTATCACTAATGCTTCCACCTATCTCTTCAGCTATCTCCTTTAGAACTCTGGGGTGTAGTCCACCTGCTCCAGGTGATTTGTCCACCTTCAGGCCAATCAGTTTTACTAGCACCTTTTCCTTGGTGATGGCCACCATACTCCGTTCTGCCCCCTGACTCTCTTGAATTATTGGGATATTACTCGTGTCTTCCACCGTGAAGACCGACGTGAAGTAATTATTCAGTTCCTCAACCATTTCCTTGTCCCCACTACCATCTCTCCACCATCATTTTCCAGTGGTCCAATGTCTACTTTTGCCTCTCTTTTGCCCTTTATGTACCTAAAGAAACTTTTACAGTCTTCATTTTTATTAGTGGCTAGCTTACCGTCATATTTAATCTTCTCCCTCCTTATTTCTTTTTTTGTTGCCCTCTATTGGTCTTTGTAAGCTTCCCAGTCCTCTGGTTTCCCACTGCCCTTCACCACATTATATGCTTTCTCTTTTGCTTTTATGCTATCCCTGACTTCCTTAGTCAGCCATGGTGGCCGATTCTAGATTCTTATTGAATTCAGATTCCACCATCTGCCATGGCAAGATTCAAACCTGAGTTCCCAGAACATTACCTTGGTCTCTGCATTCGTCGTCTTGGCTGATGGATAATACCACAAGACAATAAACTCCTCATCAACATTTTCTCACATTATGCTACTTTTTCCAGAACTTTGACCACTCACTTTATTTATCTATGTCCCCAATAACCTCCTTATGACATCCTTACAATTTACTTTTCTCCTTATCTTTATATCATCAAAATATTTGATAACCATACCTTCCATCCTTTCATTCACATCATTTATATAAATTATGAAAAGTTAAGAATTGGTTCCTGTGATTCACTCCTCATTTCATCCCGCAAACCAGAAAATGACCAATTTCTGTCAACAACTAATGAACCTTCTATCTGAGATAACAAGGTATGGAGCTGGATGAACACAGCAGGCCAAGCAGCATCAGAGGAGCAGAGAAGCTGAAATTTCTGAAGAAGGGTCTAGGCCCGAAACGTCAGCTTTCCTGCTCCTCTGATGCTGCTTGGCCTGCTGTGTTCAACCAGCTCCACACACTTGTTATCTCAGATTCTCCAGCATCTGCAGTTCCTACTATCACTGAAACCTTCTATCTGTGTTTGCATATTACCCTTAGACCAGTATAAAGAGCTGACCTCGACTGAGTGTTGCAGACTGGCACATTCCAAGGTCCAGGACCACATGCTGAGGGATGTACTACAGCTTGGGACAGCTGCCACCAAGGTGCAGTGCGGAAAGACCACTGAGGCAGCCTGTGACTGCTCAAGTGAAATAAAAATCATTAAGAAGGAAGGCCAGAAATACAGGCACAGCAACTGGAATAAATAGGGCATCGAAACTGGACAAAAAGCAAAGTATGCTAGGAAGGGACAACACAGTGTGGAGCTGGAGGAACATAGCAGGCCAGGCAGCATCAGAGGAGCAGGAAAGTTGACGTTTCAGGTTGGGACCCTTCCTCAGAAATCTAGCCAGGAATGCCTGAACCAAGACAGACACGAGACAATTCTGCCTGGGAGCAAGATCCAAGCCCAGACAACTGAAACCAGAGAGGCACCAGAACACAGTTTGGAAGTGTGAAAGGGCAAGTCAACCCTTCCTGACAAAAAAACTAAACTAGATGCATGGGGCAGACATGCCTCAGTAAGACAAAAGACCAGGTGTATATTCTGGGTTAAAACCAGATTCCCCAGCCCAAGAGCAGACACATCAAAGCAGTAGAGAGATAGTAGGAACTGCAGATGCTGGAAAATCTGAGATAAGCTGGATGAACACAGCAGGCCAAGCAGCATCATAGGAGCAGGAAGGCTGACGTTCGGGCCTAGACCCTTCATCATTCATCAAAGCAGTCATTGTTAAGCAAGCCAGTGAGAACCATTAGCAGCATTTCAAATTGATAAAGTCAATTAATTCAATACCTCTGATTAGTCAAGTCCTTAGAAAGCTCCGGAAGATAACCAGCAGGACTTGGGGTACCCAACTCTCCAGCCTACCGAGAGGCACATTGGGATACAGCAGTGACCACGGCAGCTCGTCCTCCGACCAGAAAGAGAATCAACCCACAAAGAGAGGAACAGAGTGAACAATTCGACAGACCAGCAAAGTTACCGAGTAACTGGGAAGTATTTCAAGTTTCTAAAGAATCAGATAGTTAGCAATAGAGTTGTTAAAAGTGTAAAAATTTAACTCTTAACCTCTGTTGTCATCAAAAAGAATTGTGAACCGGTTCACTGACTGCAGACTCGTGCTGTGTAGTCCTTTCTTGATACATGCTGAAGTGCCTGGGTAAATTAATATTGTGTACATTGGTTGAGGAGTCTGCCAGGTCTTAGAGACAAAAACAAAGTTGCTGGAAAAGCTCAGCAGGTCTGGCAGCATCTGTGGAGGAGAAAACAGAGTTAATGTTTCGGATCCGGTGACCCTTCCTCAGAAC
>NC_063339.1:24989145-25020439 GCF_021869965.1 Rhincodon typus
CTGATTTCTGACCTTGCTCACCGCAGTCCAACACCGGTATCTCCACATCTCAACTTTGGAGAAATTCTAAAAAACACTGCAGGATGGTGCAGGGAGATGAAGAAGTGCGAACTACTCATGGGATTGTTGGGAATCATTATCAGAAAAGGTAGGCAACTCATTAGACACGTACTCAATTGTCTTTGAACAGGGCTGTTATTAATAGACTATCCTGATTAGCAGGAATTTAGTTGTATTGGGCAGGATTAAACAGTGAAGGTGAAACAGTGCCATCTTTTGCAGTATTTGGTGTAATGCAATGCTTCACATAATTTAATCTGAATTATTCAGATTTACAACAGTCTGCCCTATGTGTAGTATTTCTTAACAAACATAAAGAATGAAATTCAGTCCAGGGAAACATGGATCTTAAGTTAAACTTGCCTTCATCTACATTCTTTGCAAACAGAAAGTTCACACTTTGTGATCCATTTATTGACGCAATTTGAAAGCATGACAATTTTACATATGAAATAATCAGATTAAAGTATAAACAGGATGAAATGTGACTGTTTTATTTCCCTCTCCTGCTATTTTCTCCATATATACTGACAGACACTGTTAGTTTAGTCATAGAAATCTATAGCACAGAAAAAGTCCTTCAGCACAACGTGTCTGCACCAGTCAGAAACAAACACTTAATTATTCTCATCACATCGATTATCATTCTAATCTAAGTGAGTTAATTTTGTTTTTCATTCTCTGCATGTACCTTGCGCTGCATTGCATTATTACTGTTTAACATTCAGTTCCTCCCTGCATACTCAGTTTACCTTTACCCACTGATATGGTACCTGTAGAGAACAGTAATATTTTTTGTTATTTATTTTTAAAATCCAATATTCCAGGTAGTTACTAAAAGTTTTAATACACAAACATAGAAAAATAGGTCCAGGAGTAGACCGTTCGATCTGTCGAGCCTGCACCACCATTCAATACGATCATGCTGATCATGCAATTTCAGTTTCCTACTCCCACTTTCTGACTACACCCATTGATCCCTTTAGCCACAAAGCCATGTCTAGGTCCCTTTTGAATATATCTAATGAACTGGCCCCGAAAGCTTTCTGTGGGAGAGAATTCCACAGGCTCACAACTCTCTGAGTGAAGAAATTCTTCCTCATCTCAGTCCTGAATGGCTTACCCCTTATTCTTAGACTGTGACTCCTAGTTCTGGACTTTCCCGATATTGGGAACATTCTTTCCACATCAAGCCTGTCCAGTCCATCAAGATTTTATATGTTTCTAAGAGATCCCCCTGATTCTTCTAAATTCCAGTGAGTACAAGCCCAGTCGATCTAATCTAGTTTACTGGGCTCAGGTTGTGGAGACCAGTTACAGGTCCAAGGTTTCTCTGGTTCATGGCACACAAATTAATTTGGGAACTGGATTACAGATTGGGATCATAGAACGCCTACAGTGTGGAAGCAAGCCATTCGGCCCATTGAATCACACCGATCCTCTGAAGAGCATCTCACCCAGACCTATTCCGCTACCCTATCCCTGTAACCCTGCATTTCCCATGGCTAATCCACCTAACCTGCATATCCCTGGTCACTATGGGCAATTTAGCATGGCCAATCCACCTAACATGCACATCTTTCGCTCAATCAGTTCATTAACCTCCAAGTATCAATTTATCCCCTTCGTTACAATGAATTGCACATTTTTCCTATTACTGATGTAAGGCTGACAGGTCTGTAATTCCTAATTTTCTCTCTCACTTCTTTCTTAAATTGCCAGGTGACATTAAAAATTTATTTGCACTTTGAGAGGTAGGGATTAATCAAGAACAGTCCGCCTGATTTTGTAAAGGACAGGTCATGCCTGACCAACCTGATTGACTTTTTCAAAGAGGTGGCCAGTTATGTTGATGAGGGCAATACATTCTACTTGGACTTCAGCAATGCTTTTAATAAGGTTCCCCATGAGAAATTGATAGCGAATGTAAGAGCCCATAGGATCAAAGGAAATTTAGAACATTGGAGTGCAGACAGCAAAAGGTGATGGTTGAGGAGTACTTTTTCCAACTGGAAGCCAGTGTCCATTTGGGGTTCCACAGGAATTGGTGTTGGGCCCTTACCATTTATGATTTACATAAATGATTTAAACTTGAATGCAGGACAGTTTGCAGATGATATGAAAGTTGGTGGGAAGGTAAATAGTGAGGAGGATAGCCTTAAATTACAGGAGGATATAGATGGGCTGATCAGTGACAAATGGAAGTCTGTACTGTTCAAAAAGTAACAGTTATTGCCATGAGGGTTAGGGCGACTGAAGGAAAAGGGTCTGTCTTAAATGCAGACCAACATTTCCCTAGGGCTTTGGTGGTGGTTGAGATATAAGCCACTGAACTGGTTCTGCAGTTTTCCTCTGTCCAAACTTATCTTTCCTGACAGTGTACATGTGTGCGCATATGTGCATGTGCATGCGTGTGTGTGTAAGGGGGAGTTTCGAAGGGAATTAGAGTTTTAACTTGTAGTGTTACATGCCAATGATTTCTGAGTATTTACCTGTAGCTAGAGTCGAATTAATTGTAATAAATAGTAATACTTCTTAAGTACAGAAACCTGGCTTGTGTTCTCTATCAACCTAGGTTTGCAAATCAGATAAACTGGGAAGTTTTGTGTACTTATTTCAAAAGCTTTACATTTGTGATGACTCAGGAGTGATTGCTAGCACATGACCCCAGTGAGATGTAACATTCAGGATAGTCAAAGAATTGGAACTGGTTTCCATACAAACTGCACAATGAATGAAGTGGAGTGCGTTTTAATCTAAATAGTGGTGGCAAGAGCCCAAATTTGGGTAGATGTGGTGAATCAAAGAATGGGGAAAATGCAACAGAGGAAGGAAGGAATGTAGGAAATGATGAACAGATAACAGGAAGGGACAGAGAATGCAGATAAACAGATACAACTAAAGATTACAAATACAACAAAAGGACAACACTTTAGGCACTTTATTTGAATTTGAATTCAGATAAAATAAAATAGATGAACTAGTGGTACAAATTGAGATTAAGTATGATCAAGTGGCTATAACTGAGACGTAGCTGCAGGATGGGACCTGAATATTGAAGTGTATGTGACATTTAGGAAGGACAGGAAGGTAGGAAAGTGTACAGGAGTGGCTTTGTTAGTCAAAGATGGTAGTAGTACAACAGAGAGTGATGACATTAATTCAGGAAACCAGGATATTGAAATAATGTGCAGAGATGAGTAAAGAAAAAGGCAAGAGGTCACTTGTGGGAGTTGTGCACAGGCCCCTTAACAGTAACCGCATGGTCAGACGGTATCAAGGAAGAAATAATAGCAGCTTGTCAAAAGGGTTCAGCAATTAACATGGCAGATTTTAACCTACATAGAGATGGGAAAATTCAGTTGCAAAGAAAGTAGTCTAGAGGAGGAACTCATTGGATGTTTTGGATAGTTTCTTAGACAAGCATGTTATGGCACAATCATACAGACCTGGTTTTGACCAATGAGATAGGGTTAATTACTGACCTCATTGTGAAAGCAACATTCAGCAGCAGTGACCATAATCTGATTGGATTTGACATATGGTTAAAGGGATAGAGTGTGGATCCAAGGCTACTATTTTGAATTTAAACAAGGGCAACTATGAGGGCATGAACGTAGTGGCTACGAGAGCAGGTCAGAGGCTAGGAGTACTGAGGTGAGTGACTCACCTCCTGATTCCTGAAAGCCTGTCCACCATCAACAAGGCACAAGTCAGGAGTGTGATGGAATACTCCCCACTTGCCTGGATGAGTGCAGCCCCAACAACACTCAAGGAGCTTGACACCGTCCAGGACAAAGCAGCCGGCTTGATTAGCACTGCATCCACAAACAGCCATTTCCTCCACCACCGACGCTCAGTAGCAGCAGTGTGTACTATCTACAAGATGCACTGCAAATTCACCAAAGATCCTCAGACAGCACCTTCCAAATGGATGAGCACTTCCATCTAGAAGGACAAGGGCAGCAGGTATATGGGAACACCACCTCATTCAGTTCGCCTCCAAGACGTTCACCATCTTGACTCAGAAATATATTGCCATTCCTTCACTGTTGCTGGGTCAAAATCCTGGAATTCCCTTCCTAATGGCATTGTGGGTCTACATAGCACGTAGACTGCAGTGGTTCAAGAAGGCAGCTGACCACCACCTTTTCAAGAGCAACTGGGGACAGGCAATAAATGCTGGCTCAGCCAATGACACCCACATCCCACAAATGAATAAATAAAAAAAACTAGCAAACAAGTGAACTGACTACTTCGGTTGAGGGATAGATCAAAAAAGAGACAGTGACGAAAATTGAAGGGGATATTCCAGAGAATGCAAAAGATACATTCCAACAAATAAGAAAAATTCTAAGGATGGACCTGCCATCTGTTAACTAAAAAAAAGTCAAGGACAATATCAAACTCAAAGGAAAGACATATAATTCTGCAAAGATCGATGGTAGGTTGGAATATTGAACAGAATATTAGAAATTAGGAAAGAATTGCTATAAGATTGATAAGGAAAGAAATGTTAGAGTACAAATGAAAGTTAGACAAAAATATAACAACAGATACCAAAAGATTCTTCATATGTTGAAAAAAAGTTAACAAAGTAAGTGTTGTTCCTACAGAAAATGAGTCTAGGGATTTTGTAATGAAGGATATGGATGGCAGACAAATTGAATAGATATTTTGCATCAGTCTTTACTAGATAGGATATAAGTGGGATCCTGGAAATGGTAAATCAGGAATGAAAGAGAGGGAGGAACTAAGAATATTACAATTACCAGGGAAGTAGTACTGAGTAAATTGTTGGAACTGCAAATTGACAAGTCCCCAGTGCCTGATTGATTTCATCCTATGGTCCTAAAAGTAGTAGCCAGTTAAATAGTTGATGCGCTGGTTTTAATTTTCCAAAACACATTAGATTCAGTGAAGGTTGCTTTAGATTGGAAAATAGCTAATATAATTCCTTTATTCAAAAGGGGATGGATGCAGAAGGCAAGAAACTACAGGCCAGTTAGCTTATTGTCTTTCGTAGGCAAAATGTTAAACATTAGTATCAAAGATGTTATAGCACTTGGATAAATTCAAGGTAATCGAGCAGAGCCAACATGTTTTTGTCAAAGGAAAATCATGTTTAACTGATCTGTTGGAATTCTTTGAAGAAGTAATTTGTGCTGTGGAAAAAAGGGAGCCAATGTTTGTATTGTATTTAGATTTCCAGAAGGCATTAGAGAAGGTGTACATGAACATAAGAACATAAGAACTAGGAGCAGGAGTAGGCCATCCGGCCCCTCGAGCCTGCCCCGCCATTTAATAAGATCATGGCTGATCTTTTTGAGACTCATCTCCACTTACCCGCCCACTCACCATAACCCTTAATTCCTTTACTGTTCAAAAATTTATCTAGCCTTGCCTTAAAAACATTCAGCGAGGTAGCTTCAACCACTTCACTGGGCAGGGAGTTCCACAGATTCACAACCCTTTGGGTGAAGAAGTTCCTCCTGACTTCCATCCTACATCTGCTTCTCTGTATTTTGAGGCTATGTCCCTAGTCCTAGTTTCACCTGCTAGTAGAAACAACATCCCTGCCTCAACCTTTTCTATTCCCTTCATAATCTTATATGTTTCTATAAGATCTCTCCTCATTCTTCTGAATTCCAATTAATTTAATCCCAGCCTACTCAGTCTCTCCTCATAATCCAACCCCCTCAACTCTGGAATCAACCGAGTGAATCTCTTCTGCATCCCCTCCAGTGCTAGTATATCCCTTCTCAAGTAAGGAGACCAAAACTGCACACAGTACTCCAGGTGTGGCCTCACCAGGACCCGATACAACTGCAGCATAGCCTCCCTGTTTTTAAACTCCATCCCTCTAGCAATGACAGAAAAATTCCATTTGCCTTTTTAATTACCTGCTGCACCTGCAATCCTACTTTTAGCGATTCATGCACAAGGACACCCAAGTCCCTCTGCACAGCAACGTGCTGCAATTTTTTACCATTTAAAACATAGTTCATTTTGCTGTTATTCCTATCAAAATGGATGACCTCACACTTATCAACATTGTACTCCATCTGCCAGACCTTTGCCCACTCACTTAGACTATCTATATCCCTCTATAGACTTTCAGTGTCTTCCGCAAACTTTGCTCTACCACTCATCTTAGTGTCATCTGCAAATTTTGACACACCACATTTAGCCCCAACTCCAAATCATCTATGTAAATTGTAAACAATTGCGGTCCCAACATTGATCCCTGAGGCACACCACTAGCCACTGACCGCCAATCAGAAAAACACCCATTTACCCCTATTCTTTGCTTTCTATTAGTCAACCAATCCTTTATCCATGCCAATACATTACCTGTATTACCATGCAACTTTATCTTGTGTAGCAGCCTTTGGTGTGGCAACTTGTCAAGTGCCTTCTGGAAATCCAGATACACTACATCCACAGGTTCCCCATTGTCCACCATGCAAGTAATGTCCTCAAAGAATTCCACCAAATTAGTTAAACATGACCTACCCTTCATGAACCCATGCTGGGTGTTCCCAATGGGAGAATTTTTATCCAGATGTCTTGCTATTTCTTCCTTAATGATAGATTCAAGCATTTTCCCCACTACTGAAGTTAAGCTAACTGGCCTATAGTTACCTTTTTGTCTACTTCCTTTTTTAAACAGTGGCGTCACACTGGCTTGTTTTCCAAACTGCAGGAACCACCCCAGAGTCCAGCGAATTTTGGTACATAATTACTAGTGCATTTGCTATTTCCCCCATCACCTCTTTTAGTACCCTGGGATGCATTTCATCAGGGCCAGGACACTTGACTACCTTTAGCCCCATTAGCTTGCCCAGCACTGCCTCCTTAGTGATAATGATAGTTTCTGGGTCCTCACCTTTTATAACCTTCTTGCTATCAGTTTCGGCATGTTATTTGTGTCTTCCACTGTGAAGACTGACACAAAATAACTGTTTAATGCCTCGGCTATTTCCTCATTCCCAGTTATTAAATTGGCCTTCTCATCCCCTAAAGGACCAATGTTTACCTTCGCCACACTTATACAATTTACATATTTATAGAAACTTTTGCTGCCTGTTTTTATATTTTGAGCTAGCTTACTCTCATAATCTATCTTACTTTTCTTTATAACATTTTTTGTGGCTTTCTGTTGGCCTTTAAAGTTTTCCCAGTCTACTAGTTTCCCACTAATCTGCTTTTTTGTATTTTTTTTTTAATCTGATACTTTCGTTTATTTCCTTAGACATCCATGGCTGACTATTTCTTTTCCTACAGTTCATGAAAGGTTATTGCCAAAAAGCTCATGATATGGGGTAACATATTGGCATGAATAGAAGTTGCCTTGCTAACAGGAAATAGGTTGTTGGAATAAGTGGGTTTTTCAGGCTGGCAGGATGTCACAAGTCATTGACCATGGGGGATGGTGTTGGGGCCTCAACTTTTTACAATTTATGTAAATAATTTGGATGAAGGTACTGAAGGTATGGTTGTTCTTGTGAATGACACAAAAATAGATAGGTAAGTGTGTTGTCAAGAGGACATTACCAGCATACAATGGGATAGAGACAGGTTAAGTGAATGGCAAAGATCTGGAAAATGAAGTACAATGTGGGAAAGTGTGAAATTGTTCATTTTGGCAGAAAGAATTTTAAAAAAAGCATATTGAAATGGTGAGAGGTTGCAAAGCTCTGAAATGCAAAAACATCTGGGTTTTCATCCACAACCTGAGCTACAGATCTTTGCCAATACTTAAAGGTTTAGAGGGAAATCGGCTAAACACAGGCAAATGGAATTAGTTTAGTTTGGGAAACCTAGTTGGCATGGACCGAAAGGTCTGTTTCCTTGCTATATGACTCTAAACTCTAATCCTCGTGCATAAATCACAAATGTTGGTGTGCATGGACAGCAAATAATCTGGAAAACTAATAGAATGGTATGGTTTATTGCAAGGGAAATTGAATGCAAGAGAATGCAAGTTTATGCTTCAATTATACAGGGCATTAGTCAGACTGCATCTGGAGTACCATGTACAGTTTAGGCACTCCCCGGGCCACCAACTGGTACCGTTCGAGTCCATTTGCAAGTCAATTTATACGCAAGCTGAACACAACGCAGGACATAATTAAATAACCATTCGTGAATACAAGGAAAAGTTTGTATGTCAGATCTTTAAAATTACCTCCGCATATGGGATTGTGTTCATTAGTACAACCATAAGTCGTAGGCCATCATACTTACAGAAGGATGTTAACACACTGGAAACAGTTCAAAGAATGTTTACTAACCTAACACCTGGAATATGCCATTCGCCTTATAAGGAAAGGCTATACAGACTAGGCTTGTATCCTCTGGAGTTTAGAAGAGTCAGAGGTGACTTAATTGAAACATACAAGATCCTAAAGGGACTTAATTGAGTGGATGTGGAAGGACGCTTACACTTATGAGAAAATCTAGAATTAGGGGTTATAATTTAAAATCAAGGCGAGCCCATTAGAGATGAGGAAACATTTTTCCTCTCAGGCTTCAGAATCTTTGGAATTCTTTTCCGCAAAAGGCAGTGAATGCAGAATATTTTCATATTTTAATTATTTTTAAGGCACAGGTTGATAGATTCTTGGTTACCAATGGGATCAGAGATCATTGGGGATATAAAGGATTAGAGTTTAGAGTCATACAGCAAGGAAACAGACCCTTCGGTCCAATTCATCCATGCCAACTAGGTTTCCCAAACTAAACTAATCCCATTTGCCTGTGTTTGGCCAATTTCCCTCTAAACCTTAAAGTATTGGCAAAGATCTGTAGCTCGGGTTGTGGATAAGGTTGTTGACTTGCTTGCCGAGCTGGCTTGTTTTTGTTCAGACGTTTCGTCACCATGCGAGATGACATCATCAGTGGAGCCACCGATGAAGCAATGTTATTCTACTCCACTTGGAATACTCACCATAATGGACCGGACAGTATAAATTCAAGCAAGTCAACAACCTCATCCCTCTAAACCCTTCCTATCCTGTCCAAATGTCTTTTAAATGTTGTAACTCTACCTTCGTCTACCATTTCCTCTGGCAGTTCATTCCATATATCAACTACCCTGTGCAAAGAAGTTGCCCCTCAGGACCCTTTTAAATCTTTCCTCTCTCATCTTAAACTTATGCCCTCTAGTTTTGAATTCCATACCCTATGGGAAAAAAAACCTTTGCTATTCACCCTATTTATGCCATGACGATTTTATTTGCTTCGCTTTGATTCGATTTATTGTCGTCAAATAAATCTCTACAAGGTCACCCCTCAACCTCATATGGTCTAGGGAAAAAAACTCCCATCCTATCCAGCCTCTCCTCACAACTCAAACCCACAAGTCATGGTAATATTCTTGTAAATCTTTTCTGCACCCTTTCCAATTTAATAATATCGTTCCTATGGAAGAGTGACCAGAACTGTTCACAGTACTGCAGAAGTAGCTCCAAAAATGTCCTATGCAGCTGCAAAATGACATCCCAACTCCTATACTTAAAGCTCTGACCAATGAAGGCAAAAGTGCCAAATACCTTCTTCACCACCCTGTCTACCTGTGACACCAAGTTCAGAGAGTTGAGATTAAAATCAAAGCAACTGTGATCTTACTGGATGGCAGGGCAGGCTCAAAGTGCCAAGTGGCCTACTCTTGGTCCTTGTTCATCGAGTAAAAGTCTTCTGGACGTCACACAAAGTTGGGGGGGGGGGGCAAGTGGATCCACTCCTGCTCTGACCTGCCCACTCAATCTCAAATCCCAAGTTAAATTTTACTTTATAAATCCTAACTGACGTATAAATCTTATCCCAGAATTTAAGAATTCATGCCTGTGGAAATATCTAAGACATTAATAGGATAGACACCGGATAGATCAGAAAATTATCACCAACATATTTCATTGAAGTAGCTCTTTATTTGTGATAAGATTTTATGTTTGCTGTAATAAATGTAGATGTTTTCATTGTACTGATTGCAAATTCACTCTAATTATTGAAATTTCTATAAGTATTTTGTTTATTTCACCAGTGCAATACTTTTTGATGAAGTATCTTGTACTATTACAAATCTTTCAATGCCACATAAAATTCCAAACAGAAACTAATGTAACATTTGCCTCAGAC
This sequence comes from Rhincodon typus, assembly GCF_021869965.1. Taxonomy (NCBI): domain Eukaryota; kingdom Metazoa; phylum Chordata; class Chondrichthyes; order Orectolobiformes; family Rhincodontidae; genus Rhincodon; species Rhincodon typus. Next base: position 24,999,349 of record NC_063339.1, read on the forward strand.
ATCTGAATATAGCAATCCTATTTTATATTCATACTATGAAGAGGAATTAATTAATTGTTTCCTGTCACACTGAAGATATAACATTTGAACAAAGTCTTATAATTCTGTGGAGATGACTGTTGTTTCGAGGCCTCTAATATACCACTAAACTGACAGAATAATATGAAGTACATAGGGATAGGATTAGGTCACCTAATCCCTGTTCTACCATTCAATACTACCAAGGCTGAACATCAACCAATTGCTACTGAATCATCTTTGCCCCATATCCCTTAAAATCTTTGGCTACCAAGAAAGAGTGCAGAAAAGATGCCTCAGTCAGCACAAGGCATACCTAAAAATGAGGTTCCAATCTGTTGGAATTATTACATGGGGTTATATGGAATCAGTATTCCACAGGCAGAACAAAGCAATCCTGCAACCAAAGGATCAGTTCGCAGCTCTGCAGACCTACCTCATCCAGTAATGGACAAATGTCAGAAGTCACATGACACCAGGTTATGGTCAAACAGGTTTATTTGAAATCACAGGCTTTCAGAGTTTAGCCCCTTCTTGAAACATGTAAGTTTGGTTCCATAATATGACCATAAGGATTTACACAGTATTAAGGATACAAACAGGTGGAATTTATTATGAAGAAAGATATGTTATTTCACAATGACAGAGGAAGCATTTAAATAGCAATGGGCCCTGTTTTATAGCTCACTACTAAAAATGGAATCAGAAAATGATCTGAACGTGATTCATTCCACTGAGCTTGGTTGAGTGCATTGTTATACAGGCATTAATCAATTAATTGCTAGTGAAACTGTGTGTTAACTATTTATAACTTATTTTATGCCTTGCTTTCAAGACTGACTTCTATTTCAAAATAAAATATGCCAGAAATTATACAGTGGGTCTTCAACATTTGTAAACAGAATACAAATGGACATTCCTAACATAACCACTTTACAGAATCTTAATCTGAGCTAACCCATCACAACGTGCCATTTATCTGTTACCAAATTACAGCAGTATAAATCATTGAGGATCTGAAAATGAAACAATATTTTATTGGCATTTTCATTTCTCGTTTCTAAAGTTATAAAATCTTACACATCACATGTATAGCATTTTTTAAACTGAGATAGCATCTGGGAAAATACATATTTTATAAGGCTAGAAATAAAACATTTAAATTAGTTAATGCCTAGGAATTTCCATTACCAGAAGTGTTGGTCAGCATTTTTTGACTGTTTACATTTCTAATTGAGCCATTTTTCTGAAGTTTGCATTGTTTTGCTGCATCAGGAAATCTATATTCAAATACAAATGCAATATATTTTTAAATTCAAATATTGTGCTCCAATAAATATTCCATTGACCTATATGTACCTTAAATGAAATCTGATTTGTCAGAGCAGTGCTTCTCCAGTGCTGTACCAGAGTCAACACTACTTACAATTGTACAAATTAGGAGCAGGAGTAGGCTACTTGATCCCTCAAACCTGCTCTGTCATTCAAGAAGATAAGGGTTACCTTTAATTTAATAAAATATGAATTTTATTTGTAACCATTGAATTTGTATTTTCCCAGGTTTGACATACGACCGGGCGGTAACACAATGCTGTAGAAAAGGAAAAAAAGAGTTTCCTTGTCGCATCCAGGAGATCAGACATGGCACATTTTCAAAACAGTAGTTTCTCATTCTTTCTCTCATTAGATTTGTAATCTTCCAGATTTTATTTTTGATGGAGGAAAATGGATGATGGATGGCAATACATTAGATTGTTAGTGAGCAGCTCTCATCAAAGTAGTGTTTGCCTTTGACTTTTTTCCATTATAGACTTTTCTTTTACTAAAAAACTAATATACCAGGTCTTAGAAGTTTTTTTGCTCCCTATCTTTATTTTACTAGAATTTCAATAATATGAGAATACAACTGCGCAAATTAAAAATTATACTTACCTCATACCTCAAATAATCACAGCTGTGATGGGTGGTAGGGATACCACAATTGATCTCAGCATCCCTCAGTTCCAGCAGAAAATTCTTCCAGGGCTCTTGGTATTGTTTCTTATAAAGAGACATCCACTGAAAACTTATATGACTAGATATCAAGGGTAAGATAGTATACCCTTAACTGTCAAATAAATATCCCAATACTCACCATCATGGACTAGAGCTTCCCATAAGGAGGCTCAGTTTGAGCAAAAATTGGGATGAATTTCCTTCAAAAGGAAATTTAAAGGCGTTTTATAAACAATTTAGTTACTTATTTCTTGGGTTTCAAAATTAAATCAAAACCTTAATCTATAAACACAAGCTCAAAATTAAATTACCCTTTATAAATGTGTTGTAACTATTTACCAAAACTCTTCAAAAGAAAACTGTATGTTGATGAATTCAACAATTATAACTTTACTAAAACCTAATAACTAATCTCAACAGCTTTATAATACAGTATTAAGGAAGTGGATAGTAACTCACAACAAAATACAACCTTGTACTGTCAAAAACATGAAAATCATTAAAATTATTTCAAGCTGTATCAGTTGAAAAACTACCCTTCAGATCTGTCAATATTTTTCTTCACTATACAATACATTAAGCCAATTTTTCACAGACTAACAAGTTGAAGGTTGGGATACTTTAATTTGTAACTCTGGCAGTATAATCAGAAAACCAGGCAAAATAAATCTTTTCATCGTTTGTATAGTTTTTTGAACCAGTGAAACGTACTCCATGTTATCACCAAAAAAATGCAGAGAGAGAACTGGTGGAGACAGAACATATTCAGGTTTAACAAAATGGTTCCACACAAATTTCTTTCACAGAGTTGAAAGAAAACAGATACAAATTATGAGCAAGTGCTACTGTATCAGAAAAAATTGTCCAGATTTTTGTTTTACATTTCACAAGTATTTTCCAGCATAGTGATGAATTGAGGAAACTGCTAGAGAGTAAAATCCATAGTCTTTCAAGATTATTCCACGTGCAATTACACAATTGCATATTGTTCATACAAAAGGTCCCGTATTTTATAATAATCTTCACATAAACATCCCTCTAGTCCAATACGTCCTGTCTCAGTCTGCAAAGAAAATACAAAGAGCAACAAGAATTTAAAGGTAGATCCATCCCCTCTTCAGAAGCAATTGTAGGAAAATAGGTCTTAGGAGCAAAATTAAGCAATTTGGCACTTCAAGTTTACTCCAGCATTCCCTATCTAGCTCCTATCTGTCCCCCATATTCCTTGACTCATGCAGGAATCACAGAAAACTAGTACGCAAGTACAGCAGGTAATAAGGAAGGCAAATGGAATTTTGGCATTTATTGCTAAGAAAGTATAAAAGAAGGGATGTGTTGCTGCAACTGTGCAAGTATTACTGAGACCACACTTGGAATATTGCATACAGTTTTGGTCCCCTAAGTGAGGATGGGTATAGTTGTATTGAGGGCAGTTCAGAGGAGATTCACTGGATTGACTGCAGAAGTGAAGGGTTTGTCTTATGAAGAGATTGAGCAATTTAGGCCTATACTCTCTAGAAGAATGAGTGGAGAAAAAAATGAGGTATCCAAGATGCTAAAGGGAACTGACAAAGTAGATGTCAAGCAGGTGTTTCCTCTTGCGGAGCAATCTAGAATGAGAGGTCATAGTTTTAGGTAAGGGGTAGCAGATTTAAATCAGAGATTTAAATTCTCATAAGGTCATCAATCTGTGGAATTCACTACCCCACAGTGCAGTGGACTCTGATAGTGAGTAAATCTAAGGAAGATATAGACAGATTTTTAATTAGTAATGTGCTGAATATCAGATGTGGGCAGGAAAGCAGAGTTAAGGCGGAGATGAGATCACTCATGATCATTTTGAATGGCGGAGAAGGATGCAGATGCTGAACCCATATCCTAAGATTTGAACACGTCCCCAGAACATTAACCTGCGGCTCTGAATCGTTAATCCAATTATATGACCACTACGCCAGCGCCTCCATTGGAGCATTATAAATCTGTTTTATTTTTATTTTACAGTGTTTCAAATAGGAAAGGTTTTTATCATGAGCAACAGTCTGAGACTGGAAGGCAATGCAGCAGCGCACAAAATATTTTTAAAAAGTTTTGTATTTATAACTGATGCTGCAAAACAGAATTGCATAGAAAAAGGTAGAAGTGCATTTGGAAATGTTGTCTATCACTAAAAAGCAGTATACTTTCTGTATGTTTTTACCTAGATGCAGAACAAACAGCAGGATGAAAGTTTATTAGACACAAACTTCATATACAAGTGACTGTGACAATGCATTTTTACATACTCCAACATAAGTCAAAACAAACATATAATAAAAAAAACAAAATACTTAATTTGTATTTTCCTTCCAACTAATTTTGTCCAACAAGGGTATTACAAGGATAAAACCACTTTGTTTTGATGACTTGTCAGATTATGACAAACCAAAAGAAAATCATTTTCTCCATATGGGAATGATAAATCTTGCTTCTGTTAAGATGTCTGTTATCTGCTGGAGGCCTTTTCATACTATTAACACAACCACTTCTAAACAAAAATACTTACTCTTCGAACAGCGACCAAATTGTTGCAAACCAAAACACCTCCAACAAATTCTGCTTGAATACCTTCTCGCAAGAGAACTTGTTTAAAATCAGATAACCTTGGCTCATTAATGAAGACTGCTTGATGACCAGGAACCTAAAAAAGTTGGATTAAAAATTCAATTAAAATCACTCTGCAATTTTGCATTTTCACGGTTATCTTATTCAATAAATTAGAACTTCATACAATTAGTACAACAAATATGCTGACTTACAGGACAGGGTCAGATATAATTTAGAAAGCACACATCTCAATGACTGATGCCAGAAAATGAGTGTTTGATTCAAAGCAAATGATATGGAGCACACATAGTGGGCCTATAGAGAGAAAGCACAGCATCTTGCTTGTCGATAGTTTTATCACTGACCACTGCAACTTTTTGTTTTAACAGGATCACTGCAGCAGAACTTTGTCAATTTAAAATAAAATAATAGAAAAGAAACCAGCAGATACGAAACTATGCCTGAGACTTGTTTTGTTACTAAAAATGAGAAATCAATCTGTAACTTCTCATGACTTGTCTTAGATGATTCTCGAATAACATATTCCAAAGACTAGCCATCAAGAATTCCGATAAAAGTTATTAACCTGTAATGCTAGCCTTAGGTTTATTTCCCACAGTTTCATTCTGCTAATTTTTTCCGAATGATTCTATCGCCATTTCACAATCACTTCAGTTTTAGGTCAATGGGAATGGGAAGAAATGATTTGCATTTGTATTTTACCTTGGAAGCTGGGTGATTACAGCAACATCATGTTTACTGCCTATTCCTGGCTGCACTGAGGTAATGGCATGACCAATTCTCACGGAGATGCTGGTCCTATTACAACATTGGATAGAGAAATCAAAGATTTTGACCCTATGATGATAAAGGAGGTAGCCACACGTGTCATGCATTCTCATGAGATTGATGCTTTACACTTTCTAGGCAGTAAAACTTATGGGAATGGGAATGGGAATGGGAACTGTTGTTGAGGTATGCGTGATGAAGTGCTGCAATAAACGTTGCAGACAGTATGTTCTAACCATAGTGGTTTGACGATGATTGGAGCTGCTCATGAATTAAATGACAGAGAGATAATCAAAGGGACTGCTTTGTCCTAGATGATGTTGATCTTCTTGGGACATTACCATGGTCATATCCAGCTAGAAGTAATGACCATTCCATTACACGGATGGCTTGAACTTTATCGTCATTACATTGATGAGGTCGGTCTGGTTAAACTTCTGGTCCCTGGAAACCTTAGGACATTGTTGATGGGTAATGTTGAAGGTAAAGTGGAGTCTTTTATTTTTGGAAATGGTCAGAGGCTCATATGTGGTTTGAACATTACCCAGCACACATCAGCCAAGGGCTGTTTATTATTCACATCCCGCTAAAGGCTGAAATGGCTGTTCAATTATAGAATTCCAAACATTCACTACCCTCTGGGAGAATAAATTCCTTTACATCTCAGTTTTAAATGAATGCCGCCTTATTCTGTAACTTTAGAATTAGAATTTATATTAGAATTAGATTTATTGTCATGTATACTCAAGTACAGAAGTATCGAAGTACAGTGAAAAGTTTACAATGTCGCACCTCACGGTGCCATCTTAGACACTGAGAAATAAAGGAAAAAAAAGGTTACCTTGTCCCCTAGTTCAAGATTCCTTCACTCGTGGAAACATCTTCTCAACATCTATATTATCATGCCCTTTCAGAATATTGTATGTTTCAATAAGGCACCCCTTATTCTTCTAAACTTTAATGAATAAAGGCTTAACCTTCATCCCACGAATGACTCCAATGCCAGGATATCCTTTTTAAAATACAGGGACCAAAACTGTACACAGTGATCCTGCTTGGCCTCACCAACACCTTTACTGTTGTAACAAGATTTCTTTGTTTTTAAAAGTCCAATCCCCTCTAGCAATAAAGGCCAAAAATCCATTTGTCTTAATTACTTGCTACATCTGCATGCAAATATTTAGTGTTTCATCCACAAGAATACCCAGATTCCTCTGCACTGCACTTTTTTTGCAGTCTGGCACAGAGAAGAAAATGGTTATACGAAGCACGTTGCCCTGAAGTCTGGCACTGATTCTCTGGCCTAAATGATCACCCGTCCGAGCCTACAGCTGCAAAAAATTGAGGGCTACGTTTTGTTTATGTAGCGATGGTTGGAATCACTGTGATGCATCCACAAAGCTGAGAACTACATGGATAGCACATTTAACAAAATGGTCACTGTTGGGTTAGCCTATGGCCAGAGATGGCACAAAATGGCTGCCTGTGGATTTTCAGTTGGCATAAATATGGCGGAGAAGATTTTCAGCTGCAGGAACAGAATTAGCTTGCTGAGTTCAGAATTAAAGTGAGATCATAGTTTAGGACAATAGTAGTTTTAAGAAATAGTTAAATTCAAGGTAACAGGGTCTAGGCTGAACGAAAAATATTACAAATTAATAGAAAAGGAGTTCTGTACAACCCACAGCTGCAAATGTTTGTTAGAGACTGTCTGATAAGAGATATCTGAGAACAGACAGCCTGAAGTTTGTAGTTTAGCAAGAATTAAAAATATGATCCCACAATAACAGAGACAAATGGTAAGGTGAAAGAAGAATGAGGCTATGTCTTGTAAAACCCCAGGAGTTCAGACAAGTTCATTGAGCTGTAAAAGTAATTGAGTTTCGGTCTTATTAATGGAATAGATGTGCCCACACACACACACACACACACACACACACACACACACACACACTCTCTCTCTCTCTTCCCCATCAGCCCCCCCACACTGACTCTCTCTCTCCCCTCACCCACTCCCCCCCTCCCACACACACACACACACACTCTCACTCTCTACCTCTCCCTCACTCCTTCTCATACATACACACACAGGCACACATAAGTCTATGGGGTGAATTTGTATTTACAGATGCATTTGATGTTGTTCGAAAAACACACAATTTATAGACAATGTGGTGTTTTATAAATTCTTACTTTAGAAATAAAACTAGTCTGACTCCAAACCAAAACACAGACAGATTCTAAACAAAGCCTCACACCTAACATGCATTATCTGACCTAAAAATTCTCTTCTTTACACTGATAAAACCTTTAATTCTCCCAGGGCAGTGACTTGAAAGAAATTCAGGGATTTACATATACATATTAACCAATTAAAACCTCCTAACTGACAAAAGATTTAACAGCGTCTTAGGTTTGTTTAATACATCCTCATCAGTTGTGTGACCCTTTGATCTTTTACTTATAAATTCTGTGCCTGATGCCACCTCTGTCAGAAACACGTGAAGAAGGAACAAGGCTCCAAAAGTTTGTGTTTTCAAATAAGCCTGTTGGACAAAAACCTGGTGTCGCATGATTTCTGACCTTGTCCACTACAGTCCAATGCCGACGCCTCCAAATCATGGAGCAATATTTAGAATAGGATCAGTAAAGTTCCTTTAGAAGACAGCATGTGATTAGAATGAGTTACGGTTACAGGTGCAAGATAGAGGGGTAGTGTTTACCTGACCTTTCCAAGTAGGACAAAAGCTGCTTAACTCATTGGCTTAAGAATTCTGACATTAGGTATGACCATATACTTTTATATATAACTAATTTTATGTTAGAACAGATATTATAAATTTTATAGCAATTAGTAAGCATTAGCATCTTTTAGGGAATAATAAGATGAGTAAGAGAATTTGATAAAGACAGCAAGGAATACAACGAAATACAGAATTCGAACACTTCTTAGAAATAAGCAAGTCTGGCAAATAAATGTCTGAAAAGGAGTATAACTATTAACATTGGAATGTAAGTTAATGAGGTATGTTGTAAGATCCCAAGACCTGATTGTAATGTCTGGTAAACATCATAAGATCATGGGGAACCTACAGCTGTGCATAAGTGTGTCCATCATTGATCGGGTGTTTTACAGGATTGGATGTATAGATTAGGGGGAAGGAACAATGACATCAATGTTGCATCTAAGTATTGTAAGGCAAAATGTAAAAAAATACTATATTCAGCTGGGGAAGACAGAGTGGCTCTGATCTCTCCTCCGATCTGCGCCAGAATTAAGAGGGCAACTGGGCCTCACATGAAAGCCAGATTCAGCGTGGTCTCTGGCCTCTCCCACTTGTGGTAAAAGAACTGTGAATAAACATCGCTTGTACTGCTGAACACAGAATTGGATAATCCTGTTTGACATCTCTCATCTCTCCCCAATAGATACATTGCAGATTAAGACGAGACAGGCAGAAAAGGAATGGGTAATGGCTAGGCAGTCTAGCACAACTAGGAAGGAAGTGCAGTGTCCCCTGAGTCTATCTAATTCGTGAACTACTTTTCATTTTGGAGAGTGGACAATGAAATAAATTAATATGTTGGCTTTTCCGACGCATATATTTCCCCACAAAGGAACCAATTTTTTTTTTCAAAGTTATAGTTTCTGGCGAGGGCAAAGGCAGAATATTAATTCAATTTGTAATTTTAATTAAATCTAGGTTTCAGTCACATTACCAACTGTCAAATTTCAGTGATTTTGTTTATAAGCTTTGATCTGTTATTTCCAGTCACTCAACTCAACTTACATTGAAGAGGGGAAAAACAAAGAAAAGTCATCAACAGGATGCCCTCAGCATCAAATGTCTCGATCAGTAACATGTCTTGACATTTAATTGTAACTAATACAAGGCTTTCTCTTTCAAAGTGAGGCAATCGAAGTGTGCTTCCAAATCAGCTTTGTTCTGCCTCAGGTTTTTTTAACATGTATAAAGAATCAAATAAAACCTATTTATTTTATTTCGTACCAATTACTGGCTCATAACTGTCAAATGAAAACCTTAATTTTGATCCATAATAAAATTGAGAGTTCCAAAATTTAATGAACTATGGATGTGTATGTTGGAAATATAAATTTATTTTGAGTTATACTTCTTTAGACCCATGATTATTAACTTTTCCTGTTCCTGGACCTTTGATTGGTAGATAGTTTCACATGGTCTGTGCAAGAGAAACATTTTGAAATCCAGAATAATAATACTGCAGTCTATGTTTTATTACAGAAACTGGATGAATAATTGAATAACTATGACACTTAAATGTCAATATGCATTTCATATTAAAAAAAATCTTGGTTTTTACGATTAAGACTTATTAACTTTATAAAAAAAATCAACAAGTCCCAAAATTTACAAAGTCAAATCAACCTTGATTATGATCTGATCTCTAGTAAAGTTAATATTTGTGAACTGTGAATGCACTCACAATCTCTAGAAAGACTAGGGTAAAATGTAACATCGATCCTTGCAAATTCCCCTGAAAGTCAGACATCATTCAGACTTGGAAATAATGCTGCTCCTTTCTTGCAGCTGGGCTAAAACATTGGAACACTCTACTGACAGCACTGTAGGAATACCTTCATGCCATGGTGTCAGCAGTACAAGCTAGCAGCTCATCACCACAGATTCAATGCTCATCTTGCCAGTGACACCCACATCCAATGAATGAATAACAAATAAATATCTCAATTTAATTTCCATACCTCATTTGGTGACAATGGTTCCAGTGTGGGAATTACATCAAGATCTTCATTGGTCTCTTTTTCATCATCATCAAAAAGGCTCTTCATAGCTTTTTGCTGAGCTGCAACTTGGTCAGAGTTATGTGTAGATGAGGGAGCATCAACCTGCATTTCTCCTTCTTCATCCTCTCTTAACTCGCCCTCTTCCAGAATGACCCCTGTATCAACCTTTGATACCCTCATGTCCAAAACACCATCTATCCAAGCTAACTCTGCATCCTTTGCTTTACAGAACTGGAGAGAACTGACCAAAGAATCTTTTAGTCTAACCTGTGAAAATGAAATATCCATATATTAGAAAATCATAGAATAATGATTTTGGCCATTCAGCCCATCATCTCTGTAAAACGATAAATGTCGCAGTTTATCAATAAGTGAAGGAAACCATAATACTTTGATTCAGAATCTAACATTTTCTTATTAAATATGTATTAAAACTCTTTTGAAATACAAGTGAAAGATAGCACAGAATTTATATTAATCAGAATAATTAAATATTTTAACTTCTTTAGTTCTTCCAGAGATAATTTACGATGTACTTTTGAATTTTTTTTATCCATTAGTAACATAAGAAGTTTTTTTATAATGTCAAAATACTGAGCAACAAAACATTTGTTTCACCGATTACTTTGTGCGTTCACCTCGGGTTTTTGTGCCCTTCATGTTAATAGATTTAGTCAAAGAATAAAATTGTAAATTCAGTGCTAACAATCTCAATGCTTTAATTTCTCAACTGCTAAGCAGCTTACTACTTGCGTTGCCATAATTTTCTTTGGAAAACATCAAACCTTGGTTTCACATAAAATTAATTTGTAGAAATATTTAGTGCTTCTGGCAGAGTTCCAAAGAATTGAAGCTGCTGCAATAACAAAATGCTAAATTTATAAATGACATTCATTAAAGACTGTGTGTGTTGCTATTTGAAGCTGCGAATTAGTGGTATTTTCCACCATGTTAGAGAATCTTATATACAACTTATCTTTCCAAAAGATTGAAGATATAATCAATTACTTAATTGCATACTTTAATCAAATGTTTTAAAGCAACAGCTATGTTGAAAACGTGTTCGTGCTTTCTAGTTCTGGACTCAGGTGAACAAGAAATTGTACTGTTACTTCCAAATGTATTAAAAAAACAATTACAGAAAAAAAAGGAATTGTTCTTTTTTAGCTTCACTGAAAACTTCCAAAACAATTCATAGCCAAATAATGGCAGTGCCTTCACTTTAAAAATGAGTAAGCAAGTAAGGCAGCCAAATCACGAATGCCCAAAACAGTAAAAAATGAATAGTTACTGCATGGTTTTTGGTAGTGTTGGGCCAACAGATAAAGGGTAGATAAAACTCTGGCAGAACAAACTGTTCTGCTTTGAGTAAAATCTTAGGATTTATTTGTCCCACCTACACAAGTTAACAGGTCCTCGGTTTAATGCTGCACCTAACGCAGAACTCCTTTAGTACTGCCAAATAGTTATCAGCCAATCATACGCTAAACTTCCAAAGTAGGGAGCGAATTCAGCAGCTAATTAAAAATATCAATTTTGAGAAATCATTATCCTGCCTACGTATTCATTTGAAATTAGGTTAACAGCAGAAATCTGAATAGCCAGTAATTACACATAACTGTCAAATTGTATTACCTGATAGATATGCGTCTCACTGGTAGCATCTATTGTTTCTTGAAGTTTTGGTGTGTAAACTTTAATGTCCTTTCCGCCAAACGCTTTGCACGATTCAGCCAGATCTTGGCTGGACTCTGGAGGCCCATGAACAATAATCAACTGTCGGGGTTTCATCTGATTAATAATTTTTTTAATAGAGTCACCATCTGAGCGACCTTCATAATCAATATATGTCACTCTGGCTCTGTAAGAAGAAGGCAAGTTACTTGATGAACTGGTATATTTCACCTTAGTAGAAGAAGAATAAGCAGAATTTTGTGCAAGGCTTATCAGCTTCAAACATTAAAAAAAAAACGATCTTACTGACCTGATTTCTATGGTTTCTAAAGCCGAGATACACTTTGTTGGAACATCAGATAAATCCTGATCCATAGGTTCCTCACCATTACTCAGACCAGAATCGAGCTTGCTCTTTTCTTCTTCTGCTGCTTGAAGTTCCGGAACCAAAAAATCCTCAGCTCTGAAATAAGGTATTAGCAATAAACAACAGGGGAGCACAAGAGGAGGTAGCTCTATTTTGGATTTCACATTGGTTTTTACAGGTATCAGGTAGAATACTGACATGCTTTTGTTTAAAAAATGTTCGCGAGAAGAAAAGTCAATTGTCTACAACAAGAAATATAGTCACTTAGTACAGAAATTGAATATTGCTGAGGAGAGATTTGTTGCTGAAATTTCTTATCTTCTATCTGTGCAAGTACACCAAATTTCAAACAATTGCAACAATTTCTATTACAGGAGAAAAGGTTGCTGATTGGTTGGCAAGTCAACACTGATTGGCCAACATGCTGCCATAGAAAAGTTAAAAATAATCAGATGTAAAAGAAAAATTGAAATATTAATAAGATCAATTAAAATCTTGATCAAAATATTTGGAAGAGGCTGGAGAAGGTGACTGGGTCAAGGGTTGCAAATGGGTCCAGGAGGAGGAGGAAACAATATACCCTCTTACAATCACCGTGCATGTATTTTCTGCTTTTGATTACACTGTTTCAGTTGCAACAGCAGGACTCATATGGCCACATATTCTAAGACTCTGGAGTAGCAAAGGAGATTGGAAATGGGACAGTAGTTTGCAAGAATGAAAAGGAGCATAGTTAGGATTTTGAGGAAGGGTGTATTGTATGGAAGTGAGGGGACTCTACATTGCCCAACAGCTGTCAGTCAGGCAACAGCCCTACACTTCTCCAATCCATCTCCACAATGTTCATTGTTTTAAGTACAGCAAAATAAAGAAGGGTATGGGTGGGGAAAAATGGCAAATCACGGAACGGAGACTGAGTGCAAAAGCATCATAATTCTGCTCCTAATTTTAGTCACAGCATAAAGGCAAACGCTCAGATAAGAGAAAAGCCAGCTAAAGTATGCTTACTTTTAAAACAATGTGCAAGTTATAATTCTACAGATGATTTTGTACATTTACCAGAAAATAATAGCTTTTATGTTTTATGGAGTATATTCATATAGCTTTGTTGAAAAACTGAAGATCCACAGGATGTTGAATATTAAAGATGCTGCAGCTTTGAATGCTCAAAGGTTTTCAAACTGTCTGCATTTATTGCACCAACAATTGCTATGTTGACTGCAAGTAACATTTTGTAACATAAAGCAGAACATCTCGAATATATTTAGCAGGGAGAGTGTAATTCCACTTCTTACGGGTTTTCTGCTATAAATGAGCATGTTTTAAAAAATACTTTAAAAATTGAATAACACAGAGTATCAAAAAAAATACAAGAAAGCAAGACAATGGTATAGAATGAGGATATGTTTTTCAGGTCACAAATCCAATTCCTAGTTCTTTTGTTTTAGTGACTGATGTCTCAGAAAGATAAATGTAAGAATAAACTAACTAAATATTAATAGTAGAACATAACCAGTAATTCATTATAGATATTAATAGTGAAATGACTTTTAGAAATCTAGCAGGTAAAAGTAAATGCCACAATGCCCCAGCATTGATGGTTTCTCCAGAAGTAGCTTAAGGATTACATACATTGTACATAAAACAGTGTTAGAACAATTACACACAGATATCTCACAATAACTTAAATATTCATGACAAAGCCTTATTTTTGACTTTGTATTCAAAACAAATCAGCTAATCTAAGACTTGCATTGTTGAAGCTTTTCACATCTGTAAAACCTAGTGTTTATCACAGTCAAGTGTGGTTGCTAGTGCATTAGCCGAGGAAACTACTACTCAGGCCAGTTGTGTGTGACAGGAGTATTTGTAAGCCAAGGCACAAACAATGACATGGATGAATATGATACCAGCTAAGCAGCTGATTCACATCCAGAATTAAGCAAAAGGAAAGCAAGTCAATAATGTCACAACATATATAGTGATCTCTGCAACACAGCACTGAAATTTTGCCTAGAAGAATTAAGGCGATCCAGTAATGCACACTTCTTGACTACTTAAGGTTCCAGGTTCTGAGTTACCTGGAAACATGGTTTAAGAAATTAAACAATGGAATGTTACGCTACAATTATTATGTAAATTTGTAAAAATTAAAAATTAAAATCAACATTTAGTGAACCACGGGAAAGTAAGTGTAGGTCCAAGTCTATTTATTTAAATTGTTAATTTAGCCATCATCAAAATTTTTGCAACTGATATTGCTTTTAAAATTCTGCAGTTCAGGAATAATCCTCTTCCAGAATTCTACGAATAGAATGCAAATGAAAATATGTTGAAGGGAATAAATTTATAAATGAAGAGCTATCATTATATAGCAAACTAGCATATAGTGCCATCATGTGGTTAAGAATGACAAAATGCACTAAAACAAGAGCTGGCAAGAGAATACTGCAGGCAAAAAATTGCAGTATAAAGGTTCAGTGGAACTTTTTTTTGTTACGAGTATTGTGTGACTGTAGTGCAGGTACCCAGTCCCATTCTACAGCAATTTCATCATCTCATTTTTCCATGTAATGATTGCACAGGAGGCCATTCAAACCATTTGTGAATTAAAGCTAATCACAATGACACACCCTCTCTCACTGAATCTTCATCTGCTTCAAATGTACCAACAAACTGTTTCCTTTATGTTATATTCCAGAGGGCCAAAAGATAAAAGATAGAACTGGAGCCAATTGCTCACAAATACTGGAGTCCGAGACAACACAGCATGGAGCTGGAGGGGGAAAGTTGACGATTCGGGTCGGGACCCTTCTTCAGAAAGTTAACCCGAAACATCAACTTTCCCCCTCCTCTGATGCTGCCTGGCCTGCTGCGTTTCTCCAGCTCCACGCTGTGTTATACTAATACAAGCTTTTTGCACAAGAAATTTGGAACATCACATTCGTGTAGCATCTTGACTTATTTACAGACACTGCATATTAAATAGCTTTCAAATTTTGAACTAAAGTTTGCCAAAAGTTCTTTTTATGAAGAGTACAGCTCCTTTAAGTTAGATTTATTCAAGATACCTTATTATTTCTCCATATTCATCCCACTTCATTCTCTCCTCTGCTGCTGGGAACATAGGGTATGATTTTTTAGCCTGTTTGAAAAAGCTTCCTTTGCGACTGCTCTCACTTTTCATCATGAGGTCATGTTTGGTTTTTCCAGTCAAAGGTTGGTCCATGTCTTCTTCAACATCACTCTCATCACTGGAGTCAACATCTCGCCTACAGGAAAAAAAATCAAAGACAACTATTAATTTACTCCACAAATCAAGCACCCATGGGGAGAAATATTTCAACTTTATTATTTCCAGCATTTTCTTGTTTTACCTAAGATTTCCAGTGTCTGCAACATTTTACTTTTATAATCTATTAATTTAGTTCCAAACAAATAAACATCCTCTAGTCACTGCAGCTTAAACTAACATTACACTAAAACAGTGGATTTTTGTTCAAAGAGTGAAACTTAAAGAATTCCACCTACACTTATTTGTTACCCAGTGCCACGTCTTATTTTCTATTAATGCTCTGCTAATCTGTAGTTTTACAATGATTTGAATAAAGACCTGTACATTATACAAAGAACAATTTTGAAAGTTGTTCTTGCTGTACAGAAAGTAATAACGTTTAGGTAGCACCACAATGTCTTCAATATATCACAATGTCTCATTAGTGACAGCATAATTTACCGGCGCACTATCTTTGGAATTGAGGCAACTTAAAATTTTGTTATGTATAACAGACAGCTTTAGTTCTTTTGCAATGATAATGAATGGAACAGTCAGGTCTCAATAATGGAGGTGTACTTGGAGAGCTATTGAAATCCACCTGGCTAATGTGGGGAACAGGAAACAATCTGCAGAATTTACTCTGAAGGTGATTAACTGAGGTACACGCTGTGAAAGCAATGGATTTGATGATGCTTGTGGGTGTTTCACATTCATATTTTATCTTTGCAATATAACGTTCAACCAAGTCTTCAAAAAAATCTATTTGATCATACAATCAAAATTTGACAAATAGTTTGAGTCACATTGAATTAAACATTTAAAGTATTGAAGAGAAGTATACTACAAAGCTTTACAAAGTATTAGAAAAGATTTGCAATCCAATTTTTCAAGGAGAATTATGACCTTTTTACGGTCTAATATCTTTGTGTCAAAGCTGGTTATAAATTGTAGCCATACTAAGTCAGAACTTTGCAACATAATTCTGTAAACACGTGATTCAAAAAATATTACCATTTCAAAAAATCAGAAATAGAAGTACAATATCTTAAAGTATCATTAGAAAATAAAAATTTTAGTTCACAGCTATTCACAGTGTTGTTTAAATTAGTAGGTGTTTCTTCCTGCAATGCATTTAGTCTCAGAATTGGAGCTGTGTAAATTCTGTGCCAGCCACTTTGCCTATGGCACACAGACCATGAATAGCAGTACTGTGACATTAGTCCAATAATAATAACCTCAAAACCAGACAGAAATTTTCCTCGATAATTTTCTTAGCCTTAGGTGAAAAATGCTTAGTGCCTAAGTGAGGCAGAAAAGCAATGACAGAGTATATTTTGCATGCTTTGTGCATTAATTTTATATTTGTTTATTCTTTTGTATTAATGTAAGACCAAATGTCCTACAATTATGGAATTTTCACTGATGACTGAAAGATCACCAACACATCACCTGCAAATGTTCCACATTATATCCTCAGACAGCAAGCAAAATAAAAAGCAATCCAAACCCCAACTTTGTCAATTTTTACGTCCCGTCTACTCACTCCTTCTCTTGTTCCTGCTTTTTAGCTGCCTCTTTCTTGAGCTTTTCTTTCTCTAGATACTCTTCCAATTCTTTCCCTTCTAATTTTACACGACGTCTAATCTATTGGCGAAAGATTAAAAACATCACAGTGAAAGCTGACCCAGAAATTATTACATACTTCAACATATAAGTTTTTTAAAATCAGATGCTCAAACTTCTAGTTGATCAAGTCAAAACGGAACCCCAATTAAAATAAATTCAAAGATGGACTCTTGAAGACCGACCTTAAAATTCAGTTTGTTCCCACATAACCAAACAATTTTCTCTCTTACAATCAACGAGAGTTGCATTTAATTTTTTAAAAATATGTATACAGGAGTATATTGTTTGAAGCTCCCTTATTACAATATTTAAATAACGTATTTAATGCTTTTTATTCAATGCTACAAGAAACATTAACCATAACTAAGCACTTTAAAATAAAAGTGGATAAGCGTAAAGCTAGTACAGAATGATGGGTAAGATATTTGGAAAATTCTACCTCTGACCAGCACAAGGCACTGATTTTCCAGGCTACTGAATGGAATGTAGATTTTGGCAACAATTCTCCGAACAGTGAGTTCACATCATCAGGTGGACCATTAAAAGACGATAGAGCACAAGAAACATATTTTCCAGAAAGCATGACACCCCATTTGCTGCCATGTAACTACCAAATAATCACTGACGAAAACCTGAGTACAAGTTGTTTTATGCTCTTTCAAACAAAGGTGCAGGCCCAGGTAAACCCAGAAATACATCCATTCCAGTTCATTTATCAATTTTTGAAGATAAATTTCATTACTCGATGTAAATTACTTCATTCATTTCCAATCTGATTCTATTACGCCGAAGAACTTTTTATCCACACGACTTCAATATCTCCAATATGAAGCCAATGCATTTGTAGTTGCATTCTTACCTCTATATCCATTTTTTTGGTGTTAGGATTGTCTATCAAATATCGTGCCAGTGTTCCAGGTGTCGTTCTGTAAGTGAGAATCACAGAATTTTTTGGATCCTGACACCATTGTATGAAAAGATCACGTGAAAACCCACATTCCATGTCCGACTGACTGGCCAATACAACCTTTGGACTGGGCACTCTGGCTAGATCTGATAGGCTGTGGCACAAAGAAAGGTGACGAAACTGAAAGGGATTGTTTCGCTTGTCTTCAAAACATCTCATTAACTTGTCGCTCATCCATTCTACCTAAAATTAAAGAAATATCGTATCATTAGAAGGGAAAGAATATCACTATTTTTATCATTGTCCTAATTCTACATCAATAAATTTCATTAGAGGTGAATATTCATATCATTTATTTTAATCAAAAGAATGTTCCAAAATGTTGTTTAACAGCAGGCAAGTAAGGTTTGAAAAAAAGGTTTCCAAATTAAGGTTACTGATCAGAATCAGATCTTTGTAACTAAACCAAACTGGTCACGACATACAAGTGTTGCAAGGAAGATAATCATTACATATTAAAAGAAAGCTACTGTTATTGTGGGAACATTTAAAAAGTGGGAGTCAAATCCACTTACAAGTAAGTGTTGATAAGCAACTCGCTGGACAAGGAAGTTTTGCATAATTGTCCGCCACCATTCACGATGAGAAGCAACAGAACTGCAGAGATTAGATCTGATCTCGTTGCTTAAGTGTTTGACATGCAAGTTGTCCTGTGGTGTAGTACCACTGAGTTGAACACCTCAAATAGAGGTATGCCCAGTGCTGCTCCAGGCTTACCGTCATGTACTCTTAATGTATCTAGTGTTGGATCCACTGGTTTGGTGAGAATGGTAGAGTGGGAGAAATGCCAGGTCATGAGGATAGAGATTGTGAATGAATATAATTCTTGATGACCCTTTCTCTGGATTGGCACTTTGCTGTGGTGAAGAGGCTTGAGTGTTTCATTGATCCCAAAAGCAATACCATCAGGAGTTCTCAGGGCCATCCACCATGGCAAGGACAGAAGGGAAGAAGACAAAGTTCAATCTGAAACAAGTCCTCAACAACAATTCAGGCAAAGATATTCATGTAATATCAATGGCTGAGACAATGGAAGAAGGTTGCAGCAATAGGGAGATCCACAGTGATCAAGGTTTCCTTACCCCTGGAACAAGATCAACTTTCTGTCAAGGACCGTGTCTGCTAATGTGCAATAGCATTCCCACATTAAAAGATGTCCCAAAAGGTGTCTACCTAGAGGAATTCATCCCACACTACACACAACACAAGCACTGCAGCGAACATCAAGAGGTGACAGGGACAGGATTAAGAGATATAGAACTTCCTAGCTTCAGACCAGCATGTTGGCAATTGAGTTTGACTCAGTTGTTTTGCTCTTGGAATAGGAACAGGACAGCACTTTGGCACCTTTCTTCATGACTAAGCAGCCCTCTTCAGGATCCATTCTGCTTAACTGACTTGGGGAACAGACTAGAAAAGGTGCCTTGAAAATGGTATGTTCTGTCACCAACATGGCATCAACCCAACACCACATCCAGTGGGCTCATCTATCTGCAGCCTAAAAATCAAAGTGAAACTCAATCTCAGAATGTGGAACATACAAACCCTCATGGAGAATAAGTGAAACAATAGTCTGAAACAAAGAATTTCCCTTGTTGCCCATGAGCTCAGTCACTTCAACATTGATACTGTTGCCCTGCAGAAGATTCGAGGAGTAGGTGAAGGGCAGCTGAGGGAGAGGAAAAACCCGAGGGTCAACCCAGGACATATGGAATAGGATTCACTATCAAGAACAAACTCGTCAACACTGGAAAGAAACTATCAAAGGAAGGAGTCAGGAATTGCAACTCCAACACAATTCTCCTGCTTACCTAACGTGTGGGACACCAGCTGGTCATCTCCAACACACTGTTCCACAAAATGACAAGTTTGACATTCCGAGACCTAAAGGATGTCATCATTGCCAAAGCAATGACTAATAACTGGTCTACCGGCTCAGCTGCTCCTCCATGTCTTGCAAATGCCACCAGAATAAACAGAAGACGAAGAAACAGTTCAGAAAAAAAAGTCAACATTGAGCAGCTTCAAGGGGCAAGCAAACTTCCAACAATGTCTTCACTAAAAACTCCAAAGTGTTAATTTTAATGGAGTGAGGAAATTTGGAAAGAGCTGAAGACATTGCATGCTTTGACGAAACCAATGGCTACAAGACCAGGAAACACCAATGCTGGTTTGATGAGAATGATCACATTATCCAAAATCTCATCGATAAGAGGAGTAAGCTCTCTATGTCTGGCAAAACAACATCTTCAGTGAAGCAAAGTGGGAAACTCATCCAACAGCAATGGCAGAGTTACAAAGAAAAACTGGGGAAATTAAGAACCATGGTGAAGTGAGAAAGCTAAGGAGCTGCAACTCCTTGCTGACAAGCACAACAGCCAGGGTTTCTTCACTGTTACCAAGGCAATTAACAAACTCGACACCCTTGGGCTCAAACCAATACGGAGGAATTACAGCACCCTTTTGAAAAGCAGAGAAAACATCAGCCTCCGATGGAGAGAACACTTCAAAGAACTCTGAAACCATGATACAATCGTCGTTGAGGATGCATTTTGAGGAAATCCCCCAAATCCCCAAAGGTGATCTTGGACTTCCACCTGGTGTGAGAGAAATTGGAAACTCCATTAGACACATGAAGAAAGCAAAAGCTGCAGGAGTAAGTCAGGATTCCAGCAGAGATTTTCAAACTTGGAGGGCCAGAGCTTACTTGTCATCTCCATCAACTGTTTATGAAAATCTGG
This sequence comes from Rhincodon typus, assembly GCF_021869965.1. Taxonomy (NCBI): domain Eukaryota; kingdom Metazoa; phylum Chordata; class Chondrichthyes; order Orectolobiformes; family Rhincodontidae; genus Rhincodon; species Rhincodon typus. The sequence continues at coordinate 25,020,172 of NC_063339.1, forward strand.
GACAAAGAAACCCTGTCAATCTCAGGGATGCTTCCATCACCACCGTCTTCAAGGAAGGAGACAAGTAGACTGTGGGAACACCGAGGAACCTCTCTATTCTCCATTGCCAGGAAGATCATTGCCCAAAACCTTGCCAGGTGCCTTCTCACAGTCTCTGATGAAATCTTTCTTGAAAGTCAATGTGGCTTCCGACTAAACCATGTAACTATGGACATGATTTGCACTACTCGGCAACTCCAAAAGAAATGCCAGGAACAATAATCTACAT
>NC_063339.1:25020939-25034115 GCF_021869965.1 Rhincodon typus
TTGTGCCTTGATGAGTGTAAAATATCCCAAATTACTTGGACTGTAATCAGACAAAATTTGACAGAGGCACTTAAGTATATCTAAATGCAAATACCCAAAAGCCTAGTGGAAGAGGAGATCTTAAAGGACACCCTTCTTACATTAAGGTGCACCTTAAGATCTACAAGAGTTGGAGTGATCTAGGGAGGAAATTCTGGGGCTTAGGGCGAGACACCAGAAGGTACGGTCATCGCTGGAGCAGCACGTAAAAATTAAGGTTGCCCAAGAAGCCTAAATTAAAGGAATGCAGAAATCTTGGACAGTAGGGTGCCTGGAGGATATTACTGACATAGAGAAGGGTAAGGGCTTGAAGGATTTTGAAACTAAGGAAGAGAATTTTAAAAACAAGGTGTTGCTCAACCAGGAGCCAATGCAGGTCAGTAAGCAAAGACAACAGCAGAGCTTTAAATGGCCTAAGGTTTACGGCAGGTAGAAGTCAGCATTATGTTAGAATAGTCAAATTTGGAGTGACAATGGCATGGATTATACGTGAAATGAGAAGGTTTATCAGTAAGTTTGCAGAATGACACAAATTAGTGGTGTGGTAGCTAGCAAAGAGGAAAGCTTTGGGCTATAGGGTGATATAGACAGACTGGTCAGATGGACAGTGGCAGATGGAATTTCACACTTTTCAGGATTAAATTATGCATTTTGGTAGGACAAGCAATGCAAGGGAGAATACTTCGAATGGTGGACCCCATGTAGTGCTGAGGATCAGTAGGATCTTGGTGTGCTTGTCCATAGAGCCTTGAAGGCAGCAGTACAGGGTAGTTCAGAAGGCATAAGGGATATCAGCCTTGATTCGTCAAGGGATTGAACAGAAGAGCTGGGAAATTATGTTGGAGCTATATAGGACACTGGTTAGTTCACACAGCTGGAGTACTGTGTGCAGTTCTGGTTGCCACTACAGGAAGGATGCGATTGCTCTGGAGAGGTTCGCAGAGAAGATTCACCGGAATATTGCCTGGGCTGGGAACATTTCAGCTATGACAAGAGACTATATAGGTTAGAGTTGTTTTCCTTGGTGCACAGAAGGCCAAGGGGGAACCTGATTGGATGGAATTGACAGGAATGGGAAGAATAAACTTTTACCTTTACTAAAGGGGGCAACTATCAAAGAAATAGATTTAAAGTAAGGGTAGGTTTATTGGGGATTTAAGGAAAGATTTTTTTCCCACCAAATAGTGGTGAGTATCTGGAACTCATTATCTGGAAGGGTAGTAGCAGCAGGAACCACTGTAACATTTAAGTCATATTTAGATGAACAGTTGAAAATCCATAGCATACAAGGCTATGGATCAATTGATGAGAAACAGGATATAGGTAGGTGCTTCAGGACCAGTGTGATTTTGATGGGCTCAAGGACCTCTTTCCATGCTGTATGGCTATTAGAGATCTGCATGAAAGCAGTTCGCTTGTTGTAAAATTCCAAACTACAAGGCAAGGAAACATGCCAAGCTAACCTGGCAGATAAAGAAATGAACAAGAGCCAGAGGCTATGATTAGGGTGGGTTTTGCGAGCGTAAAGGTACAGCTCCAAACATCTACCCTACTATCTATGCTCCCATTCACTCATTACTTACCAATCTGCCTCTCTAGCATTTTCTTCAACTGGGCTATCCGCACAGATGTCAGAATCAGAAGAGATGTGTAATGGCATCATAATCAACACCACTCCACTTTTGACAATCATTGAAAGCCAAAATTACATCAAGCCTAATTTGCATAGTAATTTTCTTAGTCTCAAACATACACAGGCATTAATACTACCTCAATATTTCAAAGTTAAATTTATTCCTTAGCACACTAATGTTAAATCTCATGCGGTTATTTATTTTCACTCAGCTTCTCCGGCAATAATGACAAATTAATGACTTCTGAACAATTTATGCAGACACTGATTAGAACATTTTGATATAAAATGTGCTTCAGAACATTTTGCTTTAATGAAATGTGTTTTAAGATTCCCTGGAATCTCTTTGTCAATTGTCTGGTTGAATTGAAAAACATGATTCAGTTGCTATTGCCAAGTTAGATTTGCCAGAAGTGATAATTGTAGTACAATGACTTGAAGCACGGGTCTTCCAAATTGCTTTCATGTTGTTGCTCTGAAATAAGTAGCCAAAACTCATACTTTTGACCTGGAACAGTATTGATTGGAATGCCACAGCAAATGGACAAGAGACTCAACAAGTTACTTCCCTGAAAACCTGACATTTCTAAACAGCAAAGGTGATCTGTACTGGGTTCCTTAATTGCAAGGCAGTACCTATGACTGAACAGGTAGTGGAAACAAAATCTCAACTCTTTAAAAGGTGTCTGGATATGGACTCAAGTAGGGTTACAGATTAAATGTTGCAAAATTCAATTAGGCTAGTTGGCTCATGTTTCATCAGTCACTAACATAAGATGGGCCAAAAGTCTTCTGTGCTATAAATCTTCTATGATTCTATAGTGAAAGAATGTACAATACACCACCAAAGGTGGGCCCAAGAGATGCATTGTCCTACAAAAACAAAGAAATACAATCCTACAACTTTCAAAATGATTCAGGTCTAATGTGTTTTGTGCAAGGTCTTGAGGCCATGATGATAAGAGAATCCAAAACCTTAGGAGTGAATCTGTAACTTCACTTCATAGAAGTGCAAATTGTAAATTAGTAAATGAAGGTCAGTGTGAAGTTCTGTAGAATGAGCATTACACTATAAAGGATATCCATAAAAAGACTCATGAGCCTCGGGAGGGGTGGGGTGAGGTGAGGTGAATCTTCTAATCTGCCTTATTTTAAAGTGATCCCTTATTCTGGATTCTCACACAAAAGCAAATGTCCTTCCACATAGAAGGCAATGCCTAGTGTATTATCACTAGACTACTAATCTAGCAATCCAGGTAATGTTCTGGGGACCCAGGTTCGAATCCCATCATAGCAGATGCTGGAATTTGAATTCAATTTTTAAAAAAACCTGGAAGAAAGAATCTACAGATGACTGCGAAATCATTGCCAATTATCAGAAAAGCCCATCTGGTTCACTCATCTTTCAGGGAAGGAATTCTGCCATCCTCACCTGGTCTGGCCTACATGTGACTCCAGACCGCCAGCAATGTGGCTGATTCTCAACTGCCCTCTGAAATGGCCTAGCAAGCCATTCCGTTATACTAATCGCTATAAAGTCTCAAGGAAACAAAATAAGATAGATGAGCTGGTATCAACCTCGGCACTGGAAAAGACAATGGCAGCAACAGCCCTGTTGACCATGCAAAGTTCTCCTCACTGACGTCTGGGGACTAGTGCCAAAGTTGGGAGAACTGTCTCTCAGACTGTTGCTGTCAAGCAACAGCCTGACATCGTCATACCAACAGATTCATATCTTACAGACAATGTCCCAGACACCACCATCACCATCCCTGGATATGTCCTGTCCCACTGGCAGAAAAGACCCAGCAGAGGTAGCAGCACAGTGGTATACAGTCGGGAGGGAGTTGCTCTGGGAGTCCTCAACATTGACTCTGCACCCCATGGAATCCCATGGCTTCAGGGTAAACATGGGCAAGGAAACCACTTGCTGATTAACACAGACCATCCTCCCTCAGCTTATGTATTGTTCAACATGGGGTTTTGATTCTGGAGGAAGTACTGAGGATGGCAAGGACACAAAGTACACTCTGGGTGGGGGATTTCAATGTCCACCAAGAGTGGCTCGGCAGCAGTACAACTGATCGAGCTGGTCGGGTCCTAAAGGACACAGCTGCTAGACTGGGTCTGTGGCAGGTGGTGAGTGAACCAACAAGAGGGAAAAAACGTAATTCACCTCATCTTCATCAATTTTCCAGCTGCAGATGCATACTTGACCTCATCCTTACCATGACAGTATCAGTAAGAGCAACTACTGCAGTGTCCTTGTGGAGACGAAGTCCCGCCTTCACATTGAGAATAACTTCCATTGTGTTGTGTGGCACTATCACCGTGCTAAATGGGACAGACTTCACACAGATCTAGCAACTCAAGACTGGGCATCCATAAGGTGTTGTGGGCTATCAACACCAGCACAATTGGCAACCTCATGGCCTGGCATATCTCCCACTCAACCATTACCATCAAGCCAGGGGATCAACCCTGGTTCAATGGAGTGCAAGAGAGCAGGTCAGGAGCAGCACCAGGCATACCTGGAGATGAGGTATCAACCTGGTGAAGCCAAACAGGACTACTTGCATGCAACCAGCATAAGCAGCAAGTGATAGACAGAGATAAGCGATCCCACAACCAATGGATCAGATCTAAGCTCTGCCATCCTGCCACATCCAGTCGTGAATGGTGGTGGGCAATTAAACAACTCACTGGAGGAGGCGGCTCTACAACTATTCCCATCCTCAATGATGGAAGAGCCCAGCACATCAGTGCAAAAGCTAAGGCTGAAATTCTCTCAGCAATCTTTAGCCAGAAGTGCTGAGTGGATGCTCCATCTCAGCCTCCTCCATAGTCTCCAGCATATCCAGTCTTCAACCAATTCGATTCACTCCACATGATGTTAACAAACAGTTGGAGACACTGGATACTGCAAAGGCTATGGGCCCTGAAAACATGCCGACAATATTACTGAAGACTTGTGCTCCAGAACTTGCCGCTCCCCTAGCCAAGCTGTTCCAGTACAGTTACAACACTGGTTTTTACCCGACAATGTAGAAAATTGCCTAAGTCTGTCCTGTACATAAAATTCCAGGGCAAATCCAACCCTGGCAAGCATCGCCCCATCAGTTTACTCTCAAGCATCAGTAAAGTGATGGAAGGTGTCATCAACAGTGCTATCAAGCAACATTTGTTCAGCGATAACCTGCTCTGTGACACGCAGTTTGGGTTCCGCCAGGACCACTCAGCTCCTGACCTCATTACAGCCTTGTTTCAAACATGGACAAAAGGGCTGAATTCCAGGTGAGGTGAGAATGACATCCCTTGACATCATGGCTGCATTCAACCAGGTGTGGCATTAAGGATCACTGGCAAAACTACAATCAATAGGAATCTGGTCGGGGGGGCGGGGGGAGTTTTTTCAATGGGTACAGTCATACCTGGCACATAGGATGATGATAGTGGTTGTTGGAAGTCAGTCATCTCAAGTCCAGAACAGCTCTGCAGGAGTTCCTCAGGGTACTGTCCTCGGCCCAACCATCTTCAGCTGCTTCATCAATGACCTTCCCTCCATAAGGTCAGAAGTGGAGATGTTTGATGGTTGCAAGTGTTCAGCACCATTCCCAGCTCCTCAAATACTGAAGCAGTCCATGTTCAAAACATAACAGGATCCGGACAGTATCCAGGCTTGGGCTGACAAGTGGCAAGTAACATTTGTGCCACACATATGCCAGGCTATGGCCATCACCAATAAGAAACAAACTAATCACTGCCCCTTGATGTTCAATAGTGTTAATATCACCAAAACCCCCACTATCAACACTGTTAGAACATAGAACATAGAACATTACAGCGCAGTACAGGCCCTTCGACCCTCGATGTTGCGCCGACCTGTGAAACCAATCTGAAGCCCATCTAACCTAAACTATTTCATTATCATCCACATGTTTATCCAATGACCATTTAAATGCCCTTAAAGTTGGCGAGTCTACTACTTTTGCAGGCAGGGCATTCCACGCCCTTACTACTCTCTGAGTAAAGAACCTACCTCTGACATCTGTCCTATATCTATCACCCCTCAATTTAAAGCTATGTCCCCTCGTGCTAGCCATCACCATCCGAGGAAAAAGGCTTCCACTGTCCATCCTATCTAATCCTCTGATCATCTTATATGTCTCTATCAAGTCAACTCTTAACCTTCTTCTCTCTAACGAAAACAGCCTCAAGACCCTCAGCCTTTCCTCATAAGACCTTCCCTCCACACCAGGCAACATCCTGGTAAATCTCCTCTGCACCCTTTCCAATGCTTCCACATCCTTCCTATAATGTGGTGACCAGAACTGTACGCAATACTCCAAGTGCAGCCGCACCAGAGTTTTGTACAGCTGCAACATGACCTCATGGCTCCGAAACTCAATCCCTCTACCAATAAAACCTAGCATACTGTACGCCTTCTTAACAACGCTATCAACCTGGATGGCAACTTTCAGTGATCTATGCACATGGACACCGAGATCTCTCTGCTCATCCACACTACCAAGAATCTTACCATTAGCCCAGTACTCTGTATTCCTGTTACTCCTTCCAAAGTGAATCACCTCACACTTTTCCGCATTAAACTCCATTTGCCACCTCTCAGCCCAGCTCTGCAGCTTATCTATGTCCCTCTGTAACTTGCAACATCCTGCCGCACTATCCACAACTCCACCGACTTTGGTGTCATCCGCAAATTTACTAACCCATCCTTCTACGCCCTCATCCAGGTCATTTATAAAAATGACAAACAGCAGTGGCCCCAAAACAGATCCTTGAGGTACACCACTAGTAACTGAACTCCAGGATGAACATTTCCCATCAACCACCACCCTCTGTCTTCTTACAGCTAGCCAATTTCTGATCCAAACCGCTAAATCACCCTCAATCCCATGCCTCCATATTTTCTGCAATAGCCTACCATGGGGAACCTTATCAAACGCTTTACTGAAATCCATATACACCACATCAACCGCTTTACCCTCATCCACCTGTTTGGTCACCTTCTCAAAGAACTCAATAAGGTTTGTGAGGCACGACCTACCCTTCACAAAACCGTGTTGACTATCCCTAATCAAATTATTCCTTTCTAGATGATTATAAATCCTATCTCTTATAATCCTTTCCAACACTTTACCCACAACCGAAGTAAGGCTCACTGGTCTATAATTACCAGGGTTGTCTCAACTCCCCTTCTTGAACAAGGGGACAACATTTGCTAGTCTCCAGTCTTCTGGCACTACTCCTGAAGACAATGACGGCATAAAGATCAAAGCCAAAGGCTCTGCAATCTCCTCTCTAGCTTCCCAGAGAATCCTAGGATAAATCCCATCCGGCCCAGGGGACTTATCTATTTTCACACCTTCCAGAATTGCTAACACCTCCTCCTTATGAACCTCAATCCCGTCTAGTCTAATAGACTGTATCTCAGTATTCTCCTCGACTACATTGTCTTTTTCCTGTGTGAATACTGACGAAAATATTCATTTAGCACCTCTTCTATCTCTTCGGACTCCACACACAACTTCCCACTACTGTCCTTGACCGGCCCCAATCTTACTCTAGTCATTCTTTTATTCCTGACATACCTATAGAAAGCTTTAGGGTTTTCCTTGATCCTACCTGCTAAAGACTTCTCATGTCCCCTCCTGGCTCTTCTTAGCTCTCTCTTTAGGTCCTTCCTGGCTAACTTGTAACTCTCAAGCGCCCTAACTGAGCCTTCACGCCTCATCTCTACATAAGCCTCCTTCTTCCTCTTGACAAGAGATTCAACTTCTTTAGTAAACCACGGTTCCCTCGCTCGACCACTTCCTCCCTGCCTGACAGGTACATACTTCTCAAGGACATGCAGTAGCTGTTCCTTGAACAAGCTCCACATTTCAATTGTGCCCAGCCCCTGCAGTTTCCTTCTCCATCCTATGCATCCTAAATCTTGCCTCATAATTGCCTTTCCCCCAGCTATAACTCTTGCCCTGCGGTATATACCGATCCCTTTCCATCGCTAAAGTAAACGTAACCGAATTGTGGTCACTATCACCAAAGTGCTCACCTACCTCCAAATCTAACACCTGGCCTGGTTCATTACCCAGTACCAAATCCAATGTGGCCTCGCCTCTTGTTGGCCTATCTACATACTGTGTCAGGAAACCCTCCTGCACACATTGGACAAAAACTGACCCATCTGAAGTACTGGTCTACATTTGTCAGCTGAGTCTGGCATGGATCTTGAATCCACAACTTTTGGACTTAGAGTCCTAGGAACTATGCCTCAGTTGACACCAATACAAAACACACCGAATACACTTGTGTCGTACACACAACAAACCAGCCATAATTTCACAGAAACACACAGTCATAGCAACATTTCAACTGTGTAGACTCTTCATCTTTGGAAATGTTGTCACTTCCACATGAGACACCAGAATTACTAAGTAGAATTCAGCATGAACTAACCCATTTGCAAATTTTCTCAATGCCCCACTGTTTGCATGTGCAGCACAATTAGAAAAAAATAGGAAATAATGGACAAGACCAAAGTCTCTTTTTAAAAGCTAAGACCTGCACATGCCTCATGTTTGCCAAATCACCATAGAACCATCTCCTTTCAAGTAGATTTGCTGGCATTGTTAGGGTTAGACCTCAGAGAGCAAAAAGTATTGTATGTTTCAGTGAGGGAAGACATCAGAGTGAGCGAGAGGACATTGAGACTCTGCAGTACAGAGGGGTCTGGGTGGCCTTGCATATGACTCACAGTAAGTTGGTATGAAAGTACAGCTAGTGATTAGGAAGGAAAATGGAATGTTCTCACTTATTGTAGAGGGGAATGAAATGTATAAGGAGGTAGGTTTTGCTATAATTTTTTGGACAGTGAGATCATATCTGAAGCAGTGCATAGAGCTTTGGTTGATATTATAACAATGGACGCAATTCAGAGAAGACTCACCTGACTGATTCCTGGGATGAAGGGATTATCTTATAGGGAAAGTTGGGACAGTTAGTCCCTTTATCCATTGGTGTTGAAAAGAATGAGAGGCAATATTACCAATTCTGATGAAAAGTCACTGGACTAGAAACATTAACTCTGCATTCTTCCCACTGATGCTGCTAGAAATGCTGAGTTTCTCCAGCAATTTCCTGTTTTTGTTTCAGGTAATCTTACTGTAATATAAAATATATCCTGAGGGAAATTGACAGCTTCAATGCTGAAAGGGAATGGTTTCCATTGTAGGAGAGACTAGAAATAGAAGGACAAAAATTTTAAAAAATAAACAAATCTACCTTTCAAGACAGAGATGGAGAGAACTGCCCTTGTACTGAAATTGTTAGGCTGTGAAATTCTCTTGCCCTAGGGAGCAGTGGAGACACATCATTGATTATTTTTAAACTCATTAGATGGATTCATGATAAACAAGGGAGCCAAAAGATTACAAGGGGCAGTTGGAAATGTGGAGTTGAGGCTACAATGACATCAGCCATGATCCAGGAGGATCTTTGGGATCAAAAGAGGGGGAAGTGAGAGGGGATTGTGGAAATATGGCAGGGGATTAGACTGGAAGAAGAAGAGATGGAGTTTGAAGAAAATATAGGGTTAGAGGAAAATGAACAGAAAGAAAGATCCAGATATTGGCCTTGAAGAGCAGTTAGAGCTGGTGATCCTTGACATCTGAGAAAAAAGGGTATAAAAAAGTTTCTCAAAAGGAAAAGGAGGACAGCAAAGGATGAAATGTTATTACAGATACAGACTGCTGTGGAGGAAAAAAAGATTGGGGCACAAGACACTAAATGTAGATCTCAGAATGCGGCGGTTTGAAGGGGATAGAATATTTGGAGATAGAATCATAGAATTCCTACAGTGGAAACAGCCAATTCGCCTCATCGGATCCACATCAACCCTCCAAACAGACCCACAACCCCCATCCTATCCCTGTAGCCCTGCATTTACCACGGCTAACCCATCATCTAGTCTGCACATCCTGAACACTATGGGACAATTCAGCGTGGCCAATCCACCTAGCCTGCACGTCTTTGGACTGTGGGAGGAAACCAGGCATCCCGGAGAAAACCTATGTGGACACGGGGAAAATGCGCAAACTCCACACAGACAGACCCCAAAGGTGGAATTAAACCCAGGTCCCAGGCACTGTAAAGCAGCAGTGCTAACCACTGAGCCACCATGCCACATATCTGTAATCACTGGTGGATCAGAACCATGAATAACAAATTTCTGAGATTCCTACTGAAATTAAGTCAGAGCTGGAGAAAGAAAGATGCTGAGGAAAGAGATGTAGGTGTTAAAATTTGTTAGATGACACCTGATGAAATGCAAGGAGGGTAACAGAAACCAAAGGTAAACAAAAGATTATAAAAGAGCCCCCATCAGGCAAGATGCACATTCCTGGAAGAAAAAAGGGACAGTGATTTGGCACAAACATAAAAGCAAAACACTGCACATTAAAAAAAACATGAGAAATAAAAAAATTGAAATTTCAAGACACTCAGCAGTCAACATCTACAGAAGAGAGAAAGAGATAACATTTCAAATTGAAGGCTTTTCATCAGAATGGGGGGTCTGTACAATTCACCTTTATTATTTGGTAGTCATGTGATACAATGAGGTTGAATTGTTATAGTTAGTTGTCAATTCCAATACCAACAGAGGACAGGACTCTACCAGTGCAGTGGTAGTGTCTCTACCTCTGAACCAGGAGGCTCAGATTCAAGTCCTACATGTCATGGATTGTGTCATTACAGGTCTGAACCAATTGATCAAAATAATTGAAGGCTGTTGTGGCACTGCGTTTGTGTTCTTGATCTATGCTAGCAGGCCTGGGTTCAAAGTCCCACATGCTCCAGAGCCGTGTCAGAACTTAACTGAATATATTGATGATAAAAGATGTCTGCAACTGCAACTACACTTTGCCCAAGGGCTTACCAGCCTGAACATGCACTTTTGTATCTGATCTTGGAAGGTAAGCGCACCTCTGGTCTGCGTTGTACTTGAATGGGAGACTGCCTGGGAGTACTAGGTCCAGTAGGCTTTTTAGGTAGTGTCTCTGCGTCTGAGCGAAGAGGCCCAGGGTCAGGTCCCACCTGCTCCAAAAGTATGTAATAACATCTCTGAATAGTTTGAAGATACCCACAATAACACCAGAAGCTCACTCTGTTGTGGTGCATTGGTAGTTTCCCTACTACTGGGCCAGAGGGCAATCTTCTCTCAATCATAAGTAAAGTGATAGAAGGGTCCATCAGTAGTGTTTTCAAGCAACGCTTGCTAGCAATAACCTGCTCACCGATGCTCAGTTTGGCTTCTGCCATGGTCACTCATCTCTTGACCTCATATCAGCCTGATTGAACCACTGGCATGAACTTGACTGACTGATGTTGAGCTGTAAACAATATGCAGATCTTTAGTTCTGATGGTGGGCTGATCATGCTCTTATCTATTGTAAATGGTCTATTTCATTCAAAAAGAAACATGAAGCTTATCCATGGATAATGTGCAATTCCTCATGGGCAGAGGACGCAACCTCTGTGTTGGGCAGTTCTCCAAAAGTCTTATTCTTAGAATCACCATTCTAAAGTAACAATTAAGCTGTCCTTTAGATATTCATGGCTTCATTTGCCCACTATGACAGTTCCAATTCAATTCAGTCTATTGCTGTAGTAGTCATATCTACTAAATATGCTTCCATCTTCATTGTGCCGACCTTTAAGCCTTTCACTGTATTGAAACCTGTGCCCTGCATCATGGACCATTTTGAAAAAGGGCAATGAGTTTGTGATGCCTACTGTCACTGCGCAAAGTCTCTTCTGCTCCATGAAGGGAAATAACTGTTGGTTTGTCAGAGATGTTTTCAAGGTTGCACACATCCAATCCAACAGGATTTCTCTCAGCAAGAACAAAATGCTTACTAGAACCATTATCCTGTCCATAAAGATTGTTTAGCACAATCCAACAAATTGGATCCAAGGATCCTCAAATATTGTCAACAATTTCAGCAATATATTAAAGTCCATGATAAAGTGTTATATGGATTGAATACCTTTTGCAAAATTCATCAACATCTGACCATGTATCATAAGAGTCTCTTATATCAGCTTTCCTAAGTAGGTCAGGAGTAGGTACAAAATTTCATCACCATCTACATGATAGGAATCCATCCCACAAGATACTTCACTTCTGATTTTATTTCTTGTAGAAAGTAAAGACACAAAAGGCATACATGCTCCCTTCAAAAGAGAAACCATAACCTGTCTCGAGACACCCACTCCAATATTCCACTGACCATTTCTTCTTGGAGTCTGAATTATCAGTCATCATATCCTGAAAATTTACGCTTAGTTTCAGCTATTTTCTACAGTGACCACCAAATTATAGATTTCAGTTTGGAAAATTTAGTGGATTCTAGCCTTCATATTTATTTTTGTCATCCGTACGCTACTATTTTATATTCCAAAACACTAGTTGGTGAAGGATAGGATTGGAGCTGATCTTCAAACAATTTTAGCAGCATTTAGAGTAACACACTAACAGCATGCACCTCCTAAACCAATAACCACTGTTTCAGTCTGAATATTCATTGGACTGCAAGTGATCCCCATTAATAATCATTAACTGCATACAACAGCAACAATTTAAAGGGCACTTTTACTGTAACGAACATCCCAATCGCTTCACAGAAGCATGATACAAAAAAATACAAAGGTCACATAGAGGAGATATGTGACCATGTTTTTGGTTACCTGATCTGAGTGGTAGGTTTTAATGGGAAGGAAGTGAGGTACAGAGGCAGAGAGTTATAGTGTGAGTGTTCCAGAGTTTGTGGCCCAGATAACTGCCACCAATGGTGAGCAACTAAAAAAATTAAGAATGCATTAGCAGAGATAGTAGGAACTGCAGATGCTGGAGAATCTGTGATAACAAGGTGTAGAGCTGGATGAACACAGCAAGCCAAGCAGCAGTGTACATGCAGCTCTACACCTTGTTATCTAAGAATGCATTAGCAACCAGGATTGGAGGAGTATAGAAATTTTGGAAAATTGTGGTTTGGAGAGGATTACAAAAATAGGAAGAGGTAAAGAAGTAGATCAATTGCCATGTTTGTATGAACGCACTTCCTGATTTCACTTTCAAATTGGTTGAAAACCATGGATTCATGCCTCGATACAACAACTTGCATTTATGTAGCCTCTTATAAATGGTGGAGTGATCAAAATCTGGGATGTGCAAGCCAGACTTGGAGGAGCACAAAAATCTCAAAAGGACTATACGGGTGAACAAGGTTATACAGATATGGAAGGACATGGCTACACAAGGATTTGAAAACAGAAGTCAAGGATTTGACCCACTGGAGGTGATGGCTTAATAGTATTACCTGTGGGCTGTTAATCCAGAGACCCAGTTAAAGTTCTGGGAACCCAGGTGCAAATCTGGCCGTGGCAGATGGTGGAATTTGAATTCAATAAATGTCTGGAATTAA
>NC_063339.1:25034615-25045686 GCF_021869965.1 Rhincodon typus
GAAATGTCAGCCTCCCTGCTCCTCTGATGCTGCTTGGCCTGCTGTGTTCATCCAGCTCTACACCTTGTTATCTCAGCTTCTCCAGCATCTGCAGTTCCTGCTATCTATGGTTCAGTAAATTTGTGACGAAATGCCACGGATTTCAAACGTTAGTTCTGTTTCTATCTCTACAGATGCTGATTGATCTGCTGAGTGTTTATAGCATTTTGTCTCTTTGACTTTGTATCTCAGTAAGTGTTGACTAATGGACATACTTGGAGACTGTGTGACCATTTTGTGGAACACCTGTAATCAGTCAGTACGTTTAACGCTGAGCTTCCTGTTACCTGTCATTTGTATTCTCCAACTTACTCTAACTGTGACCTTACTGTCCTTGACTTGCTATAGTGTTCCAATGAAGCTAAAAGCAAGCTTGAAGAAAGAACCTCATCTTTCAACTGGAATCTTGGCAGTCTTCTGGATGGAAGGTTGCATTCAAGAATTTTAGATCATAACCTTTGCGTCCATTTTGCTATATCGAGCAGAATTTTTCCATTTGCAGAGAAATGTGTTTTATTGAATGAAATTCACAATGTCTGGTCCATCTTAGCTCCAAGTAACTTTTCTCGCACATTCCTCCACTCTTCACTTCACTAGCTCCATAACCAGGCTCCTGGGCACCTTTGCCTGCATCCACCACTTCCTCTGAAAGTATATTCCACACATGAACCACTCTTTGTATAAAAAAAATGCTCCCGTGTTTTCTTTCGAATCTTTCTCCTCTCACCTTAAAAGTATGTCCCCTAGCCTTGAAATTGCCCAATTTAGTGAAAAGACACCTGCCATTCACCTTATCTATACCCTTCATTATTTTATAAACCTCTATAAGGTCACCTCTCAATTTCCTACACTCTAGTGAAAAAGTCTCAGCCTATCCTTATAACTCAAACGTTTCATTCCTGCAAACATCACACATAAAAGTCTGCACTCAGTCTAGCTCTATCAATGCACACACTTCTCCCTAAGTCTCATGGACTATAGCTCTCAGCATTGGATGCTTTCTACCCATAAGATGGCTCTCATCCATCTCATCCTCCCAAGCTACCAAACCTTCCAGCCCTCTGTACATCCCACTTACTCACTGGGGACACCTCACTATCTTGCCTGCTCATGCATCACTGCTCACTGCTCTTCCAGTTGTTTCCATCATTCTCAATCCTGCCCTTTGTGCCATTGCAGGAAAAGTTGGACATCCACGTCAACAGCCTGTAACTGAGCACAAAAGACCTTGTGCACTCAGAAGGCAATGTGAGCCACACAGAACCTGGCAGTCTCCATGTAAGTGGTAAAGTGGGTAAGAAAATAAATGGAGGGCCAGTAGATGCACATGTCTATGTGAGTGCAGAGGCTTTCAGTGTAGATGCACAAGAGACACGGGTGGCCCTACAACCTGGCAGAGGCATGCAAGCCATCGGTGACCGTGAGCTTCAAAATGAAGTCCTGAAGAGCTGAAGTGGTGAGAAAGTTGGTCTGAGAGTAGGCACAGTGATGCTGACCTGAGTGAATGAAAGCAGAGGAGGATGGTACTCACAAAGCATGGGATATTGGTTTGAAAAAGCAGACTCCATTTGGCTGGGTCAAGCAATCAGTGAGCTGCATTTTCTACATACTCACTTTGGTTTACAATTTTGAGTTATCTAATTTCTCACTGAAGGAGAGGAGAACTGGAAGTAGTGTATAAATAAGGTAGGTTAGGGCTTTAATAAGGTACAAATGTAAGATAGCCTGCACTCAATGGTATGATTCTGAAGTTGTTATATTTAAGACTTGGAGAGGGGGAATATCAGGAACATTTTTCCAGAAGTCAAGAATCTGGTTTTTTCGTTCTTGTCATTTTCGATCTTTCTCACCATTGCTCATGTCACACAAGAGAAGAAACTTCTGCTTGTTTTTGCTTTTGCTGGTTCAGTTTTAGTTCTCTGCCCTTTCTTTATTCCTTCACCTTGTATTCAAGCATATCCATTCAAAGATATGTTTTGCTTTTTTTTAACAAACCCCATTCCCACTCCCTTTGGTTTTGCATGATAGAAATTTTTACCATACAACTTCTCCTGCCCACCATCCCAGTCTTTCTCCTCCCTGCCTCCTTTCACTTACTCAAACCCTACTACATTTTTATCTTTTGAGAGTTCTGATCGTCACCAACTCAAAACATTAACTCGTTTTCTTTGTCCTCTGACGGTATCTGACCCACTTGTATTTCCAGCATTTTCTGTTTGAATTTGCTCTGATCTGTTGGTTATGGGATAAGAACAGATTTAGGATATTCAGCCCATCGAACTTGCTCTGCCATTCATCATGATCATGCCTGATTGTCCATTTTATTGCCCCTTTCCAAACATTATCCTCATATTCCATTACATTGCTATTTACAATTTTGTCAATCTCTATGTTAAAAATACACTTCCACAGCCCATAGGAGTGGAAAATTCCAAAACTTCGCAACCCTCGGAGTAAAAAGAAAATCTTAGTCCTAAATGGCTTCCCTTTATTTTGAACTTGTCACCCTGGTCCTAAACTTCCCAAAATCAAACACCCTACTTGCATCCACCCTGTCTGTCTATCATTTTAAGTATGTTGTACGTTTTAATAAAATCACTTTTCATACTTTGAATGTCTAGAGACTATAGGTTCATTTGCCTGCTACCTCTTCATAGGACAATCCTGCAATCGTGGGAACAGTCTAATGAACCTATGTTGCACTCCCTCTCTAACAATAGATATTGAGATAAGGAGACCAGAACTATGTACTGCATTCCAGGAGAGCGGGATAGCTTGGGTCCATGTATATCATGCTGCTTTTGCTGTTTAATGTGCCTGTTGGCTTCTTCTTTCTTTGTATGCCCAATGTTGCTTCTAGGCTACTTTCGGACACCTCTCATTAAACCAAAGTTTTTGATCCCGGTGTAAAGCACATCCTGGACAAAAATGTGATTGTGATGGCATCCTGCTGCTGCTGATAGTGAGACTTTAACAAATAGATCTGTTCCATATCGATCCCGTTTAGCATAGTGGTAATGCCATACAACATGATGATCGATTTCCTCAGTGTGAAGATGAGACTTTGTCTCCAATGAGGACCGTGCAGTTCTCATTCCTACTGCCATGGATAAATGAATCTGTGACAGATCGACTGGTGAGGATGGCCTCAAATTGGTTTTTCCCATAGGTCTGCCCTCCCACCATGTGTCATAGACCCAATCTGGCAGACATGTACTTGAGCACATGACCCCGCTCTGCCATTAGTGATAGTACTGTGCTATTGGAGGAGGCATGCAAGCACAATCTAATAAATTGCAACATGATTTTTCAATCTATTTTACTTCATTGTTTTGGAATCAAGCTATGCTAAGGATGGAAAGAAATATCGCTGACAATGAGAGAAAAAAAAGTCTGCGTATAACCTTGAAACAAACAGTAACAAGTACCGTGGGATTTTTTTAAAAAAATGTTTTCAGTCAGCATTTTTCCTTTCCTTCCCTTACAACATGCTTTCAATAAAATTGTGCAAGGCCTTTGTTGCCCTGTTGAGTTAATTGTTTCTGTCAGCCAGCAGTCAGCAGATTAACAACGTGAATCCGCAGAGGAGAACCAATCTTTCTTTTTAACTTAAATACATTCAAAGCTATGAAAGCTGTGAAATATATAGCATGCTACATACTATTCACCAGATTATAGCTACAGAAAGCTTTCATTATAGGTTTAAGCAATGCCTAACTTGTTTAAGTCAGAATTGTTATGATGAAGTAGATACATCAGCTCCCCTCTTTTTAATCACCTCAATCAGTCACACTTTATGTTTTATTATTGTTTAAACATATAACTGCACACTTCAATTAAAACATAGTACCAGTCAAATGTAAGGAGTCAACTGTGCTCAATTCTTGAGTAAAAGATGGAGGTATTTTATAAATTACAAACCCTGAAGAAAATAATAAAAGGCGACATCAAACATAGACATCAATATTGATAAAAATCTTAGAGGAGAATGCCCAGTATCAGCAGAAGAATTTAAAAAGTTCTTAGAGTTATTGAAATGTTATAGTTGAACCTGAGACCACAGCTGCCTATTTATCTTGTGTCCTTAACAGTAGTGAAATCTGTAGAATCCTTGAATACTTGGTAGATGGATGTTTCTCTAATTTGTTTTATCACAGATGATGGCTTTTGGATGATGAAAGGAATCAGTGAGATAGAGAGTATTTTAGTCTTTCCTGTTACCAATCAACTTTCTTTCTCTTTCTGGGGGCAAATTACTGCAGATGCTGGAATCTGTACTGAAAACAAAAAATGCTGGAGATCACAGTGGGTCAGATAGCATCCATGGAGAGAAAGCAAACTAAAGTTTTGCGTTTATATAACTCTTCATCAGAGGTGACGTGGAATGTGGAGGGGGCAGAATATATGCAATAGTTGGGGGGAGGTGGAGTGCTGGGAGAGAAAGGATGTTGATAGTTCAGATTAAGTGATCCGAATGTGAGAATGGCAGAACAATGGTGTGTCCTACTGCCAGACTAGAAAGAACAGACAGTCCCAGTGGGGTGGGGGTAGGGGAAGAGAGGACATGGTGACAGAGAATGTAATAAGTAAAGCTAAAAGAAAGAGAAGTAATAGGAGTTGGTTCACAATTTGAAGGTGTTGAACTCAATATTAAGTCTAGATGGTTGTAAAGCTCCTAGTCTGAAGATGAGATGCTGTTCCTCCGGTTTGAACTGTGACTCACTGGAGCACTGCAGCATGTTGAGGGCAGACAAGTGGGCATGCGAACAGGACACTGTGTTAAAATGATCGGCTATGGGAAGGTCAGGGTCATGCTTGCATACTAGCCAGAGGTATTTGCAAAGTGGTCACCCAGTCTGTGTTTTGTTTCTCCAATGTAGAGTAGGCCACATTGGGTGCAGCGAATACAATACACAAGATTACAGGAGGAACAGGTGAAATTTAGGCCCTTGGCTGGTGAGGAGGAAATGAAGGGGCAGGTGTTGCACCTTCTGCAGTTACATGGGAAGGTATCATGGGAAGGGGTGGAGTGGTGTTGGTGGTCGAAGAATGGACTACGGTGTCCCAGAGAGAACAGTCCCTGTGAAATGCAGACAGGTGGACTGAGGGGAAGATGTGTTTGGCGGTGGTGTTCTGCTGGAGTTGTCTGAAATGGTGGAGAAGGATCCTTTGAATGTGGAGACTAGTGGGATGAAAAGTGCGGATGAAGGGGATCCTGATCACACTGTTGTGACTGATGGGAAGGGGTAAGGGTGGAAACATGGGTAATAGGTCAGATGCAGTTGAGGGACCAGTCAACTACAGTAGGCAGAAAACCACGTTTATGGAAGCAGGGAGCCATGTCAGTAGTGCTGTTTTGGAAGGTGGCATTGTCCAAACAGACACAACGTAGGCGAAGGAACTGGGAGAATGAGATGGAGTCCTTGCAGGACATAGGAGTGTGAAGAACTGTACTGAAGTTAGCTATGGGCATCAGTGGCTTTGTAGTGAATAGCAGTGGTCAGTTTATTCCCCGAAATGGAGACTGAGAGGTCAAGGAAAGGGCAGGAAGTGTCGGAAATGGATGGTATGAAAGTTAGAGAGGGATAGAAATTGAAGGCAAAATGAACAAATTTTTCAAGGTCCAGGCGGTAGCATGAAGCTGCACCAAAACAGTCATCGATGTACTGAGAAAAGAGTTGTGGGAGGTGGCCAGTGTAGAACTGGATTGTTCAACATACCCTGTAAAGAGGCAGGTGTACCTGTGACCCAGTCCGGTACCCATAACCAATCCTTTGACTTGACAGAAGTGAGGTGAATTAAAGGAGAAATTGTTCAGTAAGAGAACTAGTTCAGCCAAGCGGAGGAGAGTGATGTCAGAGGGTATTGTTCAGGTCTCTGGTAGACGAGAAAGCCGAGAGTTCTCAGACCACCCTGGTTGGGAATGGAGGTATTGAGGGTTTGGACACCCATGGTGGACAGGAGGCAGTTAGGACAACGGAACCGGAAATTGTCAATATGATCAAGGGTATCAGAGGAATCACGCATGTAGGTGGGCAGGATCTAGACAAGTGGAGAGTAAATGGAGACATGATAGGAGGTAATGAGCTTGGTGGGGCAGGAACAGACCGATACATTGGATCTACTGGGACAGTCTGGTTTGTGGGTTTTGGGAAGGAGGTAGAAACAGACTGTGTGGAGTTGGGAGATTGATGAAGATTCATCTAGACTCAAAACGTTAGCTTTCTCTGCACGGATGCTGCTTGACCCATTGTGTGTTCTAAGTCTGGGTCCTATATCTTTCCAAGTTGAGTCTGTGTAGGCAAAATTCTAATATCCAACTTTGCATACAGGTGTAAATTAAAATGGATGTGAAGTTCTTGACACCTGGCTCAGTTCCCTGATTTCAATGTCTTTAAAGAAAGTGGTAATTTCAATTCAGATGTCTTTGTTCTTTCCACATTGCTTTCCTGAACTTGTCTCAAATTTTAGTCAGGTGATCACTGCCATTCAAGGTTCATGTTTCTTTCCTTTTAAAAACTATTATCGCCCATGGAAGCCTTCGGTGTTATAATGCAATGATGGAAGTTGAAATTCGAGACTCCATATTTTACCATACCATAGGTTAATTGCTGTTTGGAGTAAATTTGTCAGATTTCAAGAATATCAAAGCATAGTGGAACTAACTAAAGAGTTGTCATCTTTCTTAGGTGTAGGATCAATCAAAATAATTTTCTCTTGCAACACAAGCACAGTGTCGTGGATAATCCAAGGTCAAATATTACATGAATGTGACAACATGCAACTCTAAATACCCCTAATATTGTGGTAGCAATATATTCCTCACAAGACTCAACATGCGTATGATCAACTGCTAATCTCCTGATTCATTCGGCTGAATTTTACTTTTTACTTTCTTTCTTGGCAAATTGTGTCAAGTTGTTTTGGAGAGGAGGATGAAAGCATTTCTGCACCATATCCTGCCGGATTTTTCTCATTAACTACAAAGCATGCCCTTTCACATTCCACACATCTGATTCCAGCCTATCTCTAGACACGCCATTTCAGAACACCTCTCCACTCAGCAGGTATCCCAAAATTAACCAGCATTCCTGGCAGCAATGCCATCTTTAAGAGCCTATTGAGCACTCAGACAAACACTGTCAGTCCTGAGCTACCCTAGACACTTCCTAGGGTTTGCTCCCAGGCACAACAGACAGGGACAAACCAGCACCCTGCTTTACGGGCATGGTATGGTGCACAGGTAGGACATCCTCTTCTCCCAGGACCAGCAGAGGGAGCTAGTACACCAGACTATGAAAATTTCTGAAGAAGGGTCTAGGCCCGAAACGTCAGCCTTCCTGCTCCTCTGATGCTGCTTGGCCTGCTGTGTTCATCCAGCTCTACACCTTGTTATCTCAGATTCTCCAGCATCTGCAGTTCCTACTATCTTTAGACCCGAAACGTCAGCTTTCCTGCTCCTCTGATGCTGCTTGGCCTGCTGTGTTCATCCAACTCTACACCTTGTTGTCCAGCATTGTAGGAAGATCAGTGTCTTTCTCCACTGTGCCAGGGTAAGTGCCACGTCTTCTCTTTGATAGCTCACAAACACTATCTCTGCTGCTGTACCCTCGTTGGACCTTAGCTCATGCTTTACCATTATCACATCTTCTCTCACTTGCTATCACCCACTCTAACACCCAACAGCACTGACCCTGCATGCTCTCTACGCTGCCTACCTCACTCACTCAGGACACCTCCACCACCTGCACCAACATTAACAGCTGTGCCACCCATCTTCATGGAATCCCTACAGTATAGAAACAGGGCATTCAACCCATCGAGTCCACACCAACCCTCTGAAGAGCACCTCATCCTATCCCTGTAATGCTGCATTGCCCAAGGATAATCCACCAAGCCAACACATTCCGAGACACTATGAGCAATTTATCATGGCCAATCCATGTAACCTACACATCCTAGGACTGTGGGAGGGAACTGGAGCACCCAGAGGAAACCCATGCAGACACGGGGAGAATGTACAAACTCCACACACACAATCACCCACTGGTGGAATCAAACCCGGGTCCCTGGCGCTGCGAGGCAGCAGTGCTAACCCCTGAGATATGTGCCATCTCCTGTAATACCTGCCGCTTTCTCAATCCAGTAGCAAAACAACCCCACTTGGGTGGAAAGTGTCGTGATGGGTTGGCTTGGTGTAAACAGCATCCTGACTCTGACCATCCCAAGTGTTGTCACTCAGCTTGTAATATGAGCATGACAGCTCTGGATGTGCACAAAAGGCAAGGCAAGGCAATGGAAGGCAGAGATGCTATAAGCATCCAGGTAGGCTCAGAATGAGTGAGCACTAGGGCAGTGAGTCGAGCCTGGAGTTGCAGCCTGGTCCAGTCCAGAGTCCGGGTACATGTCCCTGAGTGCACAGTTCCTTGCTGCAGTATTACACTGATAGTTGCTAATGTAGCCCAGGTGCAGCATTAAAGTGCATAAGCATAATGTACATGGGTCAGAGTTGTGCATGGAGGCTTTCAGAAGCTGACACATATTGGGAGCCAATGTTCATGGACGCCAGGTGCATGTGGCTGGTGCCCATGGAACGTGCCTTGAGGTGTTGGGACCTGATATCCAACAAGGTGGCCAGTTGGAGTATGCAGCAAGCTGAGGTCACCAGGTACCCATTCTGACGTCTAGCTTATTTGGCAGGTTTGGTTAAACAGAAAGCTGAATATTAATAATGTGAGTTGGGCAATAACCAAATGCTTAACAAACAATAATCCCCTTTTTAATTGGCAACTTGCTGCTGCCTAGTGGGAAACTCATCATACCATTATCGAATCAGAAAAACTGGAGCAAGATGCTCCTGATGTACAAATAGGCCTTGTCAGACTTTGTAATTCTTCAATAAATCTCACTTAAACCCACTTTGCTGACACCTCTTTAAGATTCCAACCATGGTTTAAAAAAAACAAAATATCTCCAAGATGCTTTGCTATTTCATTGGCACATCACCTTCCTCTTAGCCCTTACTGCATTGACTATTAACAAAAAACCTTGATATCTTTCAGTAAATCCCTTTTATTACATTTAATTTGTCCAGTACTTCAAGTAAATATATTTAAGCCATATGTGTCCTGCTTTGCCCTAATGAGAATTGTAGCTTGCAAGATAAATCATTTTAACAGTGACTAAAGCTCAGTGAAGCAAAGGCACCTTAGGCTACTCTCAATTGAGAGGCACAATTAGTGATGAGCTTAACTTGAGGGCTCCCACACCTCAGGCAGGAAGCAAAATTGAGGGACAAGTTTCATACTGTCAAAGAGATGGAGAGAGGTGCTGATTATGGTTTGTCCTAAATGTTTTCTGCTACTATCAAAATTGAAGAGAGTTTAAACTCCAACTTCAACATGAGGTACAAGCAAAGAGGCAATAACTACAATGTGTGCACTCACTTGAGGCAATAGATAAATCAGCAACTAAGTTGTGTCAGATTGCAACAGAGTTGAGTGAACAACTATTTATGACAAATTCAAGTCTGACATTAGTTGCTGAGGTGATTGAAAAGGGACAAGTTCAACCAAAATCTAGCTTTTGAAAGATAAATCCCTTGGGGCTAGTGTGCTCCCAACTGTCTTTGTAGTAATGTAGGTCATGTTCATGTAACCAGTAAATAGTTCCTGTAATGCAATAAACTTCATCTTGTTTGCTCAACAAGACTCTTCTAGTTAACCCGATCCACTTTAGACCACTTTAGGCTGGAATGAACCCACACATAACTCTCTTGGCCAGAGTGCTGAAATAATAGCCAGCAAAGTAACATTCCAAATCAACTGCATCAATTAAATCATAACATATTCCATACAAGATCACCCTCGTACATCCCTTTATTCTTGTTTTCCATGTGCCGCACACCATCATGCTCTTTCACAGATCTAAGCAAGTGGTTGTGGTATGTCTAATTGAAGGCTTCTGACTTCTAGTGTAGGATGACAACTGGCCTGGCTTTGGACTGCATCAGCCTCAGCTTGTGCAGCTACAGCCTGGGTTGTCTGGCTGACCGGCCACAATAAGGATACAGCAGCAGTAGTGGGATCCTGAGAAGGGGCAGTGGAGTCACTGAAGTTGTGTCTCAGCTGTCCAATAGGGTTTTGCATTGATGAGAGACTCTGCAAAGCATAGAACTGGAGATCCATTGGATCTCGACCCGAAACGTCAGCTTTCCTGCTCCTCTGATGCTCCTTGGCCTGCTGTGTTCATCCAGCTCTACACCTTGTTATCTCAGATTCTCCAGCATCGGCAGTTCCTACTATCTCTATCCATTATATCAGTTGGTCTCTTGTAGGCTGTACCAATGGAGTGTCACTTATTGAGGTATGTGTTGAGTGGCATGAGCAAGTTGAGCCAAAAGGCCTGTTTCCATGCTGTAGATCTCTATGACATATCTTTCAGGATATGTAGTGGTAATATGTTGCGAGTATATAGCTTCCTTGTCAATTTTAGCTTTTATTATGTATTGCCCCATCTTTTGTGAGGTTTTAATGGTTATAGAAGTTTCTGATCACCAGTCACGTTGTATGTAAAGTTAACAACATGGTAAATATTGTCACCTTCTGAAATTTGCCTTTTGTTTGGCTGTCTCTGAATCTCATTGGTATGTTTGAATTCTGCATCTTCTTAGCCCTTCCCTTGTTGCCAGTGTTGTGGTTCTGTTGGTCACCTGTGATTTGCTCTCAGGTCTGACTTGGCCTTTGGATCTAGATTTCCTGCACATGGATGATCAATGATTCCAGCTGTAACAAGCTTTACAGAGATGAAGAAATGCTGGACATCCTTCGAATAGGTGTGACAAACTGCAACTGTTATAAATTTTGTAGGTTTAGTACATTTTGCTAACTGTAACAATAGTGTTGACTGTATCTAAAGCGTTTAATTGTTGTTGCCCTGCCACTACGACTTTGTGCTTACACCCATTCTCAAGTAACATGTGAGTTGTATGGCCCTTTATCTTGTCCACAAGAACCTTCCTAAAGGCTATGAG
>NC_063339.1:25046186-25056217 GCF_021869965.1 Rhincodon typus
GATTTACAGCATCCGCAGTTCTTTTGGTTTTTATTTAGGTCTTAGAGACACCCTGTTCCAGATAACACCACTCACTATCTGAGATCTTTCTGCCAAAGCATAAACACATATCTGTTCCATTATCAGATCCTCTCATTGCATTAAAACGAATGTAAATAGTTTGTTACATGAGTAGAAATGCCTTCTGTCTTCACAAATCGATACCAGAAATGTTGAAGAATGCAAGATTTAATGAGAGGGAAAAATTGAGGGAGATCAATATTAGAAGAGAAATGGTGTTGGGAAAATTGATAGGATTGAAGGCAGTTAAATCCCAGAGTATTTAAGAAAATGGCTCCAGAAATAGTGGATGCATTGGTGATCATCTTCCAGGATTCTGCAGACTATGGAATAGTCCCTGCAGATCGGAGGTTAGCCAATGTCACTCCAATATTCAAAAAGGGAGGTAGAGAGAAAACAGGGAATTATAGACTAGTAAACAGAACATCAGTAGTGGGGAAAATTCTTGAATCTATTATCAAAGACTTTATAGTGGAGTATTTAGAAAGCAGTGGCAGGATCAGACAGATTCAACATGGATTTATGAAGGGGAAATCATGCTTGATAAATCTATTGGAATTCCATGAAGATGTAACTAGTAGAGTTGACAAGGGGGAGCAAGTCAATGTGGTACATTTGGAGTTTGAGAAAGCGTTTGACAAAGTCCCGCATAAGAGATTATCGTGTAAGATTAAAGCGCTTGGGATTAGGGGAAATGTATTGAGATGGATGGAAAACCGGTGGGCAGAGAAGAAACAAAGAGTAGGAATTAATGGGTCCTTTTCAAATTGGCAGGCAGTAACTAGCTACTCACAATATGTATTAATGATTTGGATGAGGGAACAAAACATAACATCTCCAAGTTTGCAGACGATACCAATTTGGGTAGGAGGGTGAACTGTGACAAGGATGCAGAGATCCTTCAGCATGATCTGTATGGTTGGGTGAGTGGACAAATCAATGGCAGATGCAGTATAATTTGGATAAATGTGAGGTTATTCACTTTGAAAGCAAAAACAAGAAGGCAGATTACTACCTGAATGGCTGTAAATTGGGAGAGGGGAGTATGCAGTGGGACCTCGGTGTCCTTGTGCACCAGTCGCTAAAGGTAAGTATGCAGATGCAGCAGGGGGTAAAGAAGGCAAATGGTATGTTGGCCTTCATTGCGAGAGGTTTCGAGTACAGGGGCAGGGATGAATTGTTGCAGTTACATAGGGCCTTGGTGAAGCCACACCTGGAATATCGTGTGCAGTTTTGGTCTTCTTTTCTGGGAAGGATGCTCTTGCTCTCAAGGGAATGCAGCGAAGGTTTACCAGGCTGATTCCGGGGATGGGTGGGACTGATGTATGAGAAGAGATTGACTAGATTATGGTTGTTTTTGCTGGAGTTCAGATGAATGAGGGAGGAATCTCATAGAGACTTATAAAATTCTAACATGACTAGACAGGGTAGATGCAAGGAGAATGTTCCTGATGATGGGTGTGTCCAGAACCAGGGGTCACAGTCCAAGGATTCGGGGTAGACCATTTAGGATGGAGATGAGGAGAAACTTCTTCACCCAAAGAGTGGTGAATCTGTGGAATTCATTACCACAGGAACTAGTTGATGCCAAAACATTGAATATATTCAAGAGGTGGCTAGACATAGCACTTGGGGCAAATGGGATCAGAGGTTACAGGGAGAAAGTAGAATTAGGCCATTGAGTTGGATGATCAGCCATGATTGTGATGAATGGCAGGAAAGGCTCGAAGGGCTGAATAGCCTCCTCCTGCACTTATCTTCTCTGCTTCTATGTTTGTTTTTGCATCTACAGGGAAGCTCTCAGGAAAGTCAAATTCCAATGTGCTGTCTGTCTCTTCTCTGCAAAAACTGTTAAGAATTGTTTTAGGACCTTTTGTTATGGACGTAAGTTCTATGAACAACGTATATTTGTGCCATAAAAAAGTCCACCTAAAGTCCTCACTCTCATCCAAATCAGCTGCAAGAAATTCAAACCACATAGAATCCTAAATGAAACAGATGAAATGACATTGCAAGTCAGGCTTCCCTCCTGGGTCCTTTTCCCTGCCTCAGTTGCAGTTACACTCCCCTTTATCTAATAAAATTAGAGGACTCTATCCAGGTAATCTTTCCCCTTCCTGATGTGTCACAAGGATGTGTGGATCAGGCTCCAGTGTGACTTTATCAAAGCTCCTCTACTCTCAAACACTTGCTGCAGATGTATTTGCTCTAGATCACGCTGCACTACAATTCTGAAAAAAAGTCATCCCAGACTCAAACATTAACTCTGTTTCTCTCTCCACAGATACTGCCAGACCTGCTACATTTCTCCAGCATTCCATGTTTTGTTACGAAAAGTTAGCATGCAGGTGCTGCAATTAATTAAGAAGGCAAATTGCCTTCGTTGATACAGAGCTGGAGTTTGAAAACAGGTGTTATATAGTTCCTCCTTAAAACAAGTTAGACAACTCCAACCAGAATGTTGTGAATGAATTTGCCCAGATGTCCCATAATACCGAAGCGGTCAAATCACTACGAACACAAGCCGGTACCAACACAAAACAGTCCCAACTTTATTAGGAAACAAGTTACAATAACTTTTAATACTAAACATACTATCCCTATTCCTATTCAGCCTCTTAAGCTTACAATACATCCCAAGTCTCTAGTCAATTTACACAATCACACTCTCTCTCTGGCTCTGTCTCTGGGTCTGGGTCTGTGAAGCTGCTTTCTCTCTCTCTCTCTCTCTCTCTCTGGATAGTCAGCTGGTTTCTGCCTCTTACCATGCTGGTCTCCTCAGAAGGCCTCCGAAGTGAGATTGGTCTGCAGGTGAACCCTGTTCTTATATCTTTATGGATGGTTTTCTGGAACTTTCTATAGTTCTACCTAATCAGGGAGACACACTTAATAGTTTGAAACATTGTCAATTATTTGGATGGCTTGCTACTGTTTGTTCCTTTGTGTAGCAGGACCCAGTGCCTTTCTGTCTGCGCCCTCTGTTTGCTGGATAAATTGTTGGGGATACGTCTGTCCAGGATAACTGTTGCCTTTTACATTATTTGCTAGTATCATTAGCGCCTGGCTGCTGTGTTTGCACTGTATCTGGTGCGTGGGTTTTGTGATTTCAGAGTTTTATCGGCCAATGTACCCAGCACCCTTGCTGTTTGGCCAAGTTAGCAATCTATCTGAGTTTTAGCAGCCAGGAGCCTGCAATGCAGGGAAGTCTTGGGGCAGGGGTACAAAAATGCCAGCACTGGAGAGTGTGTCAATTTTCACGTGACATTCTTGAGGCTGAAGGACTCACCAGTCTCAATGATGTCTTCAGGGCTTTCAGTAATTGAAAAGACAAACCAGGTGTTTTTACTGGGGCATGGTTCTGGAGCAATGCTAGGTAGAATTATGGTTAGGAAAGTCAGAAATGCAAAATTTCCTGCTTACCATGCAGTTTAACCCAATGGAACCCACAACAACACCTCTGTATTCTCTGAAGTTTTATATTCCAATGTGATCCTGGCCAGCAGCCCCAACGTTTCATACTCATTAAACATGGGGTCCGTTCAAAACCTATTGCTCACAACAAGACATGTTCACCTATAACCTACATCCTAACTGATCTACATTCATTTCTGGTTAAACAATGCTTTGATTTCAAATCTCTCTATGGCCTCAACACTCATTCTCTCTGTAACATCCTTGAAACTCACATTCCTCCAAGATTTCCAGCATATTGAGCATCCCCGATTTTAGTTGCACTACTATTCGTGATCATGTCTTCACCTGGCAAGTTCCTTCTTCCCCCTGCCCCCTCTCTCTCTCTCTCTGCCTTAAAACATTCTTCTTTGGTCAAGACTTCAGTCTTCTATGCAACTGATTCTTTATGGTGACAAATTTTGCTTAATAATCTTCTTGTGAGGCACCTTTGAATGTTTTATGCTAATGGTGCTATATAAATGCAAATTTATGTTATGTCAATATTACAATGATACAGTTTGTTAAAAATCTAATTTAAAAGGATGATATCTATAATGACAAGA
Source organism: Rhincodon typus (assembly GCF_021869965.1). Classification (NCBI taxonomy): domain Eukaryota; kingdom Metazoa; phylum Chordata; class Chondrichthyes; order Orectolobiformes; family Rhincodontidae; genus Rhincodon; species Rhincodon typus. The sequence goes on from NC_063339.1 coordinate 25,050,263, forward strand.
TTTGATGTGTGACTAAAATGAGAATGGTGAAGGGAGTGAATGTTAAAGGTGGAAGATGGGGTGCCAATTATGCAAGTTGCTTTGTCCTAATTGGTGTTCGGCTTCTTAATTGCTATTCAACCTTTATTCATCCAGACAAGTGGGGAGTATTCTATTACATTCCTATTTTGTGCCTTTTAAATGGTAGACAAGCAGTAGGAATAATGTAATGAATCTTTCGAAGCGCATGTCAGAGTAGGCAGTTAGTATAGATTTGAGACTGTTCAGTAAAAGATTTAAAACTGTCTACTGAAGAGTCCTGTGAAGAGATTGATAGAGTTTTATTAAAATGCACAGTAGAGTCTGATAAATGTTGTTTATCCTTGATAAAGTGTGCAAAAAAATTGTGTTGCACCTTCCCCTGAGTATTGTTCCCTTTGTCTATCTCACCGTGTAACACGGCTGAGTTAGAAAGTGTTGCTGTAAACTGGTCAAGGTTAGTCAGGGTACATTTCCCCACCATTTCAACTTACAACAGAAGGCTTTGTCACAAACTGAGATCTTTCCTTTAGGACAGCCAGTAGCCTCAGTGATGGCTGGCACAGCGTGTGTAACCAAGTCCCTCACAGAGCCCCAGTGGTTCTACGTGGATCAGAAAACCATCTCCTCATGTGTTAAGTGTTGCCCCATGCCAAGATTTTATTCAGACTCCCCCCAGCGCCCGGAGGTGCGTTCCTGGACCAAAATCAATCTTGTTTCCAATCTGTCAGTCTCAAATCTTTGCTTGTAGCTCAGTGTGTAGCCTATTCTGTTTCTGATCCATGTTAAGCCCAGAATTGTTATGCTGGAGGTTCAGTAATGGTAATACTGTTGAATTTAAAGGGAGGATACTTCGACTCTCTTTTGTTCGAGATGGTCATTTCCTGGCATCAAAGTTATTTTTTGCTACTATCAGCCCAACCCTGAACATTGTCCACATCTTGCTGTATGACGAGCCAAGGTTTTAGTGACACCATCTAATATCTGATTTGGATCTGAACCAATTTTTTTTTCCATATGCCTCAGTGAAGTGCAGGAAGACACATTTATGCTAGTTAAAGGCACTGTGTAATTGCAAGTAGATATATATTTTAAATTATTTGATACTGACAGTAAAAATATGGGCATGTCTGGATTATGACAGGAGCAATAGAGTACACCTATTCATCTTTCAGAAGGTTAGCCTAGTGAATCAAATTACAGTATTATTTGATATACTGATGGAGACTCTGTAAGTTGTACACCATCAAACCTGAGCTTCAGCCCGATCTCAGAAGACCACAGAAGAGAGCAAGCAATTTATTAATATTTCTCCCTGAAGATAATGTTTCACATTACAGCTGAGATGTTGGAATTATTTTATTAGTTCTTAGAAAGACTTGCATTTATATGGTGCCTTACATAACCCCAATACATCCAAAGATTTCTTCTCTATTCACTGCAGCCTCCTTGGGCTCAACAAGCTTCCACAATATAACAATAAACAAATAATCCCTGAGTGACATTAGTCCAAGGATAAATACTGGCCAGAACACAGAGAAAGAACCTAATTCGTCAACTAAAGCCATGGAATCTTTTTCCAAGACAGCAGCTTCATCCAAAAAACAGTATCTCTAATAGTGCAGTTCTCCTCCTGCAATGGAGTGTCAGCCTAGATTTAGTATACGGGACTTGAAGCAATGTCAAATTAATTCTTGAAATTGGAACCAACTTATTGTTACACAATGCTATAAATAATACAATGCAGTGGTGATATTGTAATTTGACTAGCCTTAGGATACCCAATTAAACTAATTTAGATTGCTGATATATATTAATACGTCATGCAAGTCAATTCAGTGCTGATTTTTAAAAAGAACACTCTTAAAAGAACAATACTTTGTAGTCAACAGATCCAGTATAATCATGTCTTTGCCATTTGACTAGTGGGTTCTGCAGGTCCACCATCGGAGAATAGTAAAATCTTACAGATATTTTGGTCATCTCTTAATTATTGCCAAGAAATTATAATCCTCCTTTTCCTCTGTTCTTCAAGCATAACTCTGACTGGGAAAATCAGCAGGCCTTCATAGGGTGCAGCCTAGGTAACATACCAATCATATATGTCCATAGCTGTGGAAACAGTTGCCAAGCAACAATTTATGAAGAACTTTTCACACTGATTGTTTTTATCAGGGCTGAGTGTCTTGAACTACACAAACGTCTTGTTATTTGATGAGAAACCTTTTATTTTAAAAGCTCAGTTATAACCAGAGAAAAAAAATTGCTGTCTAATTTTCTTCAGATTTGAGTCTGAGCTCAGCTTTGAAGTTCCAAATGCATATGCAAAGCTGAATTCAAGTGTTTATTTTGTACAGTTCAATATGATGGTTGTGTTTAACATGATTTAGCTGATAACAGTAAAATAAGGTGCCTATAACCATAGTTTGTGGTTATAGATATCACCCTTTTAAATTGGATTTTTAAAAAGCTATATCCATGTAATATTAACAGAACATCAATTTGCATTTATATAGCACCATTAGCATAAAACATTCAAAGGCTCTTCACAAGAGGATTATTAAGTAAAATTTGTCACCATAAGGAATCAATAGGACAAATGACAGAAATCTTGCCCAAATAGGAAGGTTCTTAAGGATTGTATTGAAGGCAGAGAGAGAGAGGAGAGAGGGAGAGAGAGGCAGAAATGTTTCGGGGAGGGAGGTTCAGAGCTCAGGAACTTGCTAAGAGAAAGCAAGGTCACCAATAGTATGCAACTAAAATCAGGGATGCTCAATAAACCAGAGATCTTGGAGGATTGTGAGTTTCAAGGAGGTTACGGAGAGAAAGAGCACTGAGGCCATACAGGGATTTGAAAACAAGGGTAAGAATTTTTAAATCGAAGCATTGCATAACTAGAAATCAATACAAGTCATTGAGCACATGAGATATAGATGGACAGGGCTTAGTATGAGTTTTGGATGACCCCACATTAAAAGAAGGTGGAGAATATGGGATTCTGGCCAGAAAGATACTGAAATGGCTGAGTCCAGAGGTTGCAAAGGTTCAACTGTAGTTAAACTGCATGATGAGCAAGGAATCCTGTATTTCTAGGTTTCCGAACCACAATTACTACTAGATCTGCTCCAAAACCATGCCGCAGTAAATACTGTTGGTTTATCTTTACAATTACTGAGAGGCCTGTGGACGACCTTGAGCGACTGGTGTGTCCATTAGATAGTGTAGTTGGCCTAAAGTTTTGTCTGAATAATCAGACTGCTTATCTGACATCCAGTACTGAATGAGCACAAATACTGGGAAGTTCAAAGCCATTGTCTTTGATCCTTGCTACTGACTCCACTCCTCTCTGGCAAAACGTTCCAAACAGGCTAATTCACAACTTAATGTCATTTTTGACCCTGAGATGAACTTCCAACAACATATCTATGTCACCCCAGAGCATGTTTGAATTTTTTTTTGCCAGTTGCTATCTAGAAACAGGCCCACTTGACAGGGTGGGTGGGTGGATTGGTTGGTGTGTCGGTTGGTTGAGACACAAGGGGTCTTGTGGTGCCATGTCCTTACCTGGGTTCAAGTACGACCTGCTCTAGAGGTGTGCAATAACATCTCTGAACAAGTTGATTGGAAAAATAGGTTAATTTTTTTATTAAAAAGCCGTTCCAATATTTTGATTTAGCCCCTTTCTGCTCTTCCAACTCAACTCTCCCCTCGCCTTTAACAGTTAGTATTGCCCATAATGGGCTTTGTTCGTAAACATTCAATTGGCTACACAGGTGTTTAACTGTTGGTGTTTAGCAAGTTAAACTTTTTTTTCCTTTATTCATTCACAGGATGAGGGCATCACTTATTGCCCATCCCTAATTACCCAGTAGGCAGTTAAGAGTCAACCACATTGTTGTGGGTCTGGAGACACATGGAGGCTAGACCAGGTAAGGATGGCAGTTTCCTTCCCTAAAGGGACATTAGTGAACCAGATGGGTTTTCCCCCAACAATCAAGAATGGATTCACGGTCATCATTAGATTCTTAATTCCAAATATTTATTGAATTCAAATTCCACCATCTGCCATGGCAGGATTCAAACCCTGGTCCCCAGAATGTTATCTGGGTCTCTGGATTAACAGTCCAGCGATAATACCACCAGGCCATCACCTCCCCGCAGTGATTTTGGTGGTGGGAAAGTCAGTTAGTTGTGTGTGATAACACTTCTAGGTAGAAAAAATAAAGCAGATCCATAACAAGTTCAGGCAGCAGGCTGTGGAAAGGTTTATCTGCCTACTTGTCTGCCCCTCTTTCACAGTTATACTTGTGCCTGGTGTCCTTGGAGAAGGAGCACACAATGTCCATCAATGCTCTCAATGCCTTTAGAAAGAGGTGGGCACTGCAGGAGAAACAGTGCTTTATTTCCCCCTCCAACTCCATTTTTATTTAGCCCCTCCTCCCTCTCCTTACCTCCCCCTCACTTTTGATGGCTAGCATTGCCCTTAATGGGTTTTGCATAAAAACATCCTATAGGCTGTCTGGGGGGTTTTATGAGTGGTGGTTAGTAGATAAAAACAAAAAAAATGTCAGGATGATTTGGTAATCAGAGCACTTCTGGTTATGGAAAAAGTGGAAATTAAGAAAAAGTGAAGCAAACACAGGGTTAGGTCTACAATGCTGGATGTCCCAGGCTGGGACAAGCCTATGTACACTACAAGTATTGGCTCTATTTTGGTGTTCAACAGTAAACAACATTCCTTTCCAGTCAGGTTTGTTAAGTTATTAAACTAATTCAACTTTCTCTATAAGGTAGCCTAATTGTTGCAGGAATCAACCTCGAGAATCTTTTCCAAACTGCCGCCAATGAAATAGATCACTCTTTAAGTAAGAAGACCTAACCTGTATGCAACAAATGAGAGGACGAAATTTAGTGAAAGCAATGGAATCTCACCCACCAACTGAAGGGTTCATGAGATCTCCATGTTGCATCTCTTAGGGTTAGGCCCATCAAATTAAATGCCAATCCAACATTTAACTAGGCATGGTCATGTGTAACCTAGGATCAAGGACTCCAGAGGCAGAAATCCCATTTGTTCTACCACACCTGAGAGTTGCCAACCAGTCAGTCTGGCATCTGTGCATTGCTCGGCAGCACCATCAGGAGAGCAGTGGCGGTTACCGGTAATGCACCCAAACAAAGCCCCGGATTTACTGAGAGCCCCAGGCCAGCGAATGCAGGTGTGATATGGTTCATAGTGAGCCCAGGGCTTGGGGAATGCACTTGGCAGCTAAAACGGGAGATGGTTCTGACTGCTGTCTACCTGCCCACTTTGAATGAGGGAACCCTCTAAAAGCCCACAAACAACCCTACCAAGAACTCCCACAAAGCTAATCTCTCACCCACCTCTGGGTGAATACCAACAGCGGCAGAATTGTAGACCATCTTTCTGAGCTTTACCTATGTCATTAGTACCTAAATAATGACCACAACAATTAGATAATTTGTCTCCCACTCAAAATTCCCCTCTGAGACCTTAGGACATATTCTTGACCCTGGCAGGAAACGTAGCCTTCAGAGCTCATAGTCTGAGCTTCATAGCGCAATAACTATCACTTAAATGTACAGCCCTCTACTACCACTACAATCCTTTCTGTTTCCCCAACTTAAATAACCTTCTGTTTGACAATGCTGTAGTCAGTTTATTCATCCTCACTGCAGTCCCAGTACAAGAGAGATTTGTATCCTATAGGACAAATTCAAGAGCAGAAATGCTAACTTTGCTGATATCTGCATCATTCATAGTCATACCCTCTTGTGGTATGGACCATGGACCAAATCTGAATGACTTATCCTTGGGGGCTATGACTGTCTCTAGGAACAAAGCGTAGAGGTCAACATTCTCTTTTCCTGCTGCATCACAAAGCCCAGAATCCAGCTCATCAATCTGAGTTGACG
>NC_063339.1:25056717-25060359 GCF_021869965.1 Rhincodon typus
TGGTTCTTAGTTAGGAGGAAAAGCTCCCAACTTTCAAAGCTTTATTGTGATCGAGATTCTAGTGTATGATTTGCAGTACTTTTTGTTATTCATCATGGGATGCGAGCATCACCAACTGAGCCCCATCCTTGTGAAAGGCATATAATGTCCCACTGTGTAGGATACAAATCCTGGGTCATTGCCGATTGATCATAATCATCTCTGTGAAGCGGAAATAACCATAGGCAACCTGAAGAGGTCATTTCACAATGACAATCCAAGATCTGATTGGCTGCACAAGGACATAGAAACTGACGTTCTTTCACTTTGAACTGTATGCATTTGCCAACATGTCCATGTATGTTATGCTGCCTTTCTTGGGTTATGTATTAGTAATCACTTACAGATTTATACTTACAATTTCCTGCTTTATTTGCACAACATGGTTTGTGCTGCATTCATTGAAATAAAGTACCCATATCAGAGGTCCATACAAAGTTACTCCATGGCCCTCCTTTTTGGAGTTCTTCATGTCCCACTGTATAAAGGATTATGCTAATCTCTCATTTGTTTGTGATATGAATACTGACTGTTCACATTATTAAGGACCTTTACTCTTTCTGATGCTCCCTACACATGTTAATTGGAAGCATGACCAATGGATCCATTCACAGCAGGGCTTATCGTTACTGTGGCCATGGTGTTATGAAGGAATTGAGGAATTGAGGAGGAAAATATGATCCAACAAGTCTAGGACCAGCAGCTGCTGGAGAGACTGCACATGAAGAGGGCACAGCTGATGGACCCCTCTGGATGTGTAGGAAGCCCAGAGTCCATTGTCTATGATGCCATTTTCTATGGCTGAGCGAGGGACACTGTCAATGCAAATTGATGATGCTTTGTGGCACTGTCACAGGACTGTGCCCACTGCTGGAATTGGACCTGGGACATAAAGGAGTGGGTGGCTGCCCCTGGTGGCTCTCAAGGTGACAGCTACGTTGAACCTTTATGCACATGCCTGCTTCCAAGGATCCACAGGGAGCCTGTGTGGAATCTCTCAATCCTCAACCTACAAATGTATCAAGACTGTTACTGATGCAGTTTATGCCAATTCACTCTGCTTCATCTCATTTTCCCATGACAAGGTCAATTCTGCATTCTGGGCAGTAGGTTTTGCCAACTTGGCTTCCTCCAAGTGCAGGGCACAGTAGACAGTGCACTTGATGAATTGACAGCCCCGCATCATAACACATCAACAGAAAAGGGTTCCATTTCATCAAATACAAGAAATCTGTAATCATTGGTAGCTCATCTTAGAAGTCTGCACCAGGTATCCTGGGAGCTTGTCATGATGTCTATATTTTTGACAAGTCCCATGTTGCTGCTTCATTTCCAAGACCAAATACTTTACAAGGATAGCTACTGGGAGAAAAGGGTTATCCTCTGCAACCATGGCTGTTCACTCCAAAATGCAACCTCCAACTCAGGGCCAAGCATAAATATAATGCAGCCCGTTCTTCAACGAGGGCCATAGTGGAGCAGATAATCGACCCTGCTGAAAATGAGGTTCTGAGGCTTGGATGTCTCTGGGATCCTTGTGGTTAACCCTAGGCAGAATGTGATGCATAAATCTTAGCATGCCTGTGCTGGGAAAGTGGCAGTGGTCTTCCAAGGAGGACATCGGATAGGACCAGCAGGACCTTCAGTATGATTGAGTGCTGCAGCATTGAGCCAGACAGAACTTAACTGACATTTGTTTCCAATGTGAACTGGATGCGGTCCCTGTCTGTTTAATTGTTCGTTTTTGTGTTGCTGAATGAAAATGATTTTTTCAACTGAATTAAGACTTTCCAGTATATGATGGTTCCACACTAAACATTGAGAAGGTGTTAAGGCTACACTGGACATTGGAGAAACTGTAGCACACCCTTATATAGAATTCTAAAATGGAATGACGTTAAGGACAGGTAACCTGTGAAGTTTGGTTCTTAAATAGCAATCCATTTATGAATGTGAACTTGTATTTGTAAAGAAGTTTCAGCCATCCCACCCATGTGTTCTTGGAAGCATTTCTTCTCTGTTTCCCTCCCACTATGGGCACTGTGAAAGGCAACTCCTGGCTGGCAGCACTTGACCTGGGGCACAGCTGAGCTTTAAAAATAGCACTGAGACTAGGGACCCTGGCAGTGATGAGTATTTCTGCCATTGTTGAGTGAAGCTAGCATGACTGAGGCACCATAGAGGCATTGTGTATAGCAAATGAGGCAAGCTATGGAGATTAGCATGCAAGAATGTGCAAGGGCTTATGGAGAGAAGCCCTCCATGAAACTCCCCAAAATTGACACTTAGTCAATTTCCGGGAAAATTTAGCCCAATGTAGTTGGACATTATTGAGTAAACCTCGCAGTTTCCAATTTGCAATCAAAGAGCTTTGTTTTTTCTTTCTACTTTATTCTTTCATGGGATGTGGATGTCTCTGAGAAAGCGAGCAATGGTTGCTCAGCCCTCCTCGAAATAAGTGGCTGTTTAGACTGTGAAGACTCAACTACATTATCATGGGTCATGAGTTACATATAGGCCAGGTTATATAGACTTCAGATTTCTTTCCCTTAGCGTCACAAGTGGCCCAGACTGATTTTTACAACAATCCGTGGGTGTTTCACAGCTTCATTATAGAGAATAGTTTTACCTTTCAGATCTATTAATTGAGTTGAAATTGCGTCTATTGCTGTGGTTGTTTTTGAACGCATGTCCCAAGAGCATTAGAATGGTCGTTCAGGTCATTGTCCAGTAGTGCATCCATCTCCTACCTCCCTATGAAAGTAAAGCAGCTGTTTTGTTTTTTTCTTCTTACAGTAGAAGCCGGAATTGTTTCTGGAATTCTGCAGCTGCAGTTCAAGACCCTGCCGAGTAATGTCATTGCTGCTTTACTGTGGTCTGAGGGAGCTGTGAAGGAGACTGGAGACATATTGCACTATAGTGGGCAACAGTGTTGAATGGCATATTTTGGTATCATTTAACTTTTTAACACTTAACATCAGGCTTCAATCCTTACTTTGGGTTGTGGGTGAGAATCGCAAATCTGATAAAGCTAATGGGCAGTGTGCTGTACAGGTTAGGAAAATTAATTCACTCTTATTACATGTGTCCTTATAATTATTGGCACACAGTGCATTTTTGTTTAGCACACTGTTTATCAGGAACACATCAGACAGTTAAACGGGATATAGCTAACGCTAATCTTTACTTACTGATCTGAGTTTTGAAAGTTTCAAATAAGGAATATAAAAGAAAGGCTTATATTTCTAGAGCACCTTTCATGACACAGGATATCAGAATGCACCATACATTCTATGAACTATGTTTCAGGTATTTAGGTCAGCACACTGAGGAAAACTCCACTATCCTTCCTATAAATATTGCCTTGTAATTGTCCATCTAAAAAGAAAGATGAGACTTTGCATTACCCTTTTATCTGGAAGATCACTCCTACTCTGCATTAATAAACATGACTGGCACCTAAATATGTTACAGAAATAGTAGGAACTGCCGATGCTGGAGAATCTGAGACAACAAGGTGTAGAGCTGGATGAACACAGCAGGCCAAGCAGCATCAGAGGAGCAGGAAAGCTGACGTTTCGGGTCTAGACCCTTCTTCAGAAA
>NC_063339.1:25060759-25081717 GCF_021869965.1 Rhincodon typus
TCCTACTGTGTTCATCCAGCTGTACACCTTGTTGTCTCTGGCACCTAAATTTGTCATGTTTCTAGGAGTAAATAAATTTCAGAATTGCTTCAACTAAGATTCCAAGATTGTGGTGGTTTAAAAGAAGGCTCTGGGCTGATAAAGAGATCAAATTACCAGAACATTGATCGGTCAAGTGTGGACTGGTCCATTTGGGCTTGGCTACATCAAATGCAACTCGGCTCTGGTGTGTGCATCAGTGATCTCCCTGCACCCCTTCCCCCTCTCATCAATGGGAGCTTTGACTGCATGACCTAGTAATGCATTGAAGTCATTGCTGCACAGCAGAGGCCTTTGGGTCAAAACACCTCTACACAAGGGTGTGCTGGGCCCGATAAAGCAGGCAGACTCCTTAACAGAAATAGCTGTATGTCAGGGATGTCCGAGTGTCAGCTGATGGACTATGAGTACCCAGAGATTAGAATCAGGAACGCTTCCAAACTCTTTATTTGCCTTTTCTCAATGCTTCTCAATGAAATATCATCGACTGGAACAGAGGATGGTCTGGAAGACACTGCATTTCACTAATTTTGTTGTACCCTTCAGATTCACTGGTGCTGGGCATGGAGGAGGAGTGGGGAATGATGACCAAAGATTCTTTTCTCTTGCTTTATTCTACTTTGTTCTTTTTTGGCTGCAATGTTGGTGCTACACTGTAGCAACATTGGTTGTTATTTTGATTATTTTCTTGGTTATGCAAATACAATTGTACCAGCAATAAATTTCTGTTAAGGATGATTAAATTGTATTGACAATTAAGAGATGGAATAAGGCAGAGTTGCTGAACAGACATCACAGTAAAAGTTAATGCTGGTAGGTGGCTGAATAAATTTATCTGAAAGAGGTTTCCAGTGATTTATACACATCCCTTAAAATGCTATAAAGTCACACCTAGTTTTAATGCATGAGTGCTACTGGCCTTAGAGAAATTCCATTCTTTATGTGTAAACCCACACAATGAATATTGTTAAACTAATTGACAAACTAATCATCTGGAAGCCTGGGTCTTTTTGACCTGATTACATATATTTCCAGCAGAATTCTTCAGATAGTGATCAGAAACAGAAACTCTGACTATATAAATAAAAAGGAGCCGTTCAGCTCATTGTATCCAAGCCAGCTTCATCATGAAAAAAATTAAACTAACTTCACTGCCCAACTCTTTACTAATGGAGCTCTATCTTCATAGAATCAACATTTCTCTTTCACCACTTGGGATGTTCAGTCCAACTTCAGTACCCCTATTGCACCAACAAAGGACCAAAAAGTAAATGTTGCCTTTTTTTGTTCAACACCAATGTGCACACTACCAAAGTACAATTTTATGATAATACATAGAGGTTTTAAAGGCAAGAAAGAACTTGCAGTTACCTTACATCCCACGAGGTCACAAAGTACTGGACAAACAATCAAATACTGCTTCTCAGAATAACTGCTGGTAATACGTGTGCTTCTGTAGAGAAAGATCTTTTTCCTAATGTAACAGTCTGAAGTACTAGCCAAGCAGTGTTACATACAGACAATAAGACGAAGTTGTGTACTGGAAAGCTAATATACTTTCAGAATGAGAGTAAATTTTTGATCTTGCATTTGACAATCTAAAACAGGAAATATACCATTTGCGTGGTTAAGGTATTCCTGTGTTATTTTAATCACCCAAGCAATGACTCAATGAGTTTATCCAGGTAAGAGAACTATATTGAGTTGTCAATCTCAACTCAGACTGCTATCGCAGCAGCTCATGGGTTAGGGAGGAGCTAATTAGTTAGAAGTTCTTACTGTATGACCAAATTATTAATAAACACAGGCAGTGGGTCGTTTGTACATAGTTATGGTATCCACTGTTATTAGGGTTAACAGATTTTCAAAAGGCAAAGCTGGGTCACGTTGATCAGTTCAACATTCAGGGAGTATGAGAGATTGTGTGCTCAGTATATTATTTAGTTATTTCTCCCTAGCCCCCTTTTTGAGCCCTTTAAGAGTCATAGAGTCATACAGCACAGAAACAGACCCTTTGGTCCAACTCATCTACACCAACCATCTGACATAATCCCATTTGCCAGCATTTGGCCCATATCCCTCTAAACCCTTACTATTCATATCCACCTGCTGCACTTAGAGGGCAAACTTAGAAATGTGGCAAATTGATGGAGTAGGCCATTCAGCTCTTTGAGCCTGCTCCACCATTCAATACGATCATGGATGATCATCCAACTCAGTACCCTGTTACCACTTTATCTCCATAGCCATTGATACCTTTAGTCCTAAAGACTATACCTAACTCCCTGAAAGCATTCAATATTTTGGCCTCAACCATTTTCTGTGGCAAAGAATTCTACAGATGCACGACTACCTAGGTAAAGAAATTTCTCTTCATCTCAGATCTAAATGGCCTATCGAATATTGTTAAACAATGTCCACTAGTTCTGGAACGCCTGGTCATTGGAAACATCCTGCCTGCATTTACTCTGTTTAGTTCTGTTGGAACTTTATAGGAATGGTTATTTAATAAAAATCCAGAAATCTGAGTCATCTGGCCACTCCAACAATTATCAGTATATTAATGACTTCTTATCAAAGTTCACATGGATAAAAGTCCATTTGGATTATGTGCCACCAGAATTCTGAATTCATGTTAACCCATGCAACTGCAAGGATGCCAACTTAAAACAGGATCAGTCCCCAGAAATTAACCTACAAGTGACTATTATTGCGTTTGCCACAAAGGATTGGGCAGCATGGTGGCTCTGCAGTTAGCACTGCTGCCTCATAGTGCCATGGACCTGGGTCTGACAGGCTTGTATGGCTGTCTGTGTGGAGTTTGTTCTCCCTGTGTCTGCGTGGGTTTCTGCTGGGTGTTCCAGTTTCCTCCCACACTCCAAAGGTGTGTAGTTTAGGTGGATTGGCCATGCTAAATTGCCCTGTAGTGTCCAGGGATGTGCATGTTAGCTGAATTAGCCATGGGAAACACAGGGTTACAGAGATAGGGTGGGATGGAAAGTTGGTGCAGACTTAGAGTCATAGAGGTATATAGCACGGAAAGAAACCCTTCATTTCAACTTGTCTATGCCAACCAGATATCCAAGGTTTCTTTGTTCAGCAACACTCCCCAGGACCTCACCAGTAAGTGGATAAGACCTGCCCTGATTTGCCTTTCCAAAATGCAGCATCTCACATTTATCTAAATTAAACTCCCATCTGCCACTCCTCACCCCATTGGCCCATCTGATAAAGATCCCGTTGTATTCTGAGGTAACCTTCTTTGCTGTCCACTACACCTCCAATTTTGGTGTCATCTGCAAATTACGAACCATACCTATTATGTTTACATCCAAATCATTTGTACAAATTATGAAAAGCAGTGGACCCAGCACCGATCCTTGTGGCACACTGCTGGACACAGGCCTCCAGTCTGAAAATCAACCCTCCACCACCACCTTCTGTCAGTACCTTGAGCCAGTTCTGTATCCAAATAGAGATAGTAAGAACTGCCAATGCTGGAGTCTGAGATAACACAGTGTGGAGCTGAAGGAACCGAACGCAAACATCAGCTTTCCTGCTCCTCTGATGCTGCCTGGCCTGCTGTGTTCCTCCAGCTCCACACAGTGTTATCTCTGTATCCAAATAGCTAGTTGTCCCTCCATTCTGTGTGACCTAACCTTGCTAATCCATCTACCATGAGGATTGATGGGTCAAATGGCTTCTTTTCGCACAGAATTATACAGTCATAGATTCATTCAGCATGAAAACAGATCCTTCAGTCCAACTCATCCGTGCCAACTGGCCATCCCAATCTGACCTAGTCCCATTTGCCAGCTTTTGGCCCATATTCCTCTAAATTCTTCCTATTCATATAACCATCCAGATGCGTTTTGAATACTGTAATCATACCAGCCTCCACCACTTCTTCTGGCAACTTGTTCCAGATATGCACCACCCTCTCTGTGAAAAGGTTATCCCTCAGGTCCTTTTTAAATCTTTCCCCTCTTAGTGTAAACCTATATCCTCTAATTTTGGACTCCCCCACCCAAGGAAAAAGACCTTGGCTAGTCACCCTATCCATGTTCCTCATATTTTTATAAACCTCTATAAGGTGTGGCATGGCAGCTCAGCGGTTAGCACTGCTGCCTCACAGCGCCAGTGACCCAGGATTGATTCCAGCTTCAGGTGACCGTCTGTGCATTTTCTCCCCGTGTCTGCGTGGGTTTACTCCCACAGTCCAAAGATGTGCAGATTAGGTGGATTGACCATGCTAAATTGCCCATTTGTGCAGGCTGATGGATTAGCCATGGGAAAGGTAGGGTTTATCGGGTAGGGACCATGGGTCTGGGTGGGATGCTCTTCAGAGGGTCAGTGAGGGCTCAGTGGGCCCAATGGCCTCCTCCCACACCGTAAGGATTCTGATTCACCCTCAGTCTCCGACACTCCAAGCGAATAAAAAAAACCCAGCCTGTTCAGCCTTTCCTATAGCTCAAATCCTCCAGTCCCAGCAACATCGCTATAATTCCTTTCTGCACCTTCAGGTCAACTTGACTCTTCCCACCCTTTGGTTGCGGCACGGTGGCTCAGTGGTTAGCACTACTGCCTCACAGCACCAGGGACCTGGGTTTGATTCCAACATCGGGTGACTGTCTGTGTGGAGTTTGTACATTCTTCCCGTGTCAGTGTGGGTTACCTCCGGGTACTCCTGTTTCCTCCCACAGTCACAAGTTAGGGTGGATTGGTTATGCTAAATCGCCCACAATGTCCAAGGATATGCAGGCTAGGTGGATTAGCCAAAGGGTGAGAATGTGGTCTCGTTGGGGCCGAACGAGCTGCTTCCACACTGTAGGGACTCTACCACCCACCCTTCTCCAGCTCGCGGAATAAGCTGTACATGTTGCATACTGTGATATTCGATTGACGTTGACATTGACCATTCAGTACCGCCGGTTACCTGACGTCAACCAGATTGACAATGGGTACTTGGGCTTCCTCCCGTTGACGTCGCGTGGGCCTTCCACCAATGGGTGAGAGGGGATCGGGGGAAGGGCGGGACTGCAGTCGTGGCCACGCCCTCCGCCCCTGGACCCGCCCCCTTCCCACCCCTTCCCCCTCCCCCCACCTACGCGCACGGAGCTTGGTCGTCACCCCATGTTGGAAATGGACGCGGCTCATCGGCTCTGACACAAAAGGAAGAGGAACACAATAGAGGGAGACAGAGACAGAGAGAGGAGTTAGGGGGACAAAATCAACACACGTTTATACACCCGCACAGCTGGTGTAGACCAGGAATGTGACCGTTTATTTATTGTATAAATATATATATATATCTGCTTCAAGAGGAAGGATCCCTCAGAACACGCGCTGCCGCCGGTCCGGCTGAGCCGCGGTTTAATGAAGTGAGCGAAGAGAGGCGGTGTCCCAACCCTTTCACCTTCCACACCACCCCCCCTCCTTTCTAAAACCCGAGCCCTCTGGACACGGACTGGACAACAAGGCCGGGCTCCCCTGGGGCAGTGAGCTCGCTCGGCACCGGGAGGCAGGCCTAGGACTTTGAGGGAGGGGGGAGTGGTGGGAGTTGGGGGTGAGAGTAGTGGGGAGGCCCTGTTACCCGGCTCTGTGTGTGTGGGGGCCTGGGGGGGGGGGGACTCTCTCTGCCTCTTGTGTTTGTCTTGTCTCGATTCCACACACACACCCCCCCCACCCCCACACCTCCCTCCTCTCCATTCTCCCCGGCTGCTGTTTCCTCCCACCCCGAGGTGAGCTGGTGACTCGGCTCGGTCGAGAGGGGACATGTCCTCGCCCACTGTCACCTCGCCGGTGGAGAAAGTAGACGGATTTTCTCGGAAGTCCGTACGTAAGTCCAAGCAGAAGCGCTCGCACAGCTCCTTGCAGTACAGGATCCAGGGCAAAGCCGTCGACTTGAACCCCCTGCCTCTGCTGAAGGGTAAGCAACGGTCAGGCCTGCTTCATTTCAGTATTTTTTTTAACTTTCTTTTTAAAAAAGAAATTGTTATTAATGTGCCCAACTTTCAGCTCGATACACTCGGCAGTGGATTGAATTGGGAGAAATAACTTTGTTTTAAGTTGCTGGACAGGTTTCCGTAATAGAATGAGGGTGTCTATTTGTGTAGTTCACTTATCTATAAAATGTTTAACCTAGGCACTTAAGGAAAACCAACACAAAACTGCGGCTGCTGGAAATCAGAAACAGAAGTTGCTGGAAAAAACTCAGTAGATCTGGCACTTCTGAAGTTCCGAAGAAGGACTCGAAATGTTAACCCTGCCTTCTGTCCACAGATGCTACCAGACCTGCTGAGTTTTCCCAGCACTTTAGTTTTGTTTCTGGGCACTTAAGTGTCGGTTTGTAGGAGATTTGGAATTTGCATTGGTCCCGTCCCCCCGCCCCCAACTCGCTTCCCATTCCCTGTCTATACTTTAATGGTTAAAATACTTTGCCCGATTGTTGTTTGCAGGTTTTCTATGTAGCTTGTTGTGGTGAGTTTTAAAGGACATGATTGTTACTCCACTGCTGTCCATTTGACTCAAAGCCTTTGTGGTTGCCAAGCTGACAGTGACTTCACAGTTCATTCCCTATTGCTGAAGTAACAAAGGTCTCTAGAGGAGGTGACTTTTATAACTGTTTCTTGTCGGGGTACTGATTTTAAATACATGCTTTAGATATCATTTTAATTTGTTAATACTTCTGAGTTGTGTTAATCTGTAACCTTAACTTGCGTTGATCGGGTGAGTTGCTCTGTTATTAGTACATTCTATGCATCAGTGAACAATGGATAGTCTAATGGTCTTCTAAGTTTATTTTAGCTAGCCGTACTTTATCCTAGAGAACTTTTAAACTGATGGGAGCTATGGTTCTACAGCAAGATTGAATTATTGTGGTTTCTGATTATTATAGGAAAGAGCAAATGAGGATAAGTAAAATAAACCAAAGGTACTATTGCATTATTCTTATGCAGTTGTGCATCAGATGCCACTGGACTAGTAATCCAGAATTATAGATTAATGTTACAAGGATATGGGTTTGAATCCTACTATGGCAGATGGTGAAATTTTTGGATTCAATAGAAGTCTGGAGTGAAAATTTAGTCTGATAGCAACTTTATAACTAATTTTACTCAATAAATGTGGAGCTGGAAAAGAACAGCAGGTCAGACAATATCTGAGGAGCAGGGAAGTCAATGTTTCGGGCCGAAACCCTTCATCAGGACTGACTGACCTGCTGTTCTCTTCTGGCTTCACGTTTATTGACTCTAGCTTCCAGCATCTGCAGTTCTTACTGTCTCCAAGTAATTCGTTTTACTCTTGTAAATACCTATCTGGTTTAATCATGTCCTTTAGAGAAGGAAATTTGCCAACCTTACCTGGTCTGGTCCAAATGTCACTCCAGATTCACAGTAATGTGGCTGACTCTTGCCTGCCCTCTGAAATGGCCTAGCAAACCACCGTTCATGAATGGGTAATAAAAGTTGGCCAATCCAACAATGTCCATATCTCATGAATGAATTTTTAAAACGTAGCTAATGAATGCCGCACACTTTAAGATTGCGACAAGAATGAGAAACCTTTTGCAAATGTGATAATTAAAATAAATTACTTGCGCTGATTGGGCATGTTCTATTCTACTGTTGGCTATATTTTACTTGTAATTGTTGAAATGATGTTTGGAAGTATAGTCTCCCACAAATTGTTATGAAGTATAATGGTATTTTGCAGTTTTAAGTCAAATAGTTTGGATACTACTTGGATATACCTGGTAAAACAGACAGGTTTGACTGTCACAGTTTTGAATGGAATTAGTCTTTTTTATGGTTGGAAAGAAAACTATATTTTCATCGTAGGCAGTTTGAACATATTCTTGAATTATATCCTGATCTGATATATAAATGTATATTTAAAAGAAAATGTTTCTGCTTCCTTTTCCCCAGAATCTGCTCTCATCTTTGCCAAAGGCTGTACTAGCTATTGTTGGATGCTGGCCATACTCTAGCACTTTATTTAATATGCTATTCTTCTCTGCCTAGTTGTAATTTTTTTCCAACACATTTTATTTGTGGGAGGTGGAGCAAAGGAAGAAGCATCATGAATGCTAAGTCAAATGCGATCTATGTGCGCTGTTTCTGCCAGCTGCTACTGGATAATGATCAAGGTTGTGCCAAGTTCTTTTGTTTGCATAATGTTTTCTTTGAGCCCAGCATCTTAAGCCTGATTCCTACCAGCTTCAAGTTCACTTATCTCGGCGCAGACTGACATCTGAATTTGGGACAGCTTGGCTCAATATAACTAAAAAAGCAGATTTTCGAAGTGGCAAAAGATTTTAGCAAAAAAACCCACAACAAATTTAAAAAGCACACTTATTGTGCCTGTATTACTTGAAACTGGGTCTTTTTCTTGCAGCACACTTGCTAGCACGCGTATGTTTTTAAGCAGAAGTACAATACTACCCGAGTTTGAAAATCTACAGCCCCTGTCAGATATACCTTTTGAAGTCAGTCCTTAGGAAGTTTTACTAAAACAGAAAACATCCATGTTATCTTTCTCATTCCCACAAGCAGAGCATTTTTGTGTCATTGCTGATTTTAGGTATTGATTAGTTATTGGTATGAAAAGGTGGAATATTTCAGTTGAATGCCTCAATTGACTGTCAGTCATGAGTACAATTTCAGTAATATCTAAATCCTTATTTTGTTACTGCTTTTCTCGAATTGTAACAAGTGCACCATGGCTTTTCCTAATCAGTTAGATGGACTTTTTAAAATTAGCATCTAACAGTGTTGCTCCTCTTGAGGATGGCATGAAAAGTGTGATGGTGTAGCTATCCTTCATTATAAGTACAATCATAGTATGTAATTTACAGTACTTTAAGTGTTTTTAAGTAAACTTAAATAAAGCAAAGAACTCTGGATGCTGCAGATTGGAGCCAAATAATAATGGAAAATAGTATAGAAGCTCAGCAGGTCTGGCAGCATTTGTGAAGAGAAAGCAGAATTAATGTTTTGAGTCCAGTGACTGTGGGATTCTGAAAAAAGTCACTGGATTTGAAATGTTAACTCTGTTTTCTCTTTACAACTGCTGCTAGACCTGCTGAGTTTTCCTGCAAATCTAATAAAGTAAATTTAAATTGTAGGTCATTGCTGTCTTCAGTTTTTCAAATGACCTCCCATTTGGTTGTTTGGTTTCCCTGTGTCCTCTTGGTCTTGTTTCTAGCCATAAGGTTTCTTGGCAAAGTGTGTTCTTACAGGACTGTTCTTATTGCTGGGAAATGCTAGTTAGAAGACAAAAGACTGCAGTACAGATCAATACCATGATTGAAAATCACAAAACATATAATGAAGTACATCAAGAATTAGTGATAAAAATTAGTCTAATCCTGAAGGTTCTTTTTAAAAGAAAAGAAAGGTAGAGGAGGGCAAGTTGTGGGAAGGTGATGTAATGGCAGTTAGATATTGCCTGTAGTATGCATCAGATCATATTAGTTATTCCTGATAAATCAGAGATGAAACCTAGAACTTTGGTTTACACACCTGAAGCTCTCAATGGATAACCCCAGGCTAAAGGAAACAGGAGAACCACTGTTAAACTTTCCAACTTTTTCTTTTTGGTACAGGAACTGTCATCTTGGCAGAGTGAAACTATTCTAACGCATTGTAACGTCTCTGCTGTTGGGAAATGGTCAATAGCCTCTTAGCCTTAGTTAACATGATAGTAAGTTGGGGGATTGATTAATCATTGAAGGAATACTTTTTCTGAATCTCTCTGGTATATCAGAATTCACATTTAAATTATTTAAGTCCTAATACTGTACTTGTCTCTTTTGCAGACAGTGGTTTCTGATGTGAGTCTGTTGTCACCAGTTTGTTATGCATGGGGTAGAACATAGGTTAACATGGGAGTGCTCAATTAATTTGATCATATCTTGACTTCTGCATTCAGTTCTGGCAGAATGCCTCAGGAAAGGTATAATGGCTGTGGTGCAGTGCAGATTCATCAGAATAATAATGTTTTGAGTGTTAAATTGAGGACAAGTTGCATAACCTTGGTTTATCTTGCCTTTATAGAAGATTTTGTTTGATAATCTGATCTAGTTGTGTAACATACTAAAATTATTTGGGGTAGATGCAGCAAAAATATTTTATCTGATGGGGTAATTAAGATCAAGCAGCTACAAACGAAGAATTAGACCCAGCTAATTTAGGAGTATACTCAATCTTTAAAATTTGCAACATTTGAAATAGGAGCACGGGAAAACCATATGGCAGTGATTCCCAAACTTTTCCCCTATTGTGAACCCAATTTTGCGGTTTAAACTGTTGCAACCTGTCCAAGGTCTGGGAGGAGAAAGAGAACCTGTAATGGAACAATGGGAATAGGTAAGGGTTGGCTATTGCTGCCTTAAGCTTGTGACCCCAAATTATAGCTCACATCCTGTTTGGGGTCCCAGCTGCCACTTTAGGAAGTCCTGTCATGTAGCCTTCAAGACTGGCCCTCCAATAAATATAATCGTGGCTGATCATTAACTACACTTTCACTTCTGCTTCCCATATCCCTTGATCCCTTGAGAGACACAATCTGCCTAACTATATATACATTTCAGCTTTAAATAACTCAGCAATGGGATATCACAATCTTCTGAGGTAGACAATTCCAAAGATTCATCTGAGTAGAAGAATCCTCCTCATCTCTGCCTAACATGATTGTCCCATAATCTTCAGACTGAGTTACATTTTCTAGATTTCTCCAACCATGGGAGCGATTTCTGAATCTACACTATTAAGCCCTTTCAGTATGTTTCAATGAGATCACCTCTTTTCTTCTACAGTGTGTGTTTAGGCCCAACTTAGCCGCTCATTTGAGGAGTATGTACTGTTTTCCATACATGTATATCCACCTATATTTTTCCATGGATATGGAGACCTAAACTCTGTCAGTTATTCTAGGTATGGCACTATTGAGTTGCATTAAGACTTCCTTATTCTTGTACTTCAGGTTCCTTGCAATAAAGATTAATAAGTCATTTGTTTCTGATAGCATTCAGCTACAGCAAGCAAACTTTGTTCCTTGTCTGAATGCACCCAAGTCTCTCTGCTCATCAACATTTGGAAGTGCCTTGCCTTTTAATATTCAGCTTTTCTAACTATCAAAGTGAAAAACCTCATGCTTCCCTACATCATACTCCATCTGCAACTTTGTTGCTCACTCAGTTAACCTATTAGTAACTCTTTGCAGTCTCTTTGTGCCCACTGCACATTTTACAGTTGCATCTAGCATTGGCCAGTCAACTTAGATACATTACTCAGTCTCTTTGTCTAACTCGCTAATATAGATTGTAAATGGCTGAAATTCTAGCACTGATCCTTGCAGTACTCCACTAGTTACAGCTTGCTAATTTGAAAACGCCCATTAATATTCTTCTTCTCTTTCTGTCTGTTATGCAATTCTTTCTGTGCTAATACATTACCTCCATCCTGTCTGTAACTCAGTTCTCTGTGCTATTTTAGTAGTGCCAACTGTCTATGAACCTTTTTATCTAACACCTTATTGAATGTGCTATAGAAATCCACGTATCCTATATCTACTTATTCCCTTTTACCTTATTGGTTATAGCCTCAAAAAAATTCTTAAAGCTAGTAAAAATCTGGACTGTTCACTCCAAAAATACTGTAGCTGCTTGGACGAATGGGAGGCATACTAAGTTAGAATGCACCAAGCTTGACACTGAGCCTTTTCCTCTACCTGATTGTCATGGGTATTCTAATTGAACAAGTGAGACAGGAAGTGCTGTTGTCAATTATAGTAGTAGAAAAAAACAATGTGCCTGGTGGGAATAATGAGAACATAACTGGAGACCTGGGGGGAAAAAAGGTATTGGAAGACAAGGGTATGAAAGTAAGTCGACCAAGACCTGACTTACAGACATCAGTTTGAGCCTAGGCAAGAAGATGAGAAAGAGCGTTTTAAGAAAAAAAACTTTAAACAAAGAATTAGAGAAAATGAGCAAGTCCAGTATGTGGGATTAGTGATGGCAGATGAATAATATATGGAAATAGAAACAAAGCAGTGGATTAGTTCAAGTTAGAGTAATTGGAAGAAATGCAGTATAATTTTGTGATAGAAAAGTATTGCTGAAACAGGAAGGAGGAATCATGTAAACATTTGAGAGACCGGGTTCATTAGTAAGTGCAATAACCTTGAAGTATGGAACAATAACTGGACACTAAGGTGTCAATGCTGAGACAAGTGTGAAGAGAGAGGAAATGTGATGAGGTCAGTGATGGAAATGGGGCAGCCAGAAATAACAAGTGGAAGGCTTAAGACCAGATGGAAAGAGATGTTAACGAGAAACTTGTCACTGGCCTAGGAATCCAGAGGCCCAGATTGCATCTGGACATAGGTTCAAATCCCACCAAGGCAGGTGTGGGAATTTGAATTTAAGTTTTATTAAAACTAGTATAAGTAAGGTGCCTAAAACTACCATTGGTTGTCATAAAACCATGTGATTTGCTAGTGACCTCTTAGGTCAAACTGTGCAGGGACAGATTTCACTCTGCGAAATTCCAGACCCACAGCTCTTAACCTACCTCTGAAATGGCATCACCAGCCGCTCGGTTTCATGTTATTTAGGGTTGGGCTTCAAATATTGGCCCTGCCAGTAGCAGCATCATCCCATGAGAGACCTTTTAAAAAAAAAAAGAATGAACCAACACTTGTGGCTAATGGGAGAAACAAAAAATAAAATGCATCAAGGGATATGGTGTAAAGGTAAGTTGTTGTGCAGATCAGACAGGATGTAATTAAATTTAGTAAATTTGAGGGCCTGAATGGCCTCCTGAACTTTGTTTCTTTATTTTTAATCTCTCAAACTCGTGGAGTTAGATGCTAAGAGTTTTCAGAACTGATGCGTTTTTGCTTATGGTCTGCTGGATTTCTAGAGAATGGTGAAAGCCATTTAAACTGATGTTAAACATTAAGGTTTTAGAGAAGATTCGTAGCTCAGATTGTGGTTGGTTGGCTCGCCGAGCTGGTTCGTTGTTTTCCCACAAACGTTTCATTACCCTGCTGGGTAACATCATCATCATGCAGCCTCCGATGAAGCGCCGTTGTGTTTTCCCGCCTGTTATTTAAACTGTGGAATCCGTTGAGCTGGATTATCTCACTTCCGGTTTTCCTTCGCAGTGGAGTGTATATGGGGTCGAGCTCTGTGTGTTTGTTGATGGCTTTCTTCGTGGAGTGCCAGGCTTCTCGGAATTCCCGTGCTTGTCTCTGCTTTGCTTGTCCCAGGATCTTGGTGTTGTCCCAGTCGAATTGGTGGTTCTCCTTATCCGTGTGGATAGAGATGAGTGAGTATTGGTCATGTCTTTTTGTAGCCAATTGATGTTCGTGTACCCTTGCTAATTTCCTTCCTGTTTGTCCGATGTAGTGTTTGTCAGAGTCTCTGCAGGGAATCTTGTATATGACATTGGACCTGTCCGTAGTGGGTCTTTGGTTTGGGTGAGCAGTTGTCACAGGATTGATTTGGGTTTGTGTGCTACTCTGATGCCTAGTAGTTGTAGGAGTCTTGTTGCCAGTTCAGATGAGTTCCTGATGTAAGGTAGCGTGATGTGTGTTGGGTGTGTAGTACCTTCCTGGTGTTGTTCGTGTAATATTACTGGTACTCCATGAAGAAACACACAGAGCTCGACCCCATAAACGCTCCACTGCGAAGGAAAACCGGAAGTGAGGTAATCCAGCTCAACAGACTCCAGAGTTTAAATTACAGGAGGGAAAACACAACAGCGCTTCATCGGAGGCTGCACTGATGATGTTGTTTAGCAGGGTAATAAAACATCTGCGGAAAAACAATGATTTAAACATTATGCTGTTAACTGGATACCCTTTTGACATTTCAGGAAATTTGTTTCTGTGGTACCAAATGAAATCTGTTTGATCTGAGAGGACAGATGAGTTTTCTTTTTGTAAATTATGCTGATAATGGTTGATGAGGATGCTTTTTCTTCCCTCCTGCAGAAATACTGATAAGTATTTGATTTGCAGTCAGAGGTTACTTAATTGACCAAGTGGGTCATTAAACCTGTCTGCCTTCAGATTTGATAATAGCCCTCAAATACAGTAGAAATTTTTGAGATGAAATTTCTCTTAGCTTAAAATTTGCAAGTAGTTCATCTTTCTCATAGGCACATCAAGTCTTTAATTATCCAACCATGCACCCCTTCACAATGCAACTTCGTGTGTTCCTCATTCCAACACTAGTTGAGTTATCTTTCAGCCACCATGCTGTGCCTGCAAGTAATACTTTTCTCTCAATTCTCAGACTTTCTGCCTTCCTCTTTTCTTCCAAATAAATGTTCATAGCCAGCAACCTCACTGATGTGTAAAGCATGGAGTATCAACAGTCCTGCTTTCTCGTGCATTCTTCCTAACTGGAATCAATGGCACTATGCAGTGGGAACTTGACATTATTTTTCCCTCACTTCATTGAGGCCTTGTTTTTATTTATTTTCTTGATTTGGATGATACAGGCAAGGTTGTCTCTATTATCCAACTGTAGTTATTTATATTATGATTTTTATTTCTCACTGTACTTTTGACTAGCAAGCAAGGCCAGGAGCAATCGCATTAGGAATCGGTGTCATAATTTTGACAAGAAAGGTGTATCAGGCAGATTCCAGAGGAGTAGCAGAATGCCTTCACATGTTCATTTACTTCCCCGAAGAACATTTGTGAACCAGTTTGGATTTTACAACAGAATGACTGCTCGCATGATCATAGTTTATCTAGCACAAGGAAATATCAGGTACATTGAAATTCAACTTCATAACTGGCCATTGAGGGATTTGAACAGATTTGTAGTACTGTAACTATAATCATGATACAGTCATCACCATAGATGCAACTGTAATAGTTTTGTTGTTGAAGAGGCTGCACTGATCTAAGCCTGATACGTAGGCTGAGGATGAACAGCAGTCTGCTGAGTTGTTTTTTTCTGTTGTGGTATCTTCCACGTGGTACCTCCCTTCAGTATCTTGACTGGAGTTTGATATCTACAACAGTTTTAGCTTTAGCCTGCGGAATGCTTAATTCAGTTGTGACAATCACCATGTATTAGATTGCTGATTTTGCATAGTGGTATAGGCTAATGCCATAAAGAAGTTAACTACAAATCAATAACAGATTGAAAGTGAGGGAATCAAAAATTCAACCACAGCCACCTTTGATTTTGATCTAACCTGCTTCATTTCAGTGTTGGGTAGTGTTATTGATTTGCAAGTAATTTTAATTTTGATTAGTTTTCAGATCTAAAACAAGTTGGATAAAAATGGACTGTCAAGCATTTTAATAGTATCAGTACAGTAGTAGTGGGGTGATTCATTCAGTGAGTTTAATTTCTCTAAATGTTAAATATATTTTAACTAATGGTTTCAAATGTAGTACCCCGACTTAATGCTTAAAATATCTTGACAGTTGTCAGTCAGGTATTTGGTACATTCTTGAATGTGTTTCTATACATTGACCACATTTGATGTTGTAATTAAACATTTCTAACATGTAGAAACACACTACAGGGCTCCTAGTTTTTAAGTGTCACAATTTAATTGGATTTAAAATTGAAAGTAAACAATGTGGGGGGTGGGGGTGGAATTTAATTCAGAAATGTTTTTAGTAATCTTAATGTTTGAAAGATTTAGCACGGGCGGCATGGTGGCTCAGTGGTTAGCGCTGCTGCCTCAGTGCTAGGGACCCAGGTTCAATTCCAGCCTTGGGCGAGTTTGCACACTCTTCCCGTTTCTGCGTGAGTTTCCTCTGGGTGCTCCAGTTTCTTCCCACGGTCCAAAGATGTGCAGGGTGGGTTGATTGGGCATGCTAAATTGCCCATAGTGCCCAGGGGTGTTTAGGTTAGGTGGGTTAGACAAGGGAAAGGTAGAGGTAGGGGAATGGGTCAGGGTTGGGATGCTCTTCGGAGGGGCAGTGTGGACTTGTTGGGCTGAATGGCCTGTTTCCACACTGTGGAGGGATTCTATGAAATAAAATAATGCTTGCCTCATCAGAATGTGTTTGCTGAATCTATTTGTGCACTATTCAGTCCAAATGTTGTGGAAATGTTCATCAACCATCTGCTCAAGGTTACATTTATTGTGTTTTTTTTTTAATATTACTAGCATCAGGTCTGTTCTATTTGCAAAATAGCTTTTTAGCTTCCATTATAGAGCATTAATGATGCTGCTGGAGGTGAAATGCTGTTATGAAATTCGTAACATTTGTTTGGATGCGTTTTGTAACGCTCACATTCTGCATCAATTAATTTTCCTGTTTTGAAATATTTACAAAAGATAGGCTTTGGTCCCTTTCCAATCTCTCTACAGTTTAAGATTATGCTAATTGACTGGGCAAGACAGCATACTCTATGAAAGAGTGAGGTGGCTGACCTAATACTACTCATGTTCCGATATATTTATTTCAATAGGAATCTCAAGTGGAATGGAAAGATGACTAACTATCTAACCCACCTTTTTCTCACATATTTGTTTTACGTTGAGCATCAAACAAAATTGATTCTTTGGCCGAACTGATTTTTGTCAGTGTTTATGTTTCATGAGAGCCTCTTTGAATCTCTTCCCACTTTACTGATCCCTCATGAATATGTGAAGTCTTTCTTTAAGCTCTTTAATGCTGCATGCTTTAGCAACTCCATGCTACGAGTGCCGTTCTCATCACTGCTTATAAAGAAATTGCTTATTTCTCTTTGATCTTTTGATGGTATTTACGCTCCCTTCCTTCTGGACTTGCCTACCAGTAAAAACAGTTTCCCACATTCGTTCAAACAAATTCTTTCATCTGGGGAAAGACCTCCTTAGAATTTTCCAGAGAAGAGAAATATCCTGCTTGATTGTTCCGGATGTTAACATCCCTGTAGCTGTCTTCAGTACTCAAGTGCTGTTCATTAATGTTCAGTTCATAATGTTGAGCCCTATCCTGCATGCACGTGACTTAATCTAGGTTCCTTCCACATGAATTTAACAGTAAATCTTTTTTTTTGGATTTCTGTCCTATTCCTTAGAAATAAACTTCGTCAATGCTTTGTTCACTGGCACATAAACGTATTTAGATTTGTAGGAGTTAATGTTCATTCTAAAACTGCGTCAGGCTGGCTAACAGTCACTTATTTGCTGGAATTTGTCACAGTTGGTGTTACCAACTCATTAGGGTGTTGTGTGCAGGTTTTGTGACTGGACTCTAGTAATACGGTTGAAACTTGGGTGGGAAAACTGGTATTCTATCATCAGCTGATCATGTCAATAAGAATAGAGTCCAAATGCCATCTAAGGCAGGGCACAGCAGAAAGGCTCAACATATGATTCTGTAATTTAGAGCAATGATCAGTAATGGAAACTTTTTACACCATCATTATGCTGCAAAATAGTTTTGACTGTTTGCAGTGCTGCTGATGTGTCCATTTAATAGGGTCTAATAAGTTTCCTTTGCCATTATGATACTATTCATTTGAAAGCATATTTTAAAAATTATTTTGTCTTTAGATTTTCATCTGGCCTGTCTCTCTCCTGCAATTTTTAAGCTGATCAGTAAGAGTTGTGTAGTGCTGCAGACGGTTTGAGATTTGTGCATATGTGTTCTCTTCTGATAACGTGGGAGGGATCAGAGAACGAATGGAAATTCCCTACAGCACATTGCATTCTGGCCTGGTGTAGTATTATGCAACTTAAAGCTTTGTGTAAAAATGTAGTCAGTGGAGAAATTGTTACTACTAACCCCTGAGAGGATTGGCTTGTGAGTCAGATATTTCCTAATTGAGAGTGTGTTGAATTGTTGGCTTTCGCTTGCAATTTAAATCCCTTACCCAGAATTCCAACAAGTCTATTTTAGTATGTGCTGAGGAATATGAAAATTTGTAACTGAACTGAATTATAGAACTTAAATGCAGAAGTCCACCTCATGAACATGAATTGTGAGCAGAATTAGGCTGTTTGCCCCTCAGGCCTGTTCTGCCATTCAATAGGATTATGGTTGAATGAAACAGTGCAAACTCCAGAAATACCCTGGAGAAAACATTTGTGTCCCAGAAAATTGCAAGGTTATATTTTCTGTTTGTACTTTGATTTGTATTGTTTACTATTTATAGTTAATTGTGTGGCATACTCCTCTATTACGTGTACTTAATGTACTACATTACTACTGCAATTAAAACTGTTAATTATTGTGAATGTCAATAATTATCATTTAAAATAAACATTTGAAGTTATGTTCTCTGTTTTAAAGTATTTGGACAATATTAAAGATTGATTTCGGTTTGTGGTGCTTGTATCTTTAAATATCATTTAAGCTAAGATATTTAGAATTAAGATATTTGATTTAATGCACAGATTAGAAATTAAAGCAAATTTTATGTAGTCATCATTGTAGCCATAGATAAATTATTGTACGAATCCTCTGAGCAGGTAAATTGGCCTTGCTACTACATGGATGTTTTACAATGAATTAGTGTGTGTATATCTCTCCTTGCCTCCACGTATTTGCCTCTTGATAGTCAAAGGTTGCCTGTGGTAATGTGACATTGCATCCTGCTCTCAGGATATTCAGCTTTGAGTACAACAATGAGCCAAATCTTGTACTTGCCCATTGTCTACATAAGAGTTTTTTTCATTCATGTTATTAGATATTATTCAGTAATGTGAGACTGGTCAAGTCTTGGGACTCCAGCTGAGATGTAACTAATATAACATATATGCTTCTGGTTTGAGCAGTTTCTTGCCACATAACATTGTATCTTTATCAAGGGAACGTGAAGATGTGTTTAATTGAACTCATTTTGAGCCCCAGATATATGGATAACATACTAAAGAACTGTGTAATATTTGTACCTTTTTTTATAAAGGAGTAACATGGCATGTAAATAATATGGAACTGGTATATAAAGTAAGATTTTAGTTAGTTGTGAAATGGGCCTTTGTATTTATAATATCAAGTCACATAACCCAGGACCTGATGAAGTGTATCCCAGGACTTTGGGGGAGGCCAGGGAGGAAATTGAGGGGTCCATAGTGGAGATATTTGCATTATCCACAGCCACGGGTGAAGGCCCGAAGACTGCAGTGTGGCTGATGTGCCATTATTTAAGAGAGGCTGCAGGGAATTGTCCGGGAACTATAGACTGGTGAGCCTAATGTCTGTTGTAGGTAAGTTGTTAGAGCCGATTCTGAGAGACGGGATCTACAGGCATTTGGAGAGGCAAGGACTCATTTGGAATAGTCAGCATAGCTTTATGTGTAGGAAATCATGTCTCTCAAATTTGATTTGTTTTTATAAAAGGTTGAGGCAAGAAAGTGGATGAGAACAGTGCAGTAGATATTGTCTACATGGACTTTAGCAAGGCCTTTGACAAGGTACTGCATGGTGGGTTGTTAAGTAAGGTTAAATCTCATAGGACCCAGGTAGAGCTAGCCAACTGGATGCAAAATCGGCTTGAAGGTAGAAAACCGAGGAATGGTGGTAGAGGGTTGTTTTTTTAAACCGCAGACTTGTGTCCAGCGGTGTGCCACGGAGATCGGTGCTGGGTCCACTGTTATTCATCATTTATATAAAATGATTTAGTTGAGAATTTAGAAGGTATAGTTAGTAAGTTTGTGGGTGACATCAAGATTGGTGGTATAGTGCACAGTGAAAAAGTTATCTGGGAATACAGTGAGATCTTTGGTCGACTGCGCCAGTGGGCTGAGAAATGGCAGATGGTGTTTAATTTGGATAAATGCAAGGTGTTGTATTTTGCTGTGGTTGGTTCACTCACCGAGCTGGTTCGTTAGTTCATAGATGTTTCATTACCCTGCTGGGTAACATCATCAGTGCAGCCTCCGATGAAGTGCTGTTGTGTTTTCCTGCCAGGTATTTAAACTCTGGGATCCGTTGGATTTGGTTACCTTATTTCCGGTTTTCCTTTGCAGTTTTGTGTATATATAGGGTCTTGTTCTGTTTG
Source organism: Rhincodon typus (assembly GCF_021869965.1). Classification (NCBI taxonomy): domain Eukaryota; kingdom Metazoa; phylum Chordata; class Chondrichthyes; order Orectolobiformes; family Rhincodontidae; genus Rhincodon; species Rhincodon typus. Next base: position 25,080,780 of record NC_063339.1, read on the forward strand.
CTGGTGGCCGCCTTGGTGGAGAACAGGCCTCTAGGAATTCCCGTGCTTGTCTCTGTTTGGCCTGTCCTCGGATCCTGGTGTTGTCCCAATCAAACTGGTGGTTCTCCTTGTCCGTGTGAATGGAGATGAGTGAGTATCGGTCGTGTCTTTTTGTTGCTAGTTGGTGTTCATGTACCCTTGCGGCCAGTTTTTTTCCTGTCTGTCCAATGTAATGTTTGTCGCAGTCCTTGCATGGAATTTTGTATATTACGTTGGTTCTGTCCATAGACCAAGGGGTCGTTTGGTTCGAGTTAGCATTTGGCATAGGGTTGACTTGGTAGTCTTGGTTCTCCACCAAGAAGGCCATCAACAAACACCATAAAACTAGACCCTATATATACACCATTGCAAAGGAAAGCTGGAAATTTAGGTAATCAAATCCAGAGTTTAAATACCAGGCGGGAAAACACAACAGCACTTCATCGGAGGCTGCACTGATGATGTTACCCAGCAGGGTAATGAAATGTCTGCGAACTAACTAACCAGCTTGGCGAGTGAACCAACCTGAGCTACAGATCTACTCAAGAACCTTAGAGTTGTATTTTGATGGATCAAACCAGGGCGGGATTTTGGTAGGGCTTTGGGGAGTGTTATAGAGCAAAGAGATCTAGGGGTACAGGTTCACAGCTCATTGAAAGTGGAATCACAGGGTGGTAAAGAAGGCTTTTTGCATGCTTGCTTTTATTGGTTAGAGCATTGAATGCAGGAGTTGGGATGTCTTGTTGCGGCTATACAAGACCTTGGTGAGGTCACGTTTGGAGTACTGCATGCAGTTCTGGTCACTCTACTATAGAAACTATATTATTAAACTAGAAAGGGTGCAGAAAAGACTCCCTAGGATGCTGTGTGGACTGGAAGGCTTCAGTTATAAGGAGAAGCTGGATAGGCTGGGATTTTTT
>NC_063339.1:25082217-25088730 GCF_021869965.1 Rhincodon typus
TACCAATTAAGTTGAGAAATTTTTCACTATCATGTCAATATGGCAAAATCCAAGCCATGATGGGAAGTTTCAATGTAACAAAACACAAGACAAAATGCCACTAATTCATAGATAGTGGCCCCGTATCAAAATCCCAAATTTTTGACAATGCACATTTGAAAGCAATTTTGCATTTCTTGTAAACTAGGTAGGTTGGGCTCTAGTGGTGAACTCGTACTGTCCCTCTCTCTGGGCCAGAAAGGCTGGATTCAAGGTCCCAGCCTTTGTACTAACAACCTTGATGTTGTTTACCCTGAGACAGTAACCCATAGATCATCTGGTTGGAATTCTGTAGTCATCCATATGAAAGATATGGCCTGCCAATCTAAGTTGAATGTTCTGTAGTGTAATCTCCATACTCTTGGTCCCAGGACAATGGAGGACCTCATTGTTTGTAGTTCTGTCCTGCTATCATGTTTGCATGATGGGCCTCGTATCACACTAACACATTCCAGAGCTTTGATATGATACCAATAGCAAACTCAAGCACAATGCAAAAAAAAAACATGGAAAATAGGAATTGGAGTAGGCTATTCAACATGACTGATCCTCTCTTCCAACGCATACTGCCCAACTCTCCCCATACCTCTAAGCACTTCTAGCTTCTAGAAATCTATTCCTTTCTTAAACATATTACTGTAATTGACTTCACCTCCACAGTCTGCTGTGGTGGTAAATTCCACAGATTCACCACTCTGGAAGTGAAGAAATCTCTTCTCAAAATGACCTACAGTTTTTCTGCTATAACGCATGTTTTGTTAATGCAAATTGGCTGTAGCGCAATTGATGAATTGTGGACACTGAATAAGAAACTTTTTACTGTACAGTATGGTGATTTTCTATAGCAATTTCCCTATAATATGATTTTCTATAGCGTGAGGTCACACAAGAATGCAACAATCATGTTATAGGAGAAATACCAGCACTACATATCCTAAGGCTGTGCCCCCTTGTTCTGGGACACCCCTGGCCAGGGGAAACATTATCCCTGCATCCAGTCCCTGCAGTTATGTTAGAATTTTATGCATTTTTTGCAGGGTAATGGAGGTAGAACTGGTGGATGGTAACATCCTGCTTGGATTCAATAGGACGATGCAAGAAGCATCTGTCCCACTATCCAGCATTTGAATGATTGATTGATTTTATTGTCAGGTGTACCAAAGTACAGTGAAAAGCTTTGTTTACGAGCGGAACAGGCAATCACAGCAAGCAAAGGATATACAGATCAAAAAGACTTAGAGGCATATGGGTTACATTGCAGGTTACATTATTTGAGGCTAGAGTCCATTCAGCAGTCTGATAACAGCCAGGAAGGAACTGTTCCTGAACCTGCTGCTGAGTGTGTTAAGGCTTCTGTATCTTCTGCCTGACGGAAGAGGTTGTAGGAGATCATTACCAGGGTGCGAGGGGTCTTTGATGATGTTGGCCGCCTTATCACGACAGCGAGCCGTGTTAATAGAGTCAATGGATGGAAGGTTGGCTCCCATGACGGTCTGGGCTATGCACACCACCTTCTGCAGTTTCTTATGGTCCTGGGCAGAGCAGTTGCCATACCAGGCCGTTATGCACCCGGACTGTATGTTTTCAACAGTGCATCTGTAGAAGTTGCCGAGGGTCCTTATGGACATGCCAAATTTCCTGAGCAGCCTGAGGAAGGAGAAGTGTTGTTGTGCCTTCTTAACTGTCGCATCTACATGGGAAGTCCAGGACAGGTCGTCGGTTATTGTCACTCCGAGGAACTTGATGCTCTTCACTTCTATCAACCTCAGTTCCATTGATGTAGATGGGTGCGTGTTCTCCTCCTTTCTTTCTGACGTCAATGATCAGTTAAGTTTTGCCAACATTGAGAGACAGATTATTTTCATTGCACCACATCACCAAGCTCTCTATCTTCCTTCTGTATTACGGTGGTGTGTTCAGCAAACTTGTAGATGGCGTTCGTTCAGAATTTGGCATCACAATCGTAGATGACAGGGAGTACAGTAGGAGGCTGAGGACACATCCATGGGGGCTCCAGTGTTGAGTGGTATTGTGGAGGGGGTGCAGTTATCTATCCTCACTGATTGTGGCCTATGGGTCAGAAAGCTGAGGATCCAGTTGCAGAGGGCAGAGCTGAGATCAGTTTTGTGATCAGTCTGGAGGGGATAATGGTGTTGAAAGCGGAGCTGTAGTCCACGAACATGAGTCTGACATAGGCTGTTGTCCAGATGTTCCAGGGACGAGGAATGGGGACCTGTTAGAAGTAGCCGCCAACTTATTTTGTACCCCACACGTACAAAAGGGAAAAAAAGGAAAATGCCCAAGGGAATAAGAAAAATCACTAAGCAATTTGGATGCATATTTTGGAGCCTCAAATTATAGCCCTCTATAAAATTTGTCGTTCAGATGTTTTCAAAGCCAGAGACTTCATTTCTGTTACATTTCCTCATCACTCAATCCTCCGAAACCAGAGGTCTGCTTTGTCATTTTTCCTGTGTAGCTTTCAGAGATTGGATTAATATTAACACTCACCAGAATCTCTCCTGGATTTGTTTTAGGCTTTAGGCTGAAACACAACTGTTTTGGCAATTAATTCAGGTTTTGTAACACTTCTTGCTAATGCAAGTTTTAGTAAGCAGAATGTGGCCCTTATAAGCTGAAACCTGCAATATTTACTTTCTATTGTACTGACCAGTATAATTCAATTCTAATTGTAATGATTTTAAAAATGTATTCTTGTGTTTGGTATGAGCATCGCTAGCATGGCCAGAATGTGTTGCCCATGCATAATTTCTCTTGAACTGACTGTCTTCTGAAATGGCCCAGACAGCCAATTAAGAGACAAGCATATTGCTGTAGGTCTGGAGTCACATGTAGACCAGACCAGGTAAAGATGGCAGGTTTCTTTCCCCAAAGGGTGTTAATGAACTGGATGAGATCTTACAAAAATGATTAGAACATTAGTCTAGGTCTCTGGCTTACTAGTCAAGTGGCATTTCCACTGTGCCACTGCCTCCCCAATCATTAACAATGATCTTTCCTCCTGGATTTTATATTCTATAATCTGTCAGTTCTTAAATCAGAATATGGCAACACTATTCTGCCAAAGATATGGGTAACACAAGTCAAACAGTACTTATTGTAAGTTCTTAAGTATGTCTAGGCTATCAAGTGAACCATGTAGTATGGAACAAAAGTTCTAAATAGGCCAGATGACATAGGATGGAATGTTATTGCCTCTGAAGATGTTAACAAACCAGTTTGGAATTATAATACTCAGGTAGTCATCATTTTTAGTGTCTGTATATACATTTTATTTTATTTTAAGTTCACATTTTATTAGGGATACAATTTGACTAAAAGTCTCAATTATTAGCTCTTTTGTCCAAGCTAAGCCTAGAGAAAATTCAATGATTTACAAAGACAAACATAAAAAAAAACTATACTGCACACCAAGTATTTATAAGAGTGCATTGTTCTTCAAATCTTTCTATGCCAGCTCTTGAAATGGTGTGGTCTCTGTCTGTAATAATGGCAGTTTAACAGTAAGTTCTGGTGATGAGACCAAGAAGTTACTAAGGGCATTGATGGACTATAAGTGAGTGGTAAATGAAGTTCAATACTGGGGAAGAGTAAAGTGATTCAATTTGGATCTAAGAAAGGCAATTTGGAATATTTTCTAAATGGCAAGAGACTAGGTACCACATAGATCTTATTCCTCCTCTATCAAGTACTGAAGCTAATGCACAAGTAAAAAATATCCAAGTAGAGTATTTTATGTCAAAGGAGTTAGAATTCCACGTGAGGAAGTTAAGCCTCAGCATTACGAAGCCATGGACAGATGAAATCAGAAGCCCGAAATTGAATTCTGGGCACTGAATCTCTTCAAGGTTGTATTGACTAGCCTTGGCATCTAACAATACAGTAACAATGGAAATGGATTGTCCTACTATTTGTAGTTTAGACAATAGAGATAAAACAAAACTAAGCATAAGTATGGCTGTACTGATTGTGCAGTCAGCCAAAGTCAAAATGACCCCGGTTACTCCTCAAAGTTATCAGCAGTGCACCTTGCCTCTTCCAACACAGAACAATTTTCATCAGCAACATGATGACTGTGTAATATTTAAAAAGTGAAGTTAAAAATCACAGTTTATAGAGCCTGCCCTATAATATAGCAGACGTGCACAATTTTTATTAAGTCTGCATAACAAGAGAATTTTGAACACAAAAACCACAGCAGGATGACAAAGTCCAATGCAAACATATAGTCCAATTTACAAAGAAACTAAACCAATGTTTTCTTCGACCAAAAAAATCACATTAAATGTTGCATTATCTCTTTAATTTATATGTAACTTAATAAAATAATCCCAACAGAACATATTTGCTGAAATGCTTCTTTCTTTTTATAGGAACCAACTTTCTGACTTAAAGAAAAATTAATGAAACCATTACTATCAAAATAAAACTACAGACACTTAAATAAAATCCCAGTTCTGAGCAGATATCTCCAGCTCCATCTTTTAGAAAGCTATTGCGTTGCACTTTCTAGGTTTCCCCAATTAAAGCCTCACTGTTTAGAAGGAACACAGATCTGGAGTCAATTAGTCACTGTTGAATGACTGAATTCCTGACAGACAGGAAAATTTCTTTTCCTCTCAGCAAAACGGAAATTATTCTCAATGAAACTCAGCTGTATACAAGTGTGACGAGTTGTCTATTTATCTTATTTCTTGCCTTGGTAAGCATTTTTGCTATGAACTCTCATTTTTCTATGCACATCTGATGGAAGCTTCATTGACGTCTTCTTTTCTGTGGTTGATTCTGTGGCATTTGGACTCCATAAAAATAGCTGAGCATCTTCCCCGCACGTCAACAGAGAATTCTCCTCAGAATCCCAATAAAAAGCACGAACTATAGCCGAGTGTCTGTCATGTAGGGTGTGCAGGTGGGTAAGGCTGCCAGCATCACATGTTAAAAAATGAAGCTTCCCCATAGTGGTCCCACCTAGTACAAACAACTTTTCAACCTTTTCATGGTAAAAGCCTCCAATCAGGTAGTCCAGGTGGCCATTGTCAAGTTTCAAGCTTTCTCGGGCATCCTGCATTTTCACCAGTGTAATGGGCTCATCATTATGCAGATGGGCAAGATCCCACAGATAGAAACCTTCATCGTAAGTCATGCAAAAAATCTGTTCCAGGTCTTTACCAGACCACCCAACAAAGCTGACTGAGGAATCAGAATTGCAAGTTGCAAGAAGTGCATCATCTTCTGTTTCTTGGCTGATGTCAAAAATGTTGACCAATCCATCAGTCGACCCTGACGCCACCATGTTGGGATTTGAGGGGTGGAAACACACTTGAGTGATGTCGTTGTTGTGAGTCTCTGAATAAACTCCAAGAGGTTCCTGGCTTCCACGACTATCCGTGTTTGTCACACTGCGTGCATCCCAGAAAACCATGAAAGTATCTTCTTCAACCTTTTCTGTTCCAGCACAGATAACCAAATCATTACAGCTAATATCAAAGCTTATAAACGTGTTATTAGGATAGCCTGTATAATTCTGAACAGGGTCTGTGCTAGAGGAACGCACATCCCAACATTTCACTGTCCCGTCACATGATGCAGAGAATAACAAATGGCCAGTGGTTTGTGCAAACCTAATGCCACTAATAGGAGCAGAGTGGCCCTGGAACTGTTGAACTAGAGTCAGCGTCTGTTTATTGTACACACGGATACAGCGATTAGAACATGAAACTGCAATTAGTTGATTGCTTTGTCCTGTGGACTGTAGGCAGTCAATGTCCAGAAGGTAGGTTAAGTCCTCAGTTTTCTGTGTGGATCGTTTGGCAATGCGCAAGTGATTAAACCACTGCTCAATCTCCTCCATGAGTAAACCGCTTCCTCTATGATGTTAGCTGTTTGCTGAAGTGCAAGAAGAGAAACAGACAAACATAAATAACTTGGCAAATGGATCCAAACAATTTGGTGCTATAGTAACATATTCTTTAGTTCTGTTCTCCAAATCCTCAACTCAAAACTAAATGCATTCTGTAGCTGAACCAGATATTCAAATTTCCATCTCTGAGCCACAGTACACAAACCAATATTGAACCAAAAGTCAGGCCGTTTCGTACCAGATTAACAATTAGTAATTGCCACTGAGTGACAATCAGGAGCAGAATGCCAGTCTACTTTTCAGAATCCCATCTTGAGCTAGGATGGTCAGATTGTCCCAGTGACCATCAACTTAACTGGGACAACCTGACCATCTTGACTCAAGCCAACCACAGACACACATGGGAATTCCTAGAGGCCTGGTTTTCAACCTGTAATGCAATAAGAAACATGTGGAATTAGACCCTATATACAAACCCATGCAGAACAGAACTGGAAATGAGACAATCCAACTTAACAGACCGGATCAAGGTGCAGGGCTGGATGAACACAGCAGGCCAAGCAGCATCATAGGAGCAGAGAGGCTGACGTTTC